>NC_133327.1:65777596-66118596 GCF_042186555.1 Aquarana catesbeiana
CACCCCCCCACAGCATCTGCCAGTGATACCACCCCCCCACAGCATCTGCCAGTGATACCACCCCCCCACAGCATCTGCCAGTGATACCACCCACCACCCCCCCCACAGCATCTGCCATTGATACCACCCACCACCCCCCCCACAGCATCTGCCAGTGTTTCCACCACCCCCAGCATCTTCCAGTGACCCCCCCCCCCCAGCATCTTCCAGTGACCCCCCCCCCCCAGCATCTTCCAGTGACCCCCCCCCCCAGCATCTTCCAGTGACCCCCCCCCCCCAGCATCTTCCAGTGACCCCCCCCCCCAGTATCTTCCAGTGACCCCCCCCCCCCCAGCATTTTCCAGTGACCCCCCCTCAGCATCTTCCAGTGACCCCCCCCCCCCGGCATCTGCCAGTGACCCCCCCCCCCCAGCATCTGCCAGTGACCCCCCCCCCCCAGCATCTGCCAGTGACCCCCCCCCCCCAGCATCTGCCAGTGACCCCCCCCCCCAGCATCTGCCAGTGACCCCCCCCCCAGCATCTGCCAGTGACCCCCCCCCTCCCCAGCATCTGCCAATTATCCCACCCCCAGCATCCAGGCTCTACCAGTGATCCCAACCTCCCCCCTAGCATCTGAAAGTGATCCCAGCCCACCCCCCCAGCATCTGCCAGTGATCCCAACCTCCCTCCCCAGCATCTGCCAGTGATCTGACCACCCCCCAGCATTTACCAGGGATCCCAACCACCCCCCCCCCCATCATCTGCCAGTGATCCCAACCACCCCCCTCCCCAGCATCTGAAAGTGATCCCGACCCCCCCCCCTCCCCAGCATCTGCCAGTGATCCAACCCCCCCTCCCCAGCATCTGAAAGTGATCCCAACCCCACCAGCATCTGCCAGTGATCTACCCCTCACCATCATCTGCCATTGATCCCACCCAACATCTGCCAGTGATCCCACCACCACCAACCCCCCCCCCTTCAGCATTTGAAAGTGATCCCACGCATCCCTCCTCAGCATTTGACAGTGATTTCCCCCCCCAGCATTTGACAGTGGTCCCACCCACCCCCAGCATCTGCCAGTGATCCCACCCCCCCAGCATCAAAGTGATCCCAACCACCCCCCCAGCATCTGCCAGTGATTCCAACCACCACCCCCCCAGCATCTGAAAGTGATTCCATCCCCCCTCCCCAGCATCTGCCAGGGTTTCCCCCCACCTCCCCCCCAGCATCTGCCAGGGATCCCCCCCACCTCCCCCCCAGCATCTGCCAGGGATCCCACCTCCCCCCCAGCATCTGCCTGTGATCCCAACCACCCCCCCCAGCATCTGCCAGTGATGCCAGCCCCCCCCCAGCATCTGCCAGTGATGCCAGCCCCCCCCCCAGCATCTGCCAGTGATGCCAGCCCCCCCCCCCAGCATCTGCCAGTGATGCCAGCCCCCCCCCCAGCATCTGCCAGTGATGCCAGCCCCCCCCCCCAGCATCTGCCAGTGATGCCAGCCCCACCCCCCCCAGCATCTGCCAGTGATGCCAGCCCCCCCCCAGCATCTGCCAGTGATCCCAACCACCCCCCCTGCATCTGCCAGTGATCCCAACCATCCCCCCTGCATCTGCCAGTGATCCAAACCACCCCCCCTGCATCTGCCAGTGATCCAAACCGCCCCCCCCTGCATCTGCCAGTGATCCAAACCGCCCCCCCCTGCATCTGCCAGTGATCCAAACCGCCCCCCCCTGCATCTGCCAGTGATCCAAACCGCCCCCCCCTGCATCTGCCAGTGATCCAAACCGCCCCCCCCTGCATCTGCCAGTGATCCAAACCGCCCCCCCCTGCATCTGCCAGTGATCCAAACCGCCCCCCCCTGCATCTGCCAGTGATCCAAACCGCCCCCCCCTGCATCTGCCAGTGATCCAAACCGCCCCCCCCTGCATCTGCCAGTGATCCAAACCGCCCCCCCCTGCATCTGCCAGTGATCCAAACCGCCCCCCCCTGCATCTGCCAGTGATCCAAACCGCCCCCCCCTGCATCTGCCAGTGATCCCAAACCCCCTCCCCAGCATCTGCCAGTGATCCCAAACCCCCTCCCCAGCATCTGCCAGTGATCCCAAACCCCCTCCCCAGCATCTGCCAGTGATCCCAAACCCCCTCCCCAGCATCTGCCAGTGATCCCAAACCCCCTCCCCAGCATCTGCCAGTGATCCCAAACCCCCTCCCCAGCATCTGCCAGTGATCCCAACCCCCCCCCCCCCAGCATTTGAAAGTGATCCTACGCATCCCACCCACCCCTCCCCAGCATCTGAAAGTGATCCCAACCCCCCTCCCCAGCATCTGACAGTGATCTGATCTGACCCCCCCCAAGCATCTGCCAGTGATCCCACCCCCCCAACATCTGCCAGTGATCCCAACCCCCCCCCCCCAGCATTTGAAGGTGATCCTACACATCCCACCCACCCCTCCCCAGCATCTGACAGTGATCCAACTACTCCCCCCAGCATCTGCCAGTGATGCCAGCCCCCCCCCCCCCCCAGCATCTGCCAGTGATGCCAGCCCCCCCCCCCCCAGCATCTGCCAGTGATGCCAGCCCCCCCCCCCCAGCATCTGCCAGTGATGCCACCCCCCCCCCCAGCATCTGCCAGTGATGCCACCCCCCCCCCCCCCAGCATCTGCCAGTGATGCCAGCCCCCCCAGCATCTGCCAGTGGTGCCAGCCCCCCCCCAGCATCTGCCAGTGATCCAAACCGCCCCCCCTGCATCTGCCAGTGATCCAAACCGCCCCCCCCTGCATCTGCCAGTGATCCAAACCGCCCCCCCCTGCATCTGCCAGTGATCCAAACCGCCCCCCCCTGCATCTGCCAGTGATCCAAACCGCCCCCCCTGCATCTGCCAGTGATCCAAACCACCCCCCCCTGCATCTGCCAGTGATCCCAACCACCCCCCCTGCATCTGCCAGTAAACCCAACCACCCCCCCAGCATCTGAAAGTGATCCCAAACCCCCTCCCCAGCATCTGCCAGTGATCCCAAACCCCCTCCCCAGCATCTGCCAGTGATCCCAAACCCCCTCCCCAGCATCTTCCAGTGATCCCAAACCCCCTCCCCAGCATCTGCCAGTGATCCCAACCCCCCCCCCCCCAGCATTTGAAAGTGATCCTACGCATCCCACCCACCCCTCCCCAGCATCTGAAAGTGATCCCAACCCCCCTCCCCAGCATCTGACAGTGATCTGACCCCCCCCAAGCATCTGCCAGTGATCCCACCCCCCCAACATCTGCCAGTGATCCCAACCCCCCCCCCAGCATTTGAAGGTGATCCTACACATCCCACCCACCCCCCCCCCAGCATCTGACAGTGATCCAACTACCCCCCCCAGCATCTGCCAGTGATCCTCCCCCCAGCATCTGCCAGTGATGCCAGCCCCCCCCCCCAGCATCTGCCAGTGATGCCAGCCCCCCCCCCCCAGCATCTGCCAGTGATGCCAGCCCCCCCCCCCCAAGCATCTGCCAGTGATGCCAGCCCCCCCCCCAGCATCTGCCAGTGATGCCAGCCCCCCCCCCAGCATCTGCCAGTGATGCCAGCCCCCCCCCAGCATCTGCCAGTGATGCCAGCCCCCCCCCCAGCATCTGCCAGTGATGCCAGCCCCCCCCCCAGCATCTGCCAGTGATGCCAGCCCCCCCCAGCATCTGCCAGTGATGCCAGCCCCCCCCAGCATCTGCCAGTGATGCCAGCCCCCCCCAGCATCTGCCAGTGATGCCAGCCCCCCCCAGCATCTGCCAGTGATGCCAGCCCCCCCCCAGCATCTGCCAGTGATGCCAGCATCTGCCAGTGATGCCAGCCCCCCCCCCAGCATCTGCCAGTGATGCCAGCCCCCCCCCCAGCATCTGCCAGTGATGCCAGCCCCCCCCCAGCATCTGCCAGTGATGCCAGCCCCCTCCCCAGCATCTGCCAGTGATGCCAGCCCCCTCCCCAGCATCTGCCAGTGATGCCAGCCCCCTCCCCAGCATCTGCCAGTGATCCCAACCCCCCCCCCCCCAGCATTTGAAAGTGATCCCACGCATCCCTCCTCAGCATCTGACAGTGATCCCACCCACCCTTCCCCTGCATTTGACAGTGATCCAGCTACCCCCCAGCTACCCCCCCCCCCCCCAAGCATCTGACAGTGATCTGATCCCACCCACCCCCAGCATCTGCCAGTGATCCAAACCACCCCCCAGCATCTGCCAGTGATCCCAACCAACCCCCCCAACATTTGAAAGTGATCCCACGCATCCCTCCTCAGCATCTGCTAGTGATCCCACCCCACCCCCACCCCCCAGTCTCTGCCAGTGATCTCAACCCCCCCCAGCATCTGAAACCCCCCCCAGCATCTAAAGGTGATACCTCACACCTCTTCGAATCATCTGCCAGTGATCCCAACCACTCCCCCCCAGCATCTGCCAGTGATTCCACCCCCCCCAGCATCTGCCAGTGATTCCACCCCCCCCAGCATCTGCCAGTGATTCCACCCCCCCCCAGCATCTGCCAGTGATTCCACCCCCCCCCCAGCATCTGCCAGTGATTCCACCCCCCCCAGCATCTGCCAGTGATTCCACCCCCCCCCCCAGCATCTGCCAGTGATTCCACCCCCCCCCCCCAGCATCTGCCAGTGATTCCACCCCCCCCCCAGCATCTGCCAGTGATTCCACCCCCCCCCCCAGCATCTGCCAGTGATTCCACCCCCCCCCCCCCCCCCAGCATCTGCCAGTGATTCCACCCCCCCAGCATCTGCCAGTGATTCCACCCCCCCAGCATCTGCCAGTGATTCCACCCCCCCAGCATCTGCCAGTGATTCCACCCCCCCAGCATCTGCCAGTGATTCCACCCCCCCAGCATCTGCCAGTGATTCCACCCCCCCAGCATCTGCCAGTGATTCCACCCCCCCAGCATCTGCCAGTGATTCCACCCCCCCAGCATCTGCCAGTGATTCCACCCCCCCAGCATCTGCCAGTGATTCCACCCCCCCAGCATCTGCCAGTGATTCCACCCCCCCCCCAGCATCTGCCAGTGATTCCACCCCCCCCCAGCATCTGCCAGTGATTCCACCCCCCCCCCAGCATCTGCCAGTGATTCCACCCCCCCCCCAGCATCTGCCAGTGATTCCACCCCCCCCCAGCATCTGCCAGTGATTCCACCCCCCCCCAGCATCTGCCAGTGATTCCACCCCCCCCCAGCATCTGCCAGTGATTCCACCCCCCCCCAGCATCTGCCAGTGATTCCACCCCCCCCCCAGCATCTGCCAGTGATTCCACCCCCCCCCAGCATCTGCCAGTGATTCCACCCCCCCGCATCTGCCAGTGATTCCACCCCCCCCCGCATCTGCCAGTGATTCCACCCCCCCCCGCATCTGCCAGTGATTCCACCCCCCCCGCATCTGCCAGTGATTCCACCCCCCCCGCATCTGCCAGTGATTCCACCCCCCCCGCATCTGCCAGTGATTCCACCCCCCCAGCATCTGCCAGTGATTCCACCCCCCCAGCATCTGCCAGTGATTCCACCCCCCCAGCATCTGCCAGTGATTCCACCCCCCCAGCATCTGCCAGTGATTCCACCCCCCCAGCATCTGCCAGTGATTCCACCCCCCCAGCATCTGCCAGTGATTCCACCCCCCCAGCATCTGCCAGTGATTCCACCCCCCCAGCATCTGCCAGTGATTCCACCCCCCCAGCATCTGCCAGTGATTCCACCCCCCCAGCATCTGCCAGTGATTCCACCCCCCCAGCATCTGCCAGTGATTCCACCCCCCCAGCATCTGCCAGTGATTCCACCCCCCCAGCATCTGCCAGTGATTCCACCCCCCCAGCATCTGCCAGTGATTCCACCCCCCCAGCATCTGCCAGTGATTCCACCCCCCCAGCATCTGCCAGTGATTCCACCCCCCCAGCATCTGCCAGTGATTCCACCCCCCCCCAGCATCTGCCAGTGATTCCACCCCCCCAGCATCTGCCAGTGATTCCACCCCCCCAGCATCTGCCAGTGATTCCACCCCCCCAGCATCTGCCAGTGATCCCACCACTCCCCGAGCAGCTGCCAGTGATCCCACCCACCCCACCAGCATCTACCAGTGATCCCACCGCCCCCCCCACCCTAGCATCTGCCAGTGATCCCACCCCCAGCATTTGTCAGCGATCCCACCCACCCAACCCCCCCAGCATCTGCCAGTAATCCATCCCAACCCCCCCAGCATCTGCCAGTGATCCCACCCCCCCAGCATCTGCCACTGATCCCAACCCCCCCTCCCCAGCATCTGAAAGTGATCCCAACCCCCCTCCCCAGCATCTGAAAGTGATCCCAACCCCCCTCCCCAGCATCTGAAAGTGATCCCAACCCCCCTTCCCAGCATCTGAAAGTGATCCCAACCCCCCTCCCCAGCATCTGCCAGTGATCCGACCCCCCCCCCCCACAGCATCTGCCATTGAACCCAACCACCCCCTCCCCAGCATCTGAAAGTGATCCCACCCCTCCCCAGCATCGGACAGTGATCCCAACTACCCCCCCCCCCAGCATCTGCCAGTGTTCCCACTCTCTCCCCAACATCTGCCAGTGATCCCACCCCCAGCATCTGCCAGTGATCCCAACCACACCCTCCCCTGGACAGAGATGGAGCTCAGGTAAGTAATTAGGGGGTGCTGGGGAGGCTGCTACACACATAAGGGTTTTTTTTTTTTTTCTTGTGATCAGCCGAGTCAATGAAACTCGGCGAGTAAGGGGTCGATCTCGACCCCTTACCACGTGATCATCTGTCAGCCAATGACAGCTGATCATGTGATGTAAACAAAAGATGAGTAATCAGCCTTTTCTTTTTGCTCGTGCTAACAGCGTGAGCAGAAAAAAAAATGCCAATCAATGGCTTTTGTCAGAGGGACAGCGTCTGCTCTCCGCCACGCCCTACACGTTACGTCCCCAGATGAAGTCACGAGCGGTGACATAACGCGTAGGGCGTGGCGGAGAGCAGACGTAAACCGGAAGTCACGTAAGGATGCGCCTCAGATGCCGCTCCTTCTGTTTAATGCTATTTTAACAGTTTTTAAATGTAAGAGACCACTTTTTAGATAATCATAAAGCAGTTCATCCATTATACTACACCATTGGAGGCTTCTTTCTCTTCCCTCCCCCTTTTTCACCCCACCGGGCTGGTGGAGCCTGGGTGGGAAATCTTTTTCAATAGGTTATCCTCACATTAATTGAGAAGACAAATCAGCCACTAACAGATGTTAAACCTGGACTACTATCATGCTATAACGCAGAGTGCCAACCAAAAGAAATCCATCGATGCCTGAATTAACTTCTCTTAAGGTGAGAGTTCTGAGAGCCTGATAAGACCGGGACTTTCTATATGAAGATTACCATTAATATCTACGAATTTTCCCACTTATTTGATCCCAGCTGATTCACTTCGCTATTATGAACTTTACACTTTATCATTCATTCAATATCACGATATTTGCATATTTGTCTATTCAGGTGTAATTATTTTCCTTTTACACATATGTATGAGTCACGTTCCACAATACAAGGTGAAAGATTTGATGCGCGAGATCCTTTCATCTTCACGGTCATTAGAGTGTAATGTGAACATTTTTGATTTTGCTGCAGTCTATTTTAGACATCATCACATTTAGTTACTATTATTGCTCACGTTAGATTATTTTTGATATTTTGTTGTCACTATTCCACTATTTCTCGCATTAGCGCGAAGGACATTTCCACTTCTTCTAGTTTGACACCCAAGTATCTGTGCTGCCTGCCAGTGACCACCAGTGGCACCTGCCAGTGCATAGCAATGCCAACCAGTGCCCACCTGTGCAACCTTTCAGTGTCACCTAGTGCCTTATCAGTGCCCAACAGTGCCGCCTCATCAGTGCACATCAATGAAGGAGAAAAATTAACTGTTTACAAAATTTTATAACAAACTTAGCAGTGATTAAATACCACCAAAAGAAAGCTCTATTTGTGGTAAAAAAATGATAAAAATGTCATTTGGGTACAGTGTTGCATGACCGTGCAATTGTCATTCAAAGTGTGACAGCATTGAAAGCTGAAAATTGGCTTGGGCAGGAAGGGGTTTTAACCACTTGCCACCTGCTATATAGCAAAACGACGGCAGCAAAGTGGTTTCAATACCCTGACCAGATGTCATATGACATTTTCAGGTTATTAAAATTATTAAGCCGCTGCGAGCCCCCGGGGACGCGCATTGCGGCGATCGTTGTTGCGCTGTGTCAATCTGACACACCGTAACTCCGATCTAGGTAGTCTCTGACGGATACTCTTTACCATGTGATCAGCCTGTCCAATCACGGCTGATCACGATGTAAACAGGAAGAGCCGGTGATCGGCTTTTCTTCACTCGCGTCTGTCAGACGCGAGTAGAGGAGAGCTGATCGGCTGCTACTCTGACAGGGGGGGTCTGTGCTGATTGATTATCAGCGCAGCCCCCCGAGGATGCCACCAGACCACCAGGGGTGCCCACCACTAGGTATGCCACCCTAGACCACCAGGGATGCCAATCAGTGCCCACAATGTGCATCACCGATTGGCAGGCATTATTGTTTGGCACTGATTGGCATCCATCAGTACCATTTCTTAGTGTACAGTGCCGCCTATCAGTGCCGCATATTAGTTCCCATCATCAGTGCCCATCAGTGAAGGAGAAAACTTACTTATTTACAAAGTTTTGTAACTGAATCAAAAAAAAAAAAAAATGTCAAAATTTTCTCTTTTTTTTTTTTTTTTATTTGTTTAGCAGAAAATAAAAACCGCAGAGGTGATCAAATACCACCAAAAGAAATCTCTATTTGTGGGAACAAAAAGATAAAAATTTTGTTTGGGTACAGTGTAGCATGACCGCGCAATTGTCAATCAAAGTGCGACAGTGCTGAAAATTGGTCTGGGCAGGAAGGTGTATAAGTGCCCGGTATTGAAGTGGTTAAAGTGATTGTAAAGGCTCTTATGTTTTTTATTAAAAAAAAAAAAAAAAAAATCATACTTACCTCCACTGTGCAGCTCGTTTTGCACAACCTCTTCTGGGGTCCCTCGGCGGCTCTCACGGCTCCTCCCCGCATCAGATAACCACCTAGGAGAAGCGCTCTTCTGGGGGGGTACCTTGCGGGCACGCTCCCGAGGCCAGCATTTGCATCCACAGACACGAATGCCGGACTTGGCCCCGCCCCCCGGAGCCTGCGTCATTGGATTTGATTGACAGCAGCGGGAGCCCATGGCTGCAATGCTATCAATCTATCCAATCAAGAGAGGAGAACCCCAGGCAGAGGAAGAGAACGTCTCCGGTGGGTGAAATTCCAGAGCTCAGGTAGGTAAAATGGGGGGGGGGGCGGTCACTGCTAGGTGTTTTTTCACCTTAATGCATAGGCTGCATTAAGGTGAAAAAACACGAGGGTTTACAACTCCTTTAACCACTTCAGCCCTGGAAGACTTGGCCGTTGAATGACCAGGCCATTTTTTGCGATTCGGCACTGCGTCGTTTTAACTGACAATTGCACGGTCGTGCGGCGTTGCACCCAAACAAAGTTGACGTCCTTTTTTTCCCACAAATAGAGCTTTCTTTTAGTGGTATTTGATCATCTCTGCTGCGTTTTTTATTGTTTGCGCTATAAACAAAAAAAGAGCGACAATTTTGAAAAAAACATAATATTTTGTACTTTTTGCTATAATAAATATCCCCTTTTTTTTTTTTTTTGTTTTTGTTTTGTTTTTGGGACTGCAACATTATGGCGGACACATCGGACACTTTTGACACATTTTTGGGACCATTGGCATTTATACAGCGAAGGGGTTAACACTAGGGGGCGATCAAGGGGTTAATTGTGTTCCCTGTGTGTGTTTATAACTGTGGGGGGAGGGGACTGACCTAGAAGAAATGACAGATCGTGATTCCTAGCTATGAAGAACACACGATCTGTCTCTCCTCACAGAACAGAACAGGGATTTGTGTGTTTACACACACATGTCCCTGTTCTGCCTCTCGTGCCCGCGATCACTCGCCTGCAGCGGTCATGAGCATCGGCACCCCAGCGATGCAGTGCACGCGCCCCTGCTATCCCGCTTAAAGTGATCGACGTATAGCTACGATGGTTCGCAGGATCGTGCCGACCTGCCGCTGTATAATGACGGTGGCTGGTCGGCAAGTGGTTAAGTGCCCAGTAAGCAAGTGGTTATTGCACAGAATGCATTAAGATAAAAAACCTTCTGCCTTTACAACTCCTTTTAACCACGTCAACCAGCCGCCGCAGTTATACTGTGGCAGGGTGGCTCTATTGTGCGAATCGCTGCACTGGTATGGCGCTTCGTGTAATAGATACAGTGGGCACGTGCACGGCGCTGCCCCAGAGCCAATATGTGTGGCTGGCCGCTGCGATCGCTCCACAGAGATCGCTCCGCCAGTTTACACTGGCAGAACAGGGATCTGCCAGTGTAAACAAAGCAGAGCCCCGTTCTGTCAGGGCAATACAGTGTGATCGTCTGTTCCTAGTGATTACGAACAGTGATCTCTCTCTACTCCAAGTCAGTCCACTCCCCCCATAGTTAGGCTTAATGTACATGGGACATTTTACAACCTCCCCTGAACAATTTAACTTGACAGATAGTAAATGACATTTAAAAAGTCTGTTTTGCCACGTTTACATGCCTTGTTTAGGAGCGTTTTTTTTTTTTTTTTTTTTTTCAAATAGGCAAAAATGTATCTCCATTAAAAAATGCTTGTAAACGAAACGCGGCTAAATGCGAGTTGCCACGTTTATAAGCTGTTACAGGCATTTGGCATTCCAAATGCCTTTGAACATCTGTCCTGAAGGCATTTTTTTGCATTCCAACTGCCTAGAAACGACTATAAACTATAAACGAACATAGAGGAGACTTCAGAGGCAGCTGAAGAAAAAATGCCCAACTGCTCCTAATAGTCCGTTTATCAGCAGCAGTGTACATGAGGCCTTAGAAACCCTTCCTTCACACTTAACCCTTTGATCACCCCCTAGTGTTAACCCCTTTCCTGCCAGTGTCATTTATACAATAATCAGTGCATTTTTATAGCACTGATCGCTGTATTAATGTCCATGGTCCCCAAAAAAGTGTCAGAAGTGTCCGATCCGTCCATTGCAATGTCGCAGTTCAGGAAAAAAAAAAAAACGCCGATCACTGCCATTTCTCCTCACCACGATCATGGGCATCGAGTCCGGAGGCGCGCACGCCCACTATCCTGCTTGCACAGAGTCACTCCCCCCGGCACAGCCGGCGTCTGTAACCATGAAAATGGCTAGCGGCATGCCTCTGATAGGACTCTTCAGCAATGTTTTTCCCCTTTATAAATATATATTTCTGTTATTTTTTTATAGTAATAGGTAATACTTAATAAATATGGAATACATATACGCTAATGCCGGCTGTGCCTTCCTCCTGAGGGGAGACTGGTCATTGGAGGAACGAGCAGAAGTTGTGCACCTGGCAGTGGGAAATACTGTGTGCCTGGCTGTGGGGGCTGCAACAAGGGAAGATCCTGGAAAGTACTAAAGGCTCCTACAGGAGTAGCGCTACAAATTTAAAAGACTGTTTCCAGTGAGTGTATGGAGACTCTGGACTTGTAGAGAAGAACTTTATGATGAAATAAGCCACCAGGACACGGTAATTATTTCATAGTATTTGGAGACAGAACGGAGAGATGAAGCTTTGCTCATCAACCTTAACCGTGTAGATATCCAACTTCTTAATGAGACACGAGTTTGTGACCAGTTGCTTGGGATCAACAAAAGGTTCCTTGATGGCTACATCTTGATACTCAACATGTCAAAACCATAGACATTCTCCCACCATCTTGTAGCCCTTGTACTGTCCATCTTCTATAGCAGCTGCATAAAGTGTTGCACGATCAGAAAATATTAGCCAATCAGGTGTCAGCCATTTGCTCCGTAACCGTGTTGAGCATTGTTTCATAGAGCAGACAACATCCCATCCATTCCAGTGGTGTATTTAGGTTTTGTGCTGCCCTAGGCCTGACTAAGCTTGCGCACCCCCTAATTTAAATATGACCCACCCCTTCCTGTCAAGGCCACACCTCTTCCTTTTTAAGATCCGCCCTGTCATCTTCATGGGAAGAGGACAGAGAGGGATGCTGCATTTTTTCATTTGGGGGGTGAGGGGATATGTGCTGGGTGCTTTGGGAGAGGAGGATCAGACCCCCCCCCCCACTAGCACATATCCTCTCCCCTCTCAAAGCACCCAGCACCTATCCCATTACCCCCCTCCCCTCATCCATGTGTGCATCTGTTATCTGCCCCCCTTACCGGTTACTGTGTCCCCCTCCACTGTAAGAAAAAATAAATAAATAACTGCGCATCAAAAATAAATAATGTTAACCATCTATGCTGCAGAGTCCTATATGTGACACAAACACACAGAAATCAAGTGGGAAAAATATTGACTCGCGCTCAAAACAAAAACTAACATGTGTATGACTGGAAAAGAGTACTCAGCCGATATTTAAATAAATGTTATGAAAACATATGATAAATGTGGCAAACTGAATATTAGATTGGAAAATTGATCCCACTTCCCCTTAAAGGAAATATATTCAATAGCAAATCAAATTCATACATAAAAACCATGAAGGATTGCAGTATCTATAAAAGGGTAATATCTTAAGTTAAAGAAAATATTTTTAAAAAAGGGGAAAGTCCATATACAAAAAACACCCTACAAGTGCTGTGGTAATGCAAAAAAAGTCCAATTTAAATGAAATCCCAGATGTGTGGGTCCACCACCATGAATGAAGTGCCTGGCCGCTTACCGGAACCCCATGACCCCCCTTTTTTTGCATTACCACAGCACTTGTAGGGTGTTTTTTGTATATGGACTTTCCCCTTTTTTTAAAATATTTTCTTTAACTTAAGATATTACCCTTTTATATATACTGCAATCCTTCATGGTTTTTATGTATGAATTTGATTTGCTATTGAATATATTTCCTTTAAGGGGAAGTGGGATCAATTTTCCAATCTAATATTCAGTTTGCCACATTTATCATATGTTTTCATAACATTTATTTAAATATCGGCTGAGTACTCTTTTCCAGTCATACACATGTTAGTTTTTGTTTTGAGCGCGAGTCAATATTTTTCCCCCTCCACTGTAAACTATACACAGACCTCAGACCGGCAGCGTGGCTTTTGCACTGAAGTCGTGTCCCTCCTCTGTGGCTCCTCCTCCTCCTCCTCCTGACTGTGTACACTAGAACATTAGAGCCGAGAAGGAGGAGGAGCCGAGGAGTGTGTGTGGCTGACAGTGGGGAGAGAGGTGGTGGCTGCTACGAAAAGCTGATCGGTGCTTGTGGGACCCCAGGTGGCAGATGTCCTGGGTGCCCACGCTAGCGCACCCTGTATGGCCAGTTACCGAAGCTCAGTGCCGGAACTTGTGGGCTCCGGGACAGTGGCGTCACTAGGTTTGGTGTCACCTGGTGCGGTAAAAATTGTGTCCCCCCCCCCTCTTAATTTTTGGACTGGAGGCCCAGCGTTGGAGCTCATTTTGGCGGTCAATAAGGCCTAGAGGATATCAGGTTAGGCACTTCCTAATAGCTCAGTCCCTGGGAACAGTAATGGACAATGGCCAACAGGCTCTCTTACCAGACCCTGCAACAGTGATCCCTCCGGCTGGACATTCGCTCACTCTGGGTTGCCCAGGCTGACTCTAATCAGTAGTGTAGCATGTCTGTACCCCAGCATTGGCTTCATCTTTCTCCCCCTCTGGTGGTGCAGATACAGCGTGGCTCTCTCTTTGGTGGTGCGGGAAAAGCGTGGCTCTCTCTGGTGGCGTGGCTCCTTGTCTGGTGGTGCAGATACAGCGTGGCTCTCTCTTTGGTGGTGCGGGAAAAGCGTGGCTCTCTCTGGTGGCGTGGCTCCCTGTCTGGTGGTGCAGGTACAGCGTGGCTCTCTCTATGGTGGTGCGGGTACAGCGTGGCTCTCTCTCTGGTGGTGTGAGTACAGCGTGGCTCTCTGGTGGTGAAGGTACAGTGTGGCTCCCTCTCTGGTGGTGCGGGAACAATGTGGCTTTCTTTCTGGTGGTGCGGGTACAGCGTGGCTCTCTCTGGTGGTGCGGGTACAGCGTGGCTCTCTCTGGTGGTGCGGGAACAGCGTGGCTCTCTCTGGTGGTGCGGGAACAGCGTGGCTCTCTCTGGTGGTGCGGGTACAGCGTGGCTCTCTCTGGTGGTGCGGGTACAGCGTGGCTCGCTCTGGTGGTGCGGGTACAGGGTGGCGCTCTGGTGGTGCGGGTACAGGGTGGCGCTCTGGTGGTGCGGGTACAGGGTGGCTCTCTGGTGGTGCGGGTACAGGGTGGCTCTCTGGTGGTGCGGGTACAGGGTGGCTCTCTGGTGGTGCGGGTACAGGGTGGCTCTCTGGTGGTGCGGGTACAGGGTGGCTCTCTGGTGGTGCGGGTACAGGGTGGCTCTCTGGTGGTGCGGGTACAGGGTGGCTCTCTGGTGGTGCGGGTACAGGGTGGCTCTCTGGTGGTGCGGGTACAGGGTGGCTCTCTGGTGGTGCGGGTACAGGGTGGCTCTCTGGTGGTGCGGGTACAGGGTGGCTCTCTGGTGGTGCGGGTACAGGGTGGCCCTGGTGGTGCGGGTACAGCGTGGCTCTCTGGTGGTGCGGGTACAGCGTGGCTCTCTGGTGGTGCGGGTACAGCGTGGCTCCCTCTCTGGCTTCCCCCAGCACAGTACTCTCTCTTTTTCTTCTCCTGTAACACCCCCCAGCAGAGTGCATGCATGCTGGGGGCTGTAGCATGTTTGTGGACACACAGGGGCCGCCACTGTTCAGGGACTACTTTTCCCATGATGCCCCCAGAGTCTTCTGATTGGCCCTCTGCTGTGGCCAATTATGGGGAGGGAAACAGCGGGCAGGAAGCTGGGCGGCAACGCAGGGAAACCAATTAGAGCCGCTCTCTCTCTCTTCGGCTGACAGAAAGGGGAGGGGGGGCGAGCGGGGGAGATACAGACAGCCGCATCTCTCCTCTCCCTGTCACAACGCTGCTGCTCAATTTACCAGAGAACTCCCCCTTTCTGTCAGCCGAAGAGAGAGAGAGCGGCTCTAATTGGTTTCCCTGCGCCACCGCCCAGCTTCCTGCCCGCTGTTTCCCTCCCCATAATTGGCCACAGCAGAGGGCCATTCAGAGAGAGAAGCAAGGCTTCACAGGGGCGGCTTGACGGCTTTCTGGCTCCCTCCGCACACGCGACGCCACGCCATTTCCCCGTTCTGCCTTGTGATATGACAGAGATCACTGCTCCCTGTCATCATGAGCAGTGATCGCTGTCATGTGACTAGTAGTCCATCCCCCCCACAGTTAGAATCACTCCCTAGGACACACTTAACCCCTTCATCGCCCCCTAGTGGTTAACTCCTTCACTGCCAGTGTCATTTACACAGTAGTCAGTGCATTTTTATGGCACTGATCGCTGTATAAATGACAATGGTCCCAAAATTGTGTCAAAAGTGTCCGATGTGTCTGTTATAATGTCGCAGTCCCAATGAAAATCTCAGATTGCCGCCATTACTAATAAAAAAAAAAAAAATTAATAATAAAAATGCCATAAACTATCCCCTATTTTATAGACACTATAACTTTTGCGCAAACCAATCAATATACGCTTATTGCGATTTTTTTTTTTTTTTTTTTTTTTTTTTTTTTTTTTTTTTTTTTTTTTACCAAAAATATGTAGAAGAATACATATCAGCCTAAACTGAGGAAAAAAATGTTTTTTTATACATTTTTTTGGGTATATTTATTATAGTAAAAATAATTATTTTTTTTAAATTGTTGCTCTTTTTTTGTTGATAGCGCAAAAAATAAAAACCACAGAGGTGATCAAATACCACCGAAAGAAAGCTCTATTAGTGGGGGAAAAAAAGGACGTCAATTTTGTTTGGGTGCAATGTCGCACGACTGCGCAATTGTCAGTTAAAGCGATGCAGTGCTGAATCGCAAAAAGTGCTCTGGTCAGGAAGGGGTTAAAATCTTCCAGGGCTGAAGCGGTTAATCAGTACGGTTTTCGTACAAAAAAAATTGTAAGAGCAAGACTACGCATGCTCAGAAACGAAAGAATACATACAAAACTTTTCATTACATCACTTCTGAAGTTGTATTCTGTCGTACGAGAATTTTCGTATGGTGAGTAACCTTTTCACTTTCGACATGAGACGAGCATGCAACAAAAAACGGACAAACGGTCATCCGAAAATCTGATCGCGTGTACGAAGCTTTAGCTGCCAATATGCAGAGCATTCCTGTTCCACTTCCTACATCCAAGATAACTTTGTCCTTGAACAAGTGTCTGTTGTGAAGCATTTAGTTTTGATAGGTCAGAGTTCGAACTTCACCTTCAACAATTTCTTGTGGATACCAAAGTTTACAAATGATTCAAAGTAGTAGTCTTTAGAAGTCATCTCTTCAGCTGATGGTTTGATGCTGCTCTCTGGTTGGATACAGAGAACCTCCATGCTGCGGGTGCTTGCTTCCACCATGTTGCCAGCACCGAGTCTCCCTCGCCTGCTGCACTGCACACAACCAGAAGCCTATGAATGTAAAACAGGCTTCCTGTGAGAGAACTGCGACATGTAGCGAGGCCTGGCTCTATATGAATCCTTGGAGAACCCTGTCCACCACTTCAACAAGTCAGATAGAACCTGCCTCATTTCCTGGCTCATCTCGCCCTTTCCTTCCTTCAATCGTGGAGACTCATCGTTACATGTGAGCATTATCTAGAATGGTCTGTATGCTTATGGAACACTCATTCCTCAGGGGTGGACAACTGCAACCCAATAGCTGATCCCAAGGCAAGTCCCTTCATGCCTCTGCCTCTGGGAGTCATGCTTGTAACTGTCAGTCTTGCAATGCCTCATGGGACATGTAGTTCCACAACAGCTGGAGGGCTTTAGTTGCCCACTCCTGCTCCAGACTGACATCCACCCATCAAAACTTTGTGATATTTGCATAACTCCTTACAAGTGCCAGCCTACTGCTTGCATTAGGACTGAGGGTTCTTGAGAGGTGTACTTAGGCAGGGTGCTGTGATGTTGTCAGGAAGGTATATACAACACCCTGACAATCCCTCCTACCAGCATGATCTGCCTTTATTGTATAGAGAAACACAGAGACCCAGTGATGATGTCAAAGGGTCTAAAAAAAGGTACGGAGAACAGAAAGGTGTTTTTTTTTTTTTTTTTTTTTTTTTAAATGTCCTTAGCATGTTGATGAAAAGAGGAACCAGGAAGGCAAAACATAAGCATAAAAAATGTAAATTTCTCTAGTCATCTTCCAGGACGGCACACCTGAGAGATGAGAGGCTCCTCCCTACAGGAAACACAATCAATCGACAGCTGTTTTAAGTCCCCACCCTTCCCCTTGATCCTCAGTTTTTGATTGTGTTTCTCCCTACACAGTGAAACCGTTTGTTTTTTTCAAATGACCCGAAGCCTGGCGCTGGTGGTCCCCCCCTGGGAGCCGGACCAAATGCCTGGGGAAGGCCTACGGCCACATCACCCTGAAAGTGAAAGAGGGCGCCGCCTGCCCGATCTCGTAGGATCTCGGAGGCAAAGCAGGGTCGGGCCTGGTTAGTACCTGATGGGCCTCTGGGTCTGGCCGGATATAATTATCCTTCCTGGGGGGTTCCTCAGGGGGGGCAGCAGAAACTGGAAGAGCCCCCCTGAGAGCTGAAGGCCCCTGGGTACAGTGGTGTCCCCAGAACTTCAGGGGCCTTTTTCCTGTCTCCCCCCCTTACCTGTCCGGGCGTCCGTTCAGACAGGGGTGCTGGCTGTCAGTCCTTTCCAGGGCCCCCGACTCCTGGGCCCCTGGTAGCCCGCGTGGGCTGCTGGGGAGGGCGCCGCTTGAACGACCCGCGTTCTTACCCAGGAGGGAAGGCTGAGAGTCAGCAGGAGCAGGCGCCCACATCCTCCTTTCGAGGAGGCACCAGTTCACTACGGTGGATGTCTGCCTAAACCACCTCCAGAATGGAATGAGGAACGTACGGCATTGCCCCCCCCCCCCCAGGTGTATATACTGACTGGCAGGACACAGCCTAACCTTGCAGCTCCCTATGGGGACAGTAGTTGGGGGGGGGGGGGGCACTTTGGCGGCTATCCTCCTTGCGTGTGGACCATAAGGATGGAAAAGCAAGCCCGGTGGCTGTGGAAAAAGGGGAAGACTACAACGGTGAGTACTTTCCTTTACCTTGGGAATTTAGCTGCAAAATCCCCAATCCCAGCCTGATGGTTTCTGGGCATTTGAGATAATCTCCCCTGGGGTCTAGATTCAAATAGCCCAGAAGCTTCTGCTAAAAACACCAGCTACAGCTCCCTCTTACATCAGAGATGCTGTATGGTGGACAAGTGGTGCAGAGGAGCGAGTGTGCCTAAACCACCTCAGATGGGAAAGAGGTAGGTAAGGCATTTCTTCCCCTTCCCCCTGTATTTACTAAGTGGTGCAGTGCAGGACCTGGGGTCTGCATAACAAAATAGCCCAGAAGCTACTGCTAATACCACCAGCCACAGCTCCCTCTTACAGCAGAGACACTGTGGTTATCACAACAGTAGGTTTCCAACACTCTCCCTACATGTCCGGTTGTGGGACATTAGTAGGGATGAATAGAGCGAAGGGGGGGGAGGACCTGGTAGATACAAAGAGTTCCTTACAGGCCAGGTATACCACTGAACAATTTATGGATTGTGCAATGGTTGAAGGATTCAGGAGTAAGTTCTCCTGGTCAGCAGGTGCACTAGGTTATATGGCCCTATTAGCCCAGCTGCTAGGAATCTGAAGCCATAAGCCCCAACCTCCCACTCCACCTTTACGTTGTGGCTATATTGAAGTGCAGGAGGTAAGAAAAACCTTTTTGTTGGTTTGGGCTGCAGTCAACTCAGTGACAGATCTAAAGGCGATTTACCATAAATCGCTTCCTATATCCTTTAATTAAGGATTTTCTGTGCAAACATATGCAAGAGCTAGATAGATACATGATTGCTTGTTTAAGGCCTGCAGGTGGCTATTTTCCTCCAGGCTAAATTGGTGATCACCTTTTCTAGAGGCTGTCCTAAATTGGTCTCTAGGGCGGGGCTCATTGAGACTTTAGTTTCTGATCAGCCCCACCTGTGTGTGAGCTGACCAGCATTTGCTCAGTCTACGGAGGTAAGGTAGGACAACAGCTACTATAGTAAGGTGTCTAACCATTTTTAGAATTTGTTCCTTCACTGGGGGGTGAAGTGTTAGTATCTACAGCCCAGGCTATGCCTAGGGATCAAATTGCTCTGTTTGGTTATTGCATAAAGGGATTCACCAGTAGACCTCAGTAGTGAAGGTTTGTCCTTGCTGGGATATTTTGTGGCATAGCAGAAATACACATTGAGATTTGTGACATCTCTGCTCATAAGGGGTATAGTGCTGTACATCAGAAATGCACTGCACTGAAGCTTTGTTGTTGTCTGTTATATCCTAAAGGTACTGCCTTATTTGGCTACAGATCAGAAAAATACAACAGGGAAGGTGGTCTGTACTTTCTGGTCTTGTGACGCATGGCGGAAATGCACATCATTGAGTTTTATGACATCTCTGCTCATATTTGTTATATTGCTGCACATCAGACATACTCAAAATTGAGTTCTGTCTGGGGTTTTTTGTGTCCTGTATTACTGCCTTATTGGTTGCTTATTAGAAAGGCAGTAGTGAAGATTGATGGTCCTGAATTGTGGGGAAATACAAATTGAACCTGTGCCAGGGGTAGTACTGGTACTGCCTTTTGGTAATAGGTGCAGCCCCGCAAAGTGGCGTCAGGCTGACAGTGCTATTAACGGCAAAGGTTGCCGATTTTAGGCATGCGATTTTACATGTTGAGTCGCATGCCAAATCCCTTCAATATGGATGTGCTATCTCTATTCAGATTGTTATATTGTTGCACATCAGATATATACAAGATTGAAGGTTGTCTGTCCCTTTATGTCTTACATTTACTGCCTTATTGGCTGCATATCAGAAGGGACACAGCAGTGGGGTTGCTTGTCCTTTTCTGATTTGTTTTTACTGCCTCAGCAGGGAGACACATTGAGGATGGTGGCGTATCTGCTCAGTATTGGTATATTACTACACATCAGACATACACAAAGATTGAAGATTGTTTGTGTCCTGTATGTTCTATATTTACTGCCTTATCGGCTGCATATCAGAAAGGCACAGCAGTGAGGGGTCTCTTTTCTGTTTCTCATTGTTCTACCTTGCTGCTTCTTAAGGATACACAGCAGGGGGTTGTTGGCTGCACGCCTCCAGGGAGATACAGCATTGGGGACCCCTCGCTTGTTCAACCTGAAAATTGCAAGTTACCTGCGACCTGTGTAATCTTGAGGTCTGTGGATCCAGAGAGCAGGGTCTGCTTGGTGGCGCCGCGACCTGGAGTTGCAGACACAATTGGTTCCCATTGGAAGCCATAGTGTATGACTTTTCTCTTGCGTTTTTGCGGTTGCAGGTTGGGTCGCACAGGTGTGGGAGCCCTAAGTTTCCCTTCTGGTTGAGGTTTTGCTACACAAGAATAGACATCATGGAGTTTATTGCCTTACTTTGCAATACACCAGAAAGATCGCAGCTAGGAAGGCTGTCTGTTTTTATGTGGCTGCACAGCAGAAATACTCAACATTGAAGCTTGTTGGTGCTTTCTGTTTCAGATTCCCTTACCTTACTGCACTTCGGAAAAACACAATGCTGCAGGTTGCTTGGGTTCTTTCCATGTTGGTTCTATGTGACTGCACTACAGAACTGCATAGCAGAAAAGATATTGTCTTGTTATGTTGGTTTAGCTAGCCAGTACCATATTGATCTTATAACTGTATTTGGTGGTTCATCAGAAATACGCAACATAGAAGTTTGGGTCTTTCTGTCTTATATTTATTGCCCTGTTTTGCTGTACATCAGTAAAACTCCACCGTAAACAGGACTCCCGTCCTTTATGTGTATGTATATATGTGTATATGTGTGTGTATATGTATATGTATATGTATATATATATATATATATATATATATATATATATATATATATATATATATATATATATATATATATATATATATATATATATATATATATATATATATATATATATATATATATATATATATATATATATATATATATATAATCTATCTATATCTCTATCTCTATCAGTTATGACCTAGCTAGCTGCACTTCAGAAACACGCAGCATTTAGGGTCGGTTCACACTGAGGCAGCACGACTTACAGCGCGACTGCCTCAGGCGACCCAGGACACGACTCAGCGGCGACTTGCGAAACTACTTCTGTATGGAAGTCAATGCAAGTTGCCCCCAAAGTCGTACAGGAACCTTTTTTCTAAGCCGGAGCGACTTGCATCGCGCCGATTTAGAACGGCTCCATTGCACAGAACAGGACGCTACTTGTCAGGTGACTAGGTCGCCTGACAAGTCGTCCCAGTGTGAACCAAGACTGAGGGTTTGCGTGTGTCTTAATGTTTTTACAGATTGGCTGCACATCAGAAAACCAGACTGTGAGGACTGTTTGTCTACATTGAAGTTCAGATTTGGGTCTCTCCCATATTTGATATGTTGGTTTAGCTAGCCACACTCAGATACACATTATTGTCTATGCTTGTGTCCTTTTTGTCTAAATCTATTGTGCTGGGTCCACAATCTATGATCTTTTTTAATTTGTGATATTAATAATGCATGTATCACCTTTTGTATTTCAGCCCTCTTTTCCGTGGAGGGGCCTGGAGTTCTGGCGGCAGACGTCACATGTCAGAAAGCCTCAGCCCCATACATTCAGGAATGCTGGAACCATTTCCTAGGGTTGAAGCCCAGTAGGGTTACAGGACACTGGAGGAAGGCGATAAAGAATCACCCTGCTTAGTAAGAACTTGGGAAGTTCTGTTCAGAGGAGTATTATGACCTGAAGATGAAGTATAAAGATGTCCACCCGACCGAATAGGTTACGGCTCGGTGCATGGCCTTCATCTCACCCTTCTAGCAGAACTAGATGTAGCAGTATAAGTGTTATACTCCTGCTATGAGCTTTATTCTCCTGAAGTAGGCACTTTGGCGTAAGTAAAGCCACAGAGTGGGCATGCCTTAAACCCAGGGATCAAGCCTCGGTTAATCTATTACCCTTAAGTAGGCTTCCCTTTAGTCTTGGCTGATGTAAAGATAAAAATGAACAAAAAAGGTTGTCTGTTAGGGGCCCACCTTTTTTTGCAGTTTTAATTCCCTGAACAGGGTAGTGTTAGACAGGCCCTCTTAGTGATCAATTAGTGTCCTTGTCTTACAACACAGGTCTCTGATTAACCTTTAAGGGTTCTAAGTAGCACCTACAGGCACAATAGGCCAGGGTTGTTAGATGTGTGAGACAGGCAACATTGATAACCTACAAGTTTAACATGTTTTCTGATTCCATCTTTAACCCTTTCATGACTAAGCCTATTTTTGAAATTTGGTGTTTACAAGTTAAAATCCATATTTTTTGCTAGAAAATTACTTAGAACCCCCAAACATTATATATATTTTTTTAGCAAAGAATCTAGAGAATAAAATGACGATTGTTGCAATATTTTTTATCACACAGTATTTGTGCAGCGGTGTTTTAAAAGTGACACTTTCATGAATTTTAAAAAATCCAAACAGTAAAGTTACCCCAATTTTTTTTGTATAATGTGAAAGATGATGTTACGCCAAGTAAATAGATACCAAACATGTCACCCTTTATAATTGCACGCACTCGTGGAATGGCGACGAACTACGGTACCTTTGAATTTCCATAGGCGACGCTTTAAAAAAATTTTACGGTTACCAGGTTTGAGCTACAGAGGAGGTCTAGGGCTAGAATTATTGCTCTCGCTCTGACGATCGCGGCGATACCTCACATGTGTGGTTTGAACACCGTTTACATATGCGGGCGCGACTTCCGTATGCGTTTTCTTCGCTGCGCGAGCTCGCGGGGACAGGGGCACTTTAAAAAATTTTTTTTTTTTTTTTTTTTATTTTATTTATTTTTGTACTTTATAAATTGTGTTTAAATTTTTTTTTTTTTTTTTTTTTTTTACTTTTATTGCTGTCACAAGCAATGTAAACATCCCTTGTGACAGTAATATGTGGTGACAGGTACTCTTTATGGAGGGATGGGGGGTCTAAAAGACCCCCCATCCCTCCTTTACACTTCAAAGTATTCAGATCGCCGAAAACGGCGATTCTGAATACTGTGTACTTTTTTAAATTCGGCGCCATTGGCAGCCGAGTAAACGGGAAGTGACGTCATGACGTCGCTTCCGCATTTACAAGAAGAAGGCTGGAACGAAGCCGCTCGCAGCTTCGTTCCAGTCCGCCCCCAGCCGCCGAAGGCAGCGGACCGGACACCGGGCCTCCCGATCGCACGGGAGGCCCGGTAACAGCGGCGGGAGGCGGCGGGAGGGGGGGATGTCCCCTCCCGCTCCTCCGGTATAACAACCGAGCGGCTTTTAGCCGCATCGGTTGTTATATTCGGGTAGCCGATCGCCCGCTGAAAACAACGGTACCGGGATGATGCCTGCAGCTGCGGGCATCATCCCGGTATAACCCCGGAAAGCCGAGGATGCATATATGCGTTCGGTCGGCGGGAAGGGGTTAAGAGCCCACTCCACCTAGGTCCTGCATCCGAAGCAGAGAAGGCAGGGACATCGGTAGAGTAGACATGCAGACCAGCTGCATGATCCAGCTATAATACCTTCATCAAGCATATGGAGTGGAGGTAAAACTCACTGCAGAACCAAGGT
This sequence comes from Aquarana catesbeiana, assembly GCF_042186555.1. NCBI lineage: Eukaryota > Metazoa > Chordata > Amphibia > Anura > Ranidae > Aquarana > Aquarana catesbeiana. Next base: position 65,801,408 of record NC_133327.1, read on the forward strand.
TCGCCAAGAGGGTCTTGCAGTGGTCCCACCCTAAGGTAGGCCTGAGGTACTTGATTATCCTCTCAGGTGTGCCGTCCTGGAAGATGACTAGAGAAAATTGACAGTTACTTACCGATAACTGTTTTTCTAGGATATCTTCCAGGACGGCAGGCCTACTTCCCGCCCGTTGGAGGAGGGAAAATGGTAGAACACTAGAAGGTGAGTACCTATGAGGAATGATTTCCCTTGTGAACCAGGTTCAGGAGTTACTTCTCTACAAACTGAGGATCAAGGGGAAGGGTGGGGACTTAAAACAGCTGTCGATTGATTGTGTTTCCTGTAGGGAGGAGCCTCTCATCTCTCAGGTGTGCCGTCCTGGAAGATATCCTAGAAAAACAGTTATCGGTAAGTAACTGTCAATTTTTAAGTGTGAGGTCCTCTTAACACACACATCATGATAACAGCAGGTGAAACAAGTTTTATTACACATTACTTGGAATTTTGTGAGAATGTTAGAACTATATGGTCTACCTGTCAGGGCTGGGCTCAGCTTTTCCTTCTCTGAGCTGGCCGCTCAGCTGTCGGCTAATTGCCAGCTCCCATCTCTCTCCACAGTTACCCAGCAGTTGTTGATTCTGCTCGTCAGTCCTGCCTACTTAGTCGTCCAGCTCACTTGATCTCTGCCTTCGCCTTTGTCAACATCACAGAGACTTTCTCTTGCATTCCTGTTGAAGACTTGCTCGGCTGACGTTCCTTCTGGCTCCTGATCCTGCTTGCTGTATTACTACGTTTATCTCTGGCTCTCTGACATTTGCTTGGCTGACTATCCAATCCAGTTACTGAACTCTGGCTTGTTTTGACTGCGTTTACTCTTTTTTACCTTATTATTATTATTATTATTATTATTATTATTAAACAAGTGTGATTTAACTTTACTTCTGTCTAGGTCTGATTCATGGTTCCTGATACTACCACATTGGCGGCTGGTGCTCCATTTTTTGGGGGGAACATAGTTTCCACATTCAGAATTATACTATCAAAATTAGCATGTGCTGTAAATTGCTTCCGGCATTGCTTCCGTTTCTTCTTGCCAGAGGCCACCATTTTGTTGAAGCCCAGAGCAGTCACTTTGTTACTGAGAACTCTCCCCCTCTCCTTGGTCTCAAAACCTATATGCCACTTTCTGTAATTTAAATGTGTGCATTTCCAGCCTGGCTTGTGTGTCTTGGCTTGGGTAGTAAGGGAGGCTGTAGAAACTTTTCAGTGCTGAAGGGAGGAAGGAGAGAATATCAGGAGGATAAGATAAGACGCTATCCTTTTAAATGTAACTCTTTTGTGTCTCCCTGGCAGCAGAGTTTGTCCTGTCACCTATGCTGCTTTTCTTTTCCTTCTCCCTAATCTGTGTTTGTTGGTCACAGTCTGTGTCATCTTGTTGTTTCCACCCCCCAGCAGCAGTAAATCTTGAGGCTATCCCAGATCGGCCTCTAGTGGCTCATTAATTATCAGCACAGTGCCAAGACTACAGGACAATTGAGGCTGAGCAGAGCAGGGTGAGACAGTGGCATACTGGATTTTAAACAGTATAGCCACTTATTTTTAACATTTTACATAGCTATATCTGCAAAAGGGGCAGCATGAAGTGCTCTATCAGGACTTAATCAACTTAAAACATTTGACCCTTCGGAAGGTTTAACCCACTTGATGACCAGGGCATTTTTTGCTATTCAGGACTGCTCTACTTTGAGGCTGCATTCACACTACAGCGTTTTGAATCGCTGGCAGATCTGCCCACGATTTGACAGCACCAAAGTGTGAATGACAAAACGCGGAACTCGCATTTGAGATACCATTCATTTGAATGACACCTCACATCGCAGGGTGGGTCTGCCGCGATTTGTCGTGCGATAAAACGTGCCGCAATCGTGGCAACCCGCATCGCGGGACACATGTCGCCCAAAAAAAGGTTAAGGAGCTACTTTGGGGCAACACGCATCCCACGATTGCAGCACGTTTTATTTCACGACAATCGTGGCAAAGGTGTCATTCAAATGAATGGCATCTCAAATGCGAATTCCGCGTTTTGTCATTCACTTATCGGCGCTGTCAAATTGCGGCCAGATAGTGCTGTAGTGTGAATGCAACCTAAGTGGCAATTGCACGGTCATGTAACACTGTATCCAAAAAAAATTGTATCACCTTTTTCACACAAATAGAGCTTTCTTTTGGTGGTATTTGATCATTACTGTTTTTTTTTTGTTTTGTTTTGTTTTGTTTTTTGCGATATGAATGAAAAAAGACCGAAAAGTTTGAAAATAATATAAATATATATATATTTTGTTATAAAACATATCCCAATAAAATCTAATTTATTGGCAAATTTAGGCCAAAATGTATTTTGCTACATGTCTTTAGTAAAAAAAAAAATCCCAATAAGTGTATATTATTGGTTTGTGTGAAAGTTATAGTGTCTACAAACTATGGTATATACAGTATCTCACATAAGTGAGTCCCCCCCCCCCCCCCTTACATTTTTGTAAATATTTTATTATATCTTTTCATGTGACAACACTGAAGAACTGACACTTTGCTACAATGTAATGTAGTGAGTGTACAGCTTGTATAACAGTGTAAATTTGCTGTCCTCTCAAAATAACTCAACACACAGCCATTAATGTCTAAACTCCTGCCAACAAAAGTGAGTACACCCCTAAGTGAAAAGGTTCAAATTGGGCCCAATTAGTCATTTTCCCTCTCCAGTGCCATGTGGCTCGTTGGTGTTACAAGGTCTCAGGTGTGAATGAGGAGCAGCTGTGTTAAATTTGATGTTATCGCTCTCACTCTCTTATACTGGTCACTGGAAGTTCAACATGGCACCTCATGGCAAAGAACTCTCTGAGGATCTGAAAAAAAGAATTGTTGTTCTACATAAAGATGACTTAGGCTATAAGAAGATTCTCAAGACCCTGAAACTGAGCTGCAGCATAGTGGCCAAGACCATACATAGGTTTAACAGGACAAGTTCCACTCAGAACAGGCCTCGCCATGGTTGACCAAAGAAGTTGAGTGCATGTGCTCAGCTTCATATCTAGAGGTCGTCTTTGGGAAATAGACATATGAGTGCTACCAGCATTGCTGCAGAGTTTGAAGGGGTGGGGGGTCAGCCTGTCAGTGCTCAGACCATATGCCACACACTGCATCAAATTGGTCTGCGTGGCTGTCTTCCCAGAAGGAAGCCTCTTCTAAAGATTATACACGAGAAAGCCCACAAACAGTTTGCTGAAGACAAGCAGACTAAGGACATGGATTATTGGAACCATGTCCTGTGGTTTGATGAGACCAAGATAAATTTATTTGGTTCAGATGGTGTCAAGTGTGTGTAGCGGCAACCAGGTGAGGAGTACAAACACAAGTCTTGCCTACAGTCAAGCGTGGTGGTGGGAGTGTCATGGTCTGGGGCTGCATCAGTGCTTCCGGCACTGGGGAGCTACAGTTCATTGAGGGAACCATGAATGCCAACATGTACTGTGACATACTGAAGCAGAGCATGATTCCCTCCCTTTTGGAGATGACCACTGCCTTCCTAAAGAAGGTAAGGGTAAAGGTGATGGACTGGCCAAGCATGTCTGCAGACCTAAACCCTATTGAGCATCTGTGGGGCATCTTCAAACGGAAGGTGGAGGAGCACAAGGGCTTTAACATCCACCAGCTTTGTGATGTCATCATGGAGAAGTGGAAGAGGACTCCTTTGGCAACCTGTGAAGCTCTGGTGAACTCCATGCCCAAGATTGTTAAGGCAGTGCTGGAAAATAATGGTGGCCACACAGAATATTGAAACTCTGTCCCCGATTTGGACATTTTTACTTAGGGGTGTACTCACTTTTGTTGCCAGCAGTTTAGACATTAATGGCTGTGTGTTGAGTTATTTTGAGGGGACAGCAAATTTACACTGTTATACAAGCTGTACGCTCATTACTTTACATTGTAGCAAAGTGTAATTTCTTCAGTGTTGTCACATAGATATAAAAAAATATATACAAAAATGTGAGGGGTGTACTCACTTTTTTGAGATACTGTGTGTGTGTGTGTGTATATATGTATGTATATGTATGTGTGTGTATATGTGTGTGTGTGTGTATGTGTAATATATATATATATATAATTTTTATCTCTCTCTCTATAATTTTTTTTTTTTCTGTCCGTAATAAATGTAATGGTCAAAAGTGAAACTGTCTAGAGAATTGATTCTTTCTACTGTTTTGTCAATTTTAACCAAAAGATTACAAGCTTGCCCACCACGACAAGGTAGACTCTTTTAGGGCAGGAGCTACACTAAACTACACTATGCTAACCTACTCAAAGCTAATCATCCTATCTTTAGTATTGTATACCTGTTTGAATTAGGCCCTATCCTCTAAACCTGCCTTCTTGCTTCACAGATTTGTTTACTAAAATCTACATAAAAGCAATCCTTTACTTACACAAAATAGACATCAGATTTGGAATGACTGAAACTGTTACAATATGGTGGGTGATGTGGTGGTCAGCAATGATCATCCTAATTTCCTTACACATTTTCCCCTTCTTTGATCATTGTTGAGCACTCTTCCATATAAATCCATCCACATTAGCCTGGAATAACGCAGGTGAAGTGTACAAGATGGGAAGAGTCCCCAAGATTTGTCTATTACCTGATTGGATCTGTAGAGACACTAGGGGTATTTCCACCAATCTTCCACACATATTCTCACCTACTGATCCTCTAATGCAGATGGATGCACATACATTTGTCCCTTACTAGCCTACCAATGAAAAGGCAGTGTCCTTTCCTGTCTTCACACACACCTAGACAGGTAAGTTCTCATAGAGATCGGAGACATCTCCCCACCAGGAATGGAAAGGAATAGTACAAAGCCTTTAAACAATCATCCAGCTTTACAAAAGCTCACACTCTAACTAAATATGAAATAAGATGAATTCAGTGCTTCTTATTCTGGCCCAACTGGTGGCGTCCAGCTCCGGGTGGGTTCCAGGTGCAAACCAACATCCAGCTGCAAACTCCAGGTTTCTTTCACTAACTTGACACTGAGATTTGAGCGGGTTAAGTTGACATTCCTCCTGAAGGTCCCTCCTTTAAGTAGCGGGAGGCCGATCCCCAACCCCCCTCCAGCCGGTACAGCATAAGGACCCAAAGATGAAGGCGGTACCCTACCCAGAGATCTCATCAACAGCTATGGGTCATCAGAGAAATCTCCAGACTCGTGGTCTGGCCAATCAAATTGACCCCTTCACACACTGAATAGCATCTTTCCAACATCACCCTAAACATCAGTCAGCTTTCTTACTTTCTAGATTTCTTTACCAAGATGTACAGTACTATTATTATGGATTTCTAAAGCAACAACAGTATATGCAGAACTTTAAAAGGAGACAGTACATTTACAATACAATGCAAGATGACTCAATACAATTTACTGATCCCCCAGTGCAGATGGGTGCATGTAAATTTGTCCCTTACTAGCCTACCTTTTAAAAGGCCGTGTATCTTCGTTCACTCACCAAGATGTATACACAGGCAAGCTAACTTGTAGATCATAGAAATCTTCTAAACATGAAAGCTACAAAAATTAAAATAATACCAACATGCAAACCAAATTGCAAACCAAACATAATATATATAATATATACCTGTAACTGTCTGTATCTTTTTGTTTTTATATATATATATATATATATATATAGAAAGATATCTATCTATCTATATATGTTTTTTTATTTTCTGTCCGTAATAAATCTAAGAGTCTTTTAGTTGAATCAAATGGTCAAAAGTGAAACTGTCTAGAGAATTGATTTTTTTCTACTGTTTTGTCAATTTTAACCAAAAGAATACAAGCCTGCCCACCACGACAAGGTAGACTGTTTTAGGGCAGGACCTACACTAAACTACACTATGCTAACCTACTGGATGCTAGACATCCTATCTTTAGTATTGTATACCTGTTTGAATTAGGCCCTATCCTCTAAACCTGCCTTCTTGCTTCACAGAATTGTTTACTAAAATCTACAGAAGAGCAATCCTTTACTTACATAAAATAGACATCAGATTTGGAATGGCTGATACTGTTACAATATGGCGGGAGATGTGGTGGTCAGCAATGATCATCTTAATTTCCTTACACATTTTCCCCTTCTTTGATCATTTTTGAGCACTCTTCCATATAAATTCATCCACATTAGCCTGGAATAATGCAGGTGAAGTGTAAAAGATGGGAAGAGTGCCCAAGATGTGTCTATTACCTGATTAGATCTGATTAGGAAAGTCTCCGAGATGAACCATCGGTTGCAGCCAAGAGGGCTGGTGAGTGGCATGCACAGTCGGGAGGACTGGGGAGGCACACCTGAAAGGACTGGGAGAGTGCAGTCAGAGATGGGTGCAGAACCAGAGGAGAGGACTGTGGTGTCGTGGGCAGTGGAGTTGGGCAGCTGTAGCCAGGAGGGCTGGGGGGGCCTGAAGAGGGTTGACTGGGATCAGTAGCCGCATGTGGGTCAGCTAGTACCAGAACTTACTATTTTCTTTTTGCTACACCATAGGGGCCCGTGGTGCCTGCCTATAAAGGGCATTTGCTTTAGGCCTGGCTAGGACTACAGTGTTAGCTACAAAAGAGAGGAAGCGATGTGTAGGAGCAGTATGGAGTGTCACTCAGAAGATAGGAAGCAATGTGCAGGTGCTGTATGGAGCGATACTCAGAAGAAAGGAAGCGATGTGCAGGAGGATAAATGGAGTGATGTATATACAGGATGTATACAGAGTCCCAAGTTCCAATGTTTGATCACCTGGGCATCTCATGAGTCCCTATCCAAGTTTAATATTCCCTCAATAAAACAAACAAAAACAAGATGCAAGGACTGCTTTATTGTCTGCCTGGCTGGGCAGGGTAACAGATGGACCAATATACTCAGCAGCCTCTATGGGGGTACCGCTACACAATTTAAGCCATGCCCACATTTTGCAGTGGCTGTATCATGTCCACACACTCTCTGACCAACTCCTGTATCATGTCCGCACGCTCTCTGACCAACTCCTGTATCATGTCCGCACGCTCTCTGACCAACTCCTGTATCATGTCCGCACGCTCTCTGACCAACTCCTGTATCATGTCCGCACGCTCTCTGACCAACTCCTGTATCATGTCCGCACGCTCTCTGACCAACTCCTGTATCATGTAAGCACACTCTCTGACCAACTCCTCTATCATGTAAGCACTCTCTCTGACCAACTCCTGTATCATGTAAGCACACTCTCTGATCAACTCCTGTATAATGTCCGCACTGTTGTGAATTCATGAAGAAATATATTTTATATTTACTGGCAGAAACATGAGAGATGCTTAGGCCTCACCAAGTAGATGAACTGTGATGTTAAATAGTTGAACTGTTGCCCTCTTGGGGACTTTTAGGATAAAATGGACATTCTCATGTTTGACCAAGCCTTTCTCTACTACCTCAAATATTGAAGACTTTTACAAGCATGTATTGTAAAGGAAGCTGTTGGAACAAAGACTATTCCTGTCACAAAACAAGGAGATATTTACATGGTATTGTGAATAAAAAAAAACTGCCACAGGACACAAGGTGACATAGACTTTTATAGCATAGAGAAGCCTCACTTATTGTGTTCGAATGGAGAACTGTTTAAATAGCTAACACCTTGGCTAACAGAACCCATTGTATGAACTTTTAGGATGGCTTAGACAAACAAGTCAGTTCTAAACACCCAGTGGGAATGTTCAAGGTCCCTCTCAACACATTAGTGAAAGTTGAATATTGTGCTAGTCAAAAATAATATAAGGTATCAATAAGGTTATCATAAGTCATTTTAAACTATCTCTGACATTGTAGGTCACAGAGACATTATAATGTTGGCGTCTGCGGACCCAACAACTTTGCTATGAAGAAAATGTATATGAAAGTGTGATTTTATAAGTAGAAGTGTTTTAACCACTTGCCGACCGCCGCACGACTATATACGTCGACAGAGCGGCACGGGCAGGCAAAAGGACTTACAGGTACGTCCTTGCCTGCCCGCGGGTGGGGGGTCCAATCGGACCCCCCCCCCGGTGCCTGCGGGGGTCGGCAAATCTCCCCCGGCGATCGGTGGTGAGGGGGAGGCCATCCATTCGTGGCCCCCCCCTCGCGATCGCTCCCAGCCAATGGGATCATTTCCCTGCCTCTGTATTGTACACAGAGGCAGAGGAAATGATGTCATCTCTCCTCGGCTCGGTATTTTCCGTTCCGGGCCGAGGAGAGAAGACTGCAATGTGAGTGCACAACATACTACACACACAGTAGAACATGCCAGGCACACATTACACCCCCGATCCCCCCCCCGATCGCCCCCCGATCCCCCCCCAATCACCCCCCCCGTCACAAACTGACACCAAGCAGGTTTTTTTTTTTTTTTTTTTCTGATTACTGTATTGGTGTCAGTTTGTGACAGTTACAGTGTTAGGGCAGTGAGTGTTAGGCCCCCTTTAGGTCTAGGATACCCCCCTAACCCCCCCTAATAAAGTTTTAACCCCTTGATCACCCCCTGTCACCAGTGTCGCTAAGCGATCATTTTTCTGATCGCTGTATTAGTGTCACTGGTGACGCTAGTTAGTGAGGTAAATATTTAGGTTCGCCGTCAGCGTTTTATAGCGACAGGGACCCCTATATACTACCTAATAAATGTTTTAACCCCTTGATTGCCCCCTAGTTAACCCTTTCACCACTGATCACTGTATAACCGTTACGGGTGACGCTGGTTAGTTCGTTTATTTTTTATAGTGTCAGGGCAACCGCCGTTTATTACCGAATAAAGATTTAGCCCCCTGATCGCCCGGCGGTGATATGCGTCGCCCCAGGCAGTGTCAGATTAGCGCCAGTACTGCTAACACCCACGCACGCAGCATACGCCTCCCTTAGTGGTATAGTATCTGTACGCATCAATATCTGATCCGATCAGATCTATACTAGCGTCCCCAGCAGTTTAGGGTTCCCAAAAACACAGTGTTAGCGGGATCAGCCCAGATACCTGCTAGCACCTGCGTTTTGCCCCTCCGCCCGGCTCGGCCCAGCCCACCCAAGTGCAGTATCGATCGATCACTGTCACTTACAAAACACTAAACGCATAACTGCAGCGTTCGCAGAGTCAGGCCTGATCCCTGCGATCGCTAACAGTTTTTTTGGTAGCGTTTTGGTGAAATGGCAAGCACCAGCCCCAGGCAGCGTCAGGTTAGTGCCAGTAGCGCTAACACCCACGCACCATACACCTCCCTTAGTGGTATAGTATCTGAACGCATCAATATCTGATCCAATCAGATCTATACTAGCGTCCCCAGCAGTTTAGGATTCCCAAAAACGCAGTGTTAGCGGGATCAGCCCAGATACCTGCTAGCACCTGCGTTTTGCCCCTCCGCCCGGCCCAGCCCAGCCCACCCAAGTGCAGTATCGATCGATCACTGTCACTTACAAAACACTAAACGCATAACTGCAGCGTTCGCAGAGTCAGGCCTGATCCCTGCGATCGCTAACAGTTTTTTTGGTAGCGTTTTGGTGAACTGGCAAGCACCAGCCCCAGGCAGCGTCAGGTTAGTGCCAGTAGCGCTAACACCCACGCACGCACCGTACACCTCCCTTAGTGGTATAGTATCTGAACTGATCAATATCTGATCTGATCCGATCAGATCTATACTGGCATCCCCAGCAGTTTAGGGTTCCCAAAAACGCAGTGTTAGTGGGATCAGCCCAGATACCTGCTAGCACCTGCGTTTTGTCCCTCCGCCTGGCCCAGCCCAGCCCAGCCCACCCAAGTGCAGTATCGATCGATCACTGTCACTTACAAAACACTAAACGCATAACTGCAGCGTTCGCAGAGTCAGGCCTGATCCCTGCGATCGTTAACAGTTTTTTTGGTAGCGTTTTGGTGAACTGGCAAGCGCCAGCGGCCTAGTACACCCCGGTTGTAGTCAAACCAGCACTGCAGTAACACTTGGTGACGTGGCGAGTCCCATAAGTGCAGTTCAAGCTGGTGAGGTGGCAAGCACAAATAGTGTCCCGCTGCCACCAAAAAGACAAACACAGGCCCGTCGTGCCCATAATGCCCTTCCTGCTGCATTCGCCAATCCTAATTGGGAACCCACCACTTCTGCAGCGCCCGTACTTCCCCCATTCACATCCCCAACCAAATGCAGTCGGCTGCATGAGAGGCATTTTCTTTATGTCCTCCCGAGTACCCCTACCCAACGAACCCCCCCAAAAAAGATGTCGTGTCTGCAGCAAGCGCGGATATAGGCATGACACCCGCTATTATTGTCCCTCCTGTCCTGACAATCCTGGTCTTTGCATTGGTGAATGTTTTGAACGCTACCATTCACTAGCTGAGTATTAGCGTAGGGTACAGCATTGCACAGACTAGGACACACTTTCACAGGGTCTCCCAAGATGCCATCGCATTTTGAGAGACCCGAACCTGGAACCGGTTACAGTTATAAAAGTTACAGTTACAAAAAAAGTGTAAAAAAAAAAAAAAAAACACAAACAAAAATATAAAATAAAAAATAATAGTTGTCGTTTTATTGTTCTCTCTCTATTCTCTCTCTCTCTATTCTCTCTATTGTTCTGCTCTTTTTTACTGTATTCTATTCTGCAATGTTTTATTGTTATTATGTTTTATCATGTTTGCTTTTCAGGTATGCAATTTTTTATACTTTACCGTTTACTGTGCTTTATTGTTAACCATTTTTTTGTCTTCAGGTACAGCATTCACGACTTTGAGTGGTTATACCAGAATGATGCTTGCAGGTTTAGGTATCATCTTGGTATCATTCTTTTCAGCCAGCGGTCGGCTTTCATGTAAAAGCAATCCTAGCGGCTAATTAGCCTCTAGACTGCTTTTACAAGCAGTGGGAGAGAATGCCCCCCCCCCATCGTCTTCCGTGTTTTTCTCTGGCTCTCCTGTCTCAACAGGGAACCTGAGAATGCAGCCGGTGATTCAGCCAGCTGACCATAGAGCTGATCAGAGACCAGAGTGGCTCCAAACATCTCTATGGCCTAAGAAACCGGAAGCTACGAGCATTTTATGACTTAGATTTCACCAGATGTAAATAGCGCCATTGGGAAATTGGGGAAGCATTTTATCACACCGATCTTGGTGTGGTCAGATGCTTTGAGGGCAGAGGAGAAATCTAGGGTCTAATAGACCCCAATTTTTTCAAAAAAGTACCTGTCACTACCTATTGCTATCATAGGGGATATTTACATTCCCTGAGATAACAGTAAAAATGATAAAAAAAAAAAAAAATGAAAGGAACAGTTTTAAAATAAGATAAAAAAGCAAAAAAATAATAAAGAAAAAAAAAAAAAAAGCACCCCTGTCCCCCCTGCTCTCGCGCTAAGGCGAACGCAAGCGTCGGTCTGGCATCAAATGTAAACAGCAATTGCACCATGCATGTGAGGTATCACCGTGACGGTCAGATCGAGGGCAGTAATTTTAGCAGTAGACCTCCTCTATAAATCTAAAGTGGTAACCTGTAAAGGCTTTTAAAGGCTTTTAAAAATGTATTTATTTTGTTGCCACTGCACGTTTGTGCGCAATTGTAAAGCATGTCATGTTTGGTATCCATGTACTCGGCCTAAGATCATCTTTTTTATTTCATCAAACATTTGGGCAATATAGTGTGTTTTAGTGCATTAAAATGTAAAAAAGTGTGTTTTTTCCCCAAAAAATGCGTTTGAAAAATCACTGCGCAAATACTGTGTGAAAAAAAAAAATTAAACACCCACCATTTTAATCTGTAGGGCATTTGCTTTAAAAAAATATATAATGTGTGGGGGTTCAAAGTAATTTTCTTGCAAAAAAAAATAATTTTTTCATGTAATCAAAAAGTGTCAGAAAGGGCTTTGTCTTCAAGTGGTTAGAAGAGTGGGTGATGTGTGACATAAGCTTCTAAATGTTGTGCATAAAATGCCAGGACAGTTCAAACCCCCCCCAAATGACACCATTTTGGAAAGTAGACACCCCAAGCTATTTGCTGAGAGGCATGTCGAGTCCATGGAATATTTTATATTGTGACACAAGTTGCGGGAAAGAGACAAATTTTTTTTTTTTTTGCACAAAGTTGTCACTAAATTATATATTGCTCAAACATGCCATGGGAATATGTGAAATTACACCCCAAAATACATTCTGTTGCTTCTCCTGAGTACGGGGATACCACATGTGTGAGACTTTTTGGGAGCCTAGCCGCGTATGGGACCCCGAAAACCAAGCACCGCCTTCAGGCTTTCTAAGGGCGTAAATTTTTGATTTCACTCTTCACTGCCTATCACAGTCTCGGAGGCCATGGAATGCCCAGGTGGCACAAACCCCCCCCAAATGACCCCATTTTGGAAAGTAGACACCCAAAGCTATTTGCTGAGCGGTATAGTGAGTATTTTGCAGACCTCACTTTTTGTCACAAAGTTTTGAAAATTAAAAAAAGAAAAAAAAAATTTTTTTTTTTGTCTTTCTTCATTTTCAAAAACAAATGAGAGCTACAAAATACTCACCATGCCTCTCAGCAAATAGCTTGGGGTGTCTACTTTCCAAAATGGGGTCATTTGGGGGGGGTTTGTGCCACCTGGGCATTCCATGACCTCCGAAACTGTGATAGGCAGTGAAGAGTGAAATCAAAAATGTACACCCTTAGAAATCCTGAAGGCGGTGATTGGTTTTCGGGGTCCCGTACGCGGCTAGGCTCCTAAAAAGTCCCACACATGTGGTATCCCCGTACTCAAGAGAAGCAGCGGAATGTATTTTGGGGTGCAATTCCACATATGCCCATGACCTGTGTGAGCAATATATCATTTAGTGACAACTTTGTGCAAAAAAAAAAATAAATAAATAAATAAATTGTCACTTTCCCGCAACTTGTGTCAAAATATAAAATATTCCATGGACTCAACATGCCTCTCAGCAAATAGCTTGGGGTGTCTACTTTCCAAAATGGGGTCATTTGGGGGGAGTTTGTGCCATCTGGGCATTTTATGGCCTTCAAAACTGTGATAGGTAGTGAGGAGTAAAATCAAAAATGTACGCCCTTAGAAATCCTGAAGGCAGTGATTGGTTTTCGGGGCCCCGTATGCGGCTAGGCTCCCAAAAAGTCCCACACATGTGGTATCCCCATACTCAGGAGAAGCAGCTAAATGTATTTTGGGGTGCAATTCCACATATGCCCATGGCCTGTGTGAGCAATATATCATTTAGTGACAACTTTTTGTAATTTTTTTTTTTTTTTGTCATTATTCAATCACTTGGGACAAAAAAAATGAATATTCAATGGGCTCAACATGCCTCTCAGCAATTTCCTTGGGGTGTCTACTTTCCAAAATGGGGTCATTTGGGGGGGTTTTGTACTGCCCTGCCATTTTAGCACCTCAAGAAACGACATAGGCAGTCATAAATTAAAGGCTGTGTAAATTCCAGAAAATGTACCCTAGATTGTAGGCGCTATAACTTTTGCGCAAACCAATAAATATACACTTATTGACATTTTTTTTACCGAAGACATGTGGCCAAATACATTTTGGCCTAAATGTATGACTAAAATTGAGTTTATTGGATTTTTTAGAACAAAAAGTAGAAAATATCATTTTTTTTCAAAATTTTCGGTCTTTTTCCGTGTATAGCGCAAAAAATAAAAACGGCAGAGGTGATCAAATACCATCAAAAGAAAGCTCTATTTGTGGGAAGAAAAGGACGCAAATTTCGTTTGGTTACAGCATTGCATGACCGCGCAATTAGCAGTTAAAGCGATGCAGTGCCAAATTGTAAAAAGTGCTCTGGTCAGGAAGGGGGTAAATCCTTCCGGGGCTGAAGTGGTTAAGTAACGAATTAGTATTAGGAAAAACATATAATCATGATTATAATCTTATAAGATTGTAGCCTACACTTAAGATAAACAAAAGTTCAGTGGAGATACCAGAAGTTATACAGGTATCCATATAGATAGTCATTTTTATGTAGTATTGATGAAATATATATCAATGTGTGTATTTCCTAGATAGACCAGTTTTACAGATATACATTTATAGAGATACAGTTATATAACCAAGTTATGTAATGATGATTAATCAAACTTATACTGAGTGTACTTTACATTAGACCGAGTACCAGAATATTTAAAGGTATATACTTATCCTTACCATTATACACCTTATGAAAATAGAACGCATTCATTTAAAAGGATGGACTCAAAACACGTGTGAGACACCTGGTGGTTGAAGGTGGTATTATTTGAACTCACTAAATTTCCAGAGGAAGTTAATCATTACGTCTCCTAACCCAATGGGAAGTGAGCCACCTCCTTTTGGGCAGAGCCATTATAATTTTTATGGTCTTATTATCTGAAATGGTATTTAGAGGCAAGGAAGAGGGGAGACAAGGACCAACGAACGGAAGGAGGAGAGAGCTCAGGGGGAGAGCTCAGGGATCCACCCTGAGGGGGGACACTGGGAGACACACACACACACCCAGACTGACACTCATGCACCATGCATGAATACATATCTTTACATTCATGAAGATTCCTCAACACCTAATACTTAGAACTCGGAGGTCACAAGAAGTAAATCCTCTTTAGGAGTATCCATTTTGAAACTACGGCAGCCATTTTAACTCTGGTAACCAGCCCATAGGAACTGCAGCCATCCTGGAATGGGTAATTATGTCATGTTGATTTTATCTTGTATGTTCTCTCAAATATTGATATGTTCTCACAGATATTGATGTATTGAATATTATACAGTTGATAATCATTCTTCCGAATCAATAACCGCCTTGTAGATTTTTCTCTAAAGATTCAGATTTTTTCATTATATTTTTCTTTTTGCATAGTTGCCACATTTATTGACAAAGCAAACGTCTAATTTATTTAACAATTTTAACCACTTACTTACCTGCAGTATAGTAACGGTTGTACGTGTGAAATACAGATGTTCTGTTCAATTGTCAAGTTCACAAGGTTATTGATTCTACCGAGAAGTTATCATGGTGGTATTATGTCAAAGGGACGGTGTGCCCATTTTTGCAAGTGTTTTTATTGATGTTCAAGACGTTCATGTAACGCAATCGGTATCTTAATTTCATGTGATTATTTGTATTTGTTTACCAATAAATAACTTTTTCGTATGACCACACGTCTCCGTGAATAAGTTTCACAAGCATAGACTGTGTCATATTGATTGATTTTGTATCTTAAAAATATCTTTGTTAAAAATTACTCAAGGATAATTATTGTGCGGGAAACCTGTCCTTAAAAAGGCACAACTTATTCTGACTGAATATTCACGACAGCACACTCTCTGATCAACTCCTGTATCATGTAAGCAGAGTCTCTGATCAACTTCTGTATCATGTGGATGGATGGATATGGGATATGACAGGATGGATATGACAGGATGGAGATATTTGGGTCATGATTAGACGGCTATGATTCGAGCAAAAGGTGGGGATGGGAAGAGAAATTGTGGTGCAGGCTGGGGAGGAGGACTTCTTTAATCCTTAATGATGTTTGTACAAGAAAATATAGACTTGGTGTGAGCAGTCAGGTGACACGGGTAAGGACTTGATGGGAGCAGTCAGGTGACCCATGTAGGGACTTGGTGGGAGCAGTCAGATGACTCATGTAGGGACTTGGTGGGAGCAGTCAGGTGACTCGTGTAGGGACTTGGTTGGAACAGTCAGGTGACTCGTGTAGGGACTTGGTGGGAGCAGTCAGGTGACACTGTTAGGGACTTGTAGGGAGCAGTCAGGTGACACTGTTAGGGACTTGGTGGGAGAAGTCAGGTGACATTGTAGGGACTTGGTGGGAGCAGTCAGGTGACTTGTGTAGGGACATGGTGGGAGCAGTCAGGTGACACTAATAGGGACTTGGTGGGAGCAGTCAGGTGACACTGCTAGGGACTTGGTGGGAGCAGTCAGGTGACACTGTTAGAGACTTGGTGGGAGCAGTCAGGTGACTTGTGTAGGGACTTGGTGGGAGCAGTCAGGTGACGCGTGAAGGGACTTGGTGGGAGCAGTTAGGTGACACTGTTAGGGACTTGGTGGGTCAGTCAGGTGACTCATGTAGGGACTTGGTGGGAGCAGTCAGGTGACTCGTGTAAGGACTTGGTGGGAGCAGTTGGGTGACATGGGTAGGGACTGGGTGGGAGCAGTCAGGGACAGGTGTAGGGACTTGGTGGGAACAGTCAGCTGACATGGGTAGGGACTTGGTGGGAGCAGTCAGGTGACATGGGTAGGCTGTAAGCTTTGAGCCTATTCAGCCTTACTTGGTATAATCTATGAAAAGTGAGACATCCACCCCTCCCCCACATAACACATCCTTGTGATCATAATTAATGCCGCAACTGTGATCAGGTGACCTCAGACACACACACTGGACCATAACAATAATCCAATCACTGGAGCATCTCCTCTGCCCATCTCTGAGTAGATACAGCTCCCCTAAATCAAATAATTCGTCTGTGTCTTCTGCTACCCATCCTGTGAGTTCACTGCACTATACATACATTTCCTCCTTTCACACTGATCTGTGGATCACACCCCATGATGAGAAATATCCAGTCAAAACTCAGAAAAGGCACCACATGACTTCAGCATGCCCAATCATGCTGAGGTGTGGAGCAGCCAATCCTGGGAGAGCTGTAGAAGTAAGGAGGGGGGATATAAAGTATACAGAATGCCTCTCTCTGGCTCTTGCATGAGATAAGGAAATCACCTGTCTGTCACAGCAAAGGGGAAGATCTGACTCCTATTTCTCCATGTGTCAGTTTTTATCTTACTGAAAAAAGATGAGGATTGCTCAGAGTTGGATTAACCCTTCATGACAAGACTGGGCACAGATGAAATTAAATCCTATACTCTACAAGGTACAAATCTTAATTACATTTTTTGGGGGGGTTTACATCCACTTTAAGCTCAGTGTATCATCCGAGGCAGTTCACTTCACTGGGTATATGTGAGGGTTTACATCCACTTTAAGTGGGCTTGAGTTTAAAACATTTTTTTATAAACATACATATATTCAAAAAATAAGCATATCCATGTTCATGGTTCTATCAAAAGAAAAAGTATATATCATTTGTTTTAATTTAACAAGCTGTGACCCAAACAATGTCTACGAATTATTTTGACATATATGTTTTTTATATTCTATTTAACGTCATTCATTGGGCAGATAATTTTATGCTACAGAACAGCATGGCCAAAGTAAAATTAAAGGAATAGCTTAAAACTAATAACGTCATTGTACAGGAGGTTTAGCTCTACCGGACATTAAACGATACTATTTGGCAGCAATTCTATCTAGGATCTCAGATTGGAGATACCACAAGGGCTCGAAGCTTTGGGTGTCTCTGGAGATAGCAATTAGTGGTACTGACCTCTACCCATTAATCTGGATTCCGAGGAAATTTAGATCCCTATCTCCTACTACGTCTCCACTCACTCGCTCTACCTTAATATGTTGGGACTTGCTATGCAAAACTCATAAGTGGCAATACAACTCCCCTCTTATGCCTCTGACTGGTCACAATTATTTCCCACCGGGGAATATTGATCCCAGACTCCACTCTTGGAACCTCGGGAACGCTATTTTATTACACCAGGTCATTAAGGACTCGAATATTGTGCCACTATCTACGCTCACCTCAACACCGACTACGTCGCTAATGGATCAGTGGAGATATCTTCAATTATCAGACGTTATTCAGGCCCTCCCAAAACCCTTGCGCAATACATCCAGCTTAACACCGATTGAATCAGCGTTTGTGGACGACCTCCCGGTGGAGAGACCTCTCTCTTATTTTTACCAAGCATTAGGATCACTTACGTCCGCTAGTTGTCCCAATTTCCTTCATAACTGGGAGAAAGATTTACACAGGAACCTGACGGACTATCAGAAGGCATCTATCCTCTTACTTTCTCATTCATCCTCTATATCCTCTAAAACTGCAGAGGTCAATTACAAACTATTGACTAGGTGTCATTACACGCCTGCGATTCTCCACAAACTCTTCCCTCAAAAGTCACCGCTATGCTGGCGGGGCTGCGGAGAAGTAGCATCGCATGCTCATGTTTGGTGGTTTTGTCCATTTATCAGGCCTTTTTGGCTTAGTATCCTATATTGGATTAAGGAGATTCAGGGTTCTGAGGTTCCCAATGACCCCTGGTATGTACTATTACATTGTACGGATGAGTCAACAGGATCATATAAAAAATCTATCACACCACATTTATTAAACGCTGCTAAAGCTCTCATACCTCGGTTTTGCAAAACTCCCAGGATACCTTCCTTACGCCAATGGCTGAGTGAGGTGGATCATTTATACTTTATGGAAGATTTAACTTACTCCATCAAAAATAAATGTGAATTGGGGAAGAAGATATGGTCCTGTTGGTTCGCCTTTAAATACACTGCAGCTTATGCTGAAATTATGGCTTCAAACCCGTAACCTGTTTATGATAAGACTTAGCTTTGTTTAATTCCACCAGAGGCAGACAACCTTCCCTTCCCACCCCCTCCTACCTCTACCCACTGCTTTTTCTACTTTTCTTTCTTTTTTTCTTTGTACACGTTTCTTTGTTAGTGTCCTTCTTTTTTTTTTTCTTTTCTCTCTTGTTCATACCAAAAATGCGACAGGATTTGGTGTTCTCAATCAGGGTTATTACTTTATTATGGACATATGTTTTGTGATGAGTCATTCGTTATACTTAGATGACCCTTCCTCTGGACTTTAATTTCATTAGTGTTTACAGTTTATGTATACATTATGGCTGGATGATGTACTGTACCGAACAACCTGTTTTCAATAAAAATACATTAAACAAAAAAAAAACTAATACTGTCATTTAGGCCTGGTGGTACAGTAGCTTTTAGACTATGGATCCATTTGGTTTTACGTTGCAGGACTCGTTTATTGAAGTCCCCACCTCTTTCCTCTTTGTAAACTCGATCAAAAGCCATAAACTGCATAACTGACACATCAAAGTTGTGAACAAGTCCCACATGTCTACCATGGGAGACACCATTTTCCCAATTTGAGATATTGCAATGCATTCTCAAAAAATTACAGTGGCTGCAGATTGAAAAGGAAAGGAAATGTATAATAACATTCAATTACAATATGATTAGTGTCTCAATTATATGTGCTATATTATTTTTGCTTTATTTGCTATTTTTTTCCCAATGAAAGTGGAGTTACCCTTTTAATCTGAAGGGTTTTTGCCTCAGAGTATTGACCCGGAAAGTATTATGTATAGTGCTGACTATATTCATTTTTCTTTTAGCAGGTAGGCTTTTATATTCAAGTGACACTGATGACAGGGTCACTTTAACCACCTACCCACTGGGCACTTAAACCCCCTTCCTAACCAGACCAATTTTCAGCTTTCGTTGTTCTTACATTTTGAATGACAATTACTCAGTCATGCAACTCTGTACCCATATGAAAAGTTTGTCCTTTTTTCACACAAATAGAGCTTTATTTTGGTGGTATTTGATCACCTCTGGGTGGTTGTTTTTTTTTGCACTATAAATGAAAAAATACCAAAAATTTCTGTAAAAAATTATATATTTTTAGTTTCTGCTTATAAAATTTAGCAAATTTGTAATTTTTCTTCATAAATTTTGGCCAAAATTTATACTGCTACATATCTTTGGTAAAAATAACCCAAATAAGTGTATATTATTTGGTCTGTGTGAAAGTTATAGAGTCTACAATCTAGGGTGCCAATCCTTGAAAATTGATCACACCTGATGCACCGATGGCCTATCTCATTTCTTGAGACCCTAACAAGCCAGGAAAGTACAAATACCCCCCAAATTATCCCTTTTTGGAAAGTAGACATTCCAAGGTATTTAGTAAGAGGCATGGTGAGTTTTTTGAAGTTGTAATTTTTTCCCCACAATTCTTTGCAAAATGAAGATTTTTTTTTCCCAAAATTGTCATATTAACAGGTTTTCTCACACACAGCATATGCATACCACAAATTATACCCCAAAGCACATTCTACTATTCCTCACTGTATGGCGATACCACATGTGTGAGACTTTTACACAGCCTGGCTACATACAGAGGCCCAACATGCAGGGAGCACTGTCAGGCATTCTAGAGACATAAATTACACATATAATTTCTTGACTACCTCTTACGCTTTTGAAGGCCCTGGAGTACCAGGACAATGGAAACGCCCAAAAAATGACCCCATTTTGGAAAGCAAACACCATAACGTGAAGTTTATGAGGCATAATGAGTCCTTTGAACATTTGGAAAATGTGGAAAAACAATGAAAACATTTTTTTTTTTTTTTTTTTTTTACTCACAAAGTTGTCCATTTATACAATATTTCTAACACATAGCGTGTACATAGCCAAAATTACACCCCAAAATATATTCTGCTACTCCTCCTGAGTATACCGATATGACATGTGTGAGAGTTTTACACAGCCTGGCCAAATACAGAGGCCCAACCTGCAGGGAGCACCATCAGGTATTCTAGGGGCATAAATTTCAAATCTAATTTGACTATCTATTACACTTTTGTGGGGCACTGTAGTGGCATGGCTGTGGCACAGATGAGAACTGATGTGGCATGGATGAGTCATGGATGGGGATGGATGAGCTGTGGATGGGGATGGCTGAGTATGGATGGGGATGGCTGAGTATGGATGGGATGGCTGACACTATGTCTCTTAGAGAGCTTTCAACTAGGCCGCTTAGGTCATCAGCGTTATCTAGATGCAGTGGCGTGTCAGCGGTTGTGAGAGCCGGGGACACTATAGGAGAGGGTACTCTGTGTGGCAAGGGGGGAAAGTCCTCCTCCGCTGCAGAGGTAGATGCAGGAGCGCCCTTCTTACTTGAGGGTGTAGCGCCCGCCGTGCTGACTCGAGGTGGCACCATCTTGCTGGAATCTGCTGTTGCCGCAGAAAGTAGTGGGAGATTTCGGGTCCCCTCCGTTCCTCAGTGACCGGTGGGCGCCTGCGGCCTCCTGGCATGAATGGATGGCTTAGCTGATCGGTGCTACGGGTGATTCACGGCCCGTTTCAGTGCAGAGCTCCCGACGACGCGTTCTTACGTTTCCATAGCTAGGTCATGTCTCCCTCCTGTAATAAATTTTGTGCTGAAGTTTCTGTGCCTCATGCAGGCGTTGGGGGGCCTACGCCAAGCAGTAGTGAGCAAGCGAGTGTTGGAGCCTGTCTGCAGGGTCAGGGGTAATCAAGCAGTAAGTGTGGTACAGTGTGTGACCCTTTTTGATGAGTTATAGTATTGGAGAGGACACAGGAAGGGTACAGGCTTTGCAAACTGCGGTTATGTCACCCCCAGCAACAGTACCTTGTTGTAGAATCTGCAGACTGTTCTTTAGGATATAGGCTGGGAGGGAGAGGGGGGAACGGCTCAGCGATTTCACAATGACCTTTTGCTGTTTGTTCCCTCTTGTGCAGATCCCAGGACGAGTGGCAGCTCTCTCCCCCAAGCCTCTGCACCCCAGGACAGTGTTAGTAGGACCCTGACCTCCAAGATGGCTGCCGCTGCATGGAGCCAACCGAGGGCCTTTATGGAGTTTTCTGTATCCCCCTCTCATGTCCTCCGGGTCCCGCTGCCGCTTTCAGGTAGGTGGCTCTAATGTTAAGCCTGCGGTGACCCCCTCTCCGCTGATTGCGGTACCCGAGGCCGGGGATGGCGGGGGCTCCACAGGCCGCAGGATGGCGGATCGCGGCCGGGTTGTGGTGCCGACCGGGGGTCTTTACAGTGCGGTCGCTGGATGCCTGTCTCCTCCGGTGCTCGCCTCCTTTCACCTCCAGCCGCGACCGATGCGCGAAGCGCTGGGGTCCCCCCGCCGCCGAACGCGGCACTCCAGGCCGGGGATCGTGAGGCCGCAGTAGGCCGCAAGATGGTGGAATGCCTTCCAGGGGTGATGCTGGCCTGTTACCTCACTCTCGGGCGGCTGTCCTTTACAATAGCCTCCTCCCCTGTTGAGGATGGTTCCCTGCCACACTTGGGAAGCCTTGTGATTTTACAAAAAGTGGTTTTAAGGGCAGGATGGCTGTGGATAGAGCCAGGACCGGCGGAGCTTCTCTGAAACACGTCCTGCTCCTTGCTGCATCCGGACACGCCCCCCTGTTTATCAATTTTCAGTAAAAATACACTACTACGAAGTTAAAAGTAAGTTCTCGTTAAAGGTGCTAAAGATACTAAATGAACATTCTGCACACAGCTATATACCCTTCTAGCAAACTTTACATAAAAATAGGGATTTTTAGTTCACATGCATTGCAATGCATGTTTAAGCTGGCCAACTGCGTCAAAGTAATCCCTCTCTGGCCAGGCCCTACACTACACTATACTAATCTACACTACACTACATTACACTAATTTACTCTACACTAATCTGTTCCACCCTGCCCTAATCCTCTCCACCCTGCCATAATTCACTCCACCCCTGCCCTATAATCCAGCCTTAATCCACTCCACCCTGCCCTATAACCCAGCCCTAATCCACCCACCATGCCCTAAAACACAGCCGTAGTCCGCTCCACCTTGCCGTAGTCCACTCCACCCTGCCCTGTAACCTAGCCCAAATCCACCCAGCCTTAATCCACTCCACCCTACCCTATAAGCCAGCCCTAATCCACCATGCCCTATAACCCAGCCGTAGTCTGCTCCGCCCTGCTGTAGTCTGCTCCACCCTGCCCTGTAACCCAGCCCAAATCCACCCTGCCTTAATCCCCTCCACCCTGCCCTATAACCCTGCCCTAATCCACCCTGCCCTAATCCCCTCCACCCAGCCCAAATCCACTGTGCCTTAATCCCCTCCACCCTGCCCTGTAACCCAGCCCTAATCCTCTCCACCCTGCCGTAACTCACTCCACCCTGCCCTATAACCCAGCCCTAATTCACTCCACCCTGCCCTATAACCATGCCATAGTCTGCTCCACCCTGCCGTAGTCTGCTCCACCCTGCTGTAGTCTGCTCCACCCTGCCGTAGTCCACGCCACCCTGCCTTAATCCCCTCCACCCTGCCCTATAACCCTGCCCTAATCCACCCTGCCCTAATCCCCTCCACCCAGCCCAAATCCACCCAGCCTTAATCCACTCCACCCTACCCTATAGCCCAGCCCTAATCCACTCCACCATGCCCTATAACCCATCCGTAGTCTGCTCCACCGTGCCATAGTCCGCTCCACCCTGCCCTGTAACCCAGCCCTAATCCACTACACCCTGCCCTATAATCCTGCCGTAGTCTGCTTCACCCTGCCGTAGTCTGCTCCACCCTGCCGTAGTCTGCTACACCCTGCCTTAATCCCTCCACCCTGCCCTATAACCCTGCCCTAATCCACCCTGCCCTAATCCCCTCCACCCAGCCCAAAGATGAAGGGCGGTTCTAGCAACCAATCACCTGCTAGATCACTTGAAAAGTTAACTCCGTCAGTGCCTGCCCCTGCCCTCCATCCAAAGATGCTGTGTCTTCCGCTGTTTAGAGCTGAGTGGGGCTGCGCTGTAAATGGGGGTATAGAGCTGAGGGGGGCTGCACTGTGAATGGGGGGACAGAGCTGTGGGGTCATCTGTAATGTGAATTGGGAGGAGGGCAGACTTGTGGGGGGCAAAGCTGAGGAGGGCTTCCCAGTGAATGGGAGGAGCAGAGCTGAGGGGGCCAGTAATGTGGAATAGGGGAGGGGAGCAGAGCTTAGAAGGGCTGCATTGTGAAGGGGTAGGGGGGAGTGATGTGATGGGGACAGAGGACACCCCTGTCAAGGGAAAACTGTGGTGCAAAAACAAGATTGTGATTTCTAAAGAGGGGGCTGTGATGCGAATAATCTTAGTTATCGCACAAACAGGCGATTCACTCGGACCTTAGGTGGAATTTTTTTTATGGATTGGACCTCTGTGAATTTTAATTCAATACCCCTGGTGTACAATATACTTTAATCCGCTCTACCCTGCCCTAATCTGCTCCACCCTACCCTAATCCGCACGTTGTAACAAATATACACTTTTATAACGCTAAATCAATATACATTTTTATAGAGAGAAGTAAATATAAATTTTTATAGAGATAAGCAAATATAAATTTTTATTTTTTGCTATATAATATATACACTATACTATAATCGTCTCTACTCCTCTGTGCCCCTCCGGGTCATGCGCCATCTGCCTAGTGCCCCTCCGGGCCAGGCTCCATCCGCCTAGTGCCCCTCGGGACTGCGCTCCATCCGCCTAGTGCCCCTCTGGGCCGCGCTACATCTGCCTAGTGCCCCTCTGGGCCATACTTCATCCACCTAGTGCCCCTCTGGGCCATGTTCCATCCACCTATTTCCCCCCTGGGCCGCACTTCATCCGCATTGTGCCTCTACGGGCCTGGCTCCATCCGCCTAGTGCTTCTATGAGTCTGACTCAATTCGCCTAGTGCCCTACCAGTCCTGGCTCCATCTGCCTAGTGCCTCTACGGGCCTGGCTCTATCTGCCTAGTGCCTCTACGGGCCTGGCTCCATCCTCCTAGTGCTTCCACAGGCCTGGCTTGATCCACCTAGTGCCTCTACGGGCCTGGCTCCATCCACCTAGTGCCTTTACGGGCCTGGCTCCATCCTCCTAGTGCCTCTACAGGCCTGGCTCCATCCGCCTAGTGCTTCTACGGGCCTGGCTCCATCCACCTAGTGCCACTACGGGCCTGGCTCCATCCGCCTAGTGCCCCGCCGGGCCTGGATCCATTTGCCTCGTGCCTCTATGGGCTTGGCTCTGTAGACCTAATGCCCAGCTGGGCCTGCCTCCATCTGTTTAGTGCCTCTATGTGCTTCGTGCCTATAAGGGCCTGGCTCCATACGCATACTGCCCTGCCGGGCCTGGCTCCATTTGCCTAGTGCCGAGTCTGGCTACATCCGTCTAGTGCCTCTATGGGCCTGGCTCCATCAGCCTAGTGCCTTTGCATGCCTGGCTCTATCAGCCTAATGCCTCTATGGGCCTGGCTCCATCCGCCTAGTGCCTCTATGGGCCTGGCTCCATCCACCTAGTGCCTCTACAGGCCTTGCTCCATCCGCCAAGTGCCTCTATGGGCCTTGCTCCATCCGGCTAGTGCCTCTACGGGCCTGGCTCCATCCGCCTAGTGCCTCTTTGGGCCTTGCTCCATCTGCCTACTGCCTCTATGGGCCTTGCTTAATCCGCATACTGCCCTGCCGGGCGTGACTCCATTTGCCTAGTGCCGAGTCTGGCTACATCCGTCTAGTGTCTCTACGGGCCTGGCTCCATCTGCCTAGTGCCTTTGCATGCCTGGCTCCATCCGCCTCTATGGGCTTGGCTCTGTAGACCTAATGCACAGCTGGGCCTGCCTCCATCCGTTTAGTGCCTCTACGTGCTTCGTGCCAATAAGGGCCTGGCTCCATCCGCATACTGCCCTGCCAGGCCTGGCTCCATTTGCCTAGTGCCGAGTCTGGCTACATCCGTCTAGTGCCTCTACGGGCCTGGCTCCATCCGCCTAGTGCATTTGCATGCCTGGCTCTATCAGCCTAATGCCTCTACGGGCCTGGCTCCACCTGCCTAGTGCATCTACGGGCCTGGCTCCATCTGCCTAGTGCCTCTACGGGCCTGGCTCCATCTGCCTAGTGCCTCTATGGGCCTGGCTCCATCCGCCTAGTGCCTCTACGGGCCTGGCTCCATCCGCCTAGTGCCTCTACGGGCCTTGCTCCATCCGCCTAGTGCCTCTACGGGCCTGGCTCCATCCGCCTAGTGCCTCTTGGGGCCTTGCTCCATCTGCCTAGTGCCTCTACGGGCCTTTCTTCATCCATATATTGCCCTGCCGAGCCTGGCTCCATTTGCCTAGTGCCGAGTCTGGCTCCATCCGTCAAGTGCCTCTACGGGCCTGGCTCCATCTGCCTAGTGCCTTTGCATGCCTGGCTCCATCTGCCTAGTGCCTCTACGGGCCTGGCTCCATCTGCCTAGTGCCTCTATGGGCCTGGCTCCATCTGCCTAGTGCCCCACCGGGCCTGGCTCCATCTGCCTAGTGCCTCTACAGGCCTGGCTCCATCCACCTAGTGCCTCTACAGGCCTGGCTCCATCCTCCTAGTGCCTCCACGGGCCTGGCTCCATCCGCCTAGTGCCTTTGCATGCCTGGCTCCATCCACCTAGTGCCTCTACAGGTCTGGCTCCATCTGCCTAGTGCCTTTACGGGCCTGGCTTCATCCGCCTAGTGCCTCTACGGGCCTGGTTCCATCCGCCTAGTTCCCCGCCGGGCCTGCCTCCATCCACCTAGTGCCTCTACGGGCCTGGCTCCATCTGCCTAGTGCCTCTGCGGGGCTGGCTCCATCTGCCTAGTGCCTCTATGGGCCTTGCTCCATCCGCATAGTGCCTCTACGGGCCTTGCTCCATCCGCCTAGTGCCTCTACGGGCCTGGCTCCATCTGCCTAATGCCTCTTTGGGCCTTGCTCCATCTGCCTAGTGCCTCTACGGGCCTTGCTTCATCCACATATTGCCCTACCGGGCCTGGCTCCATTTGCCTAGTGCCGAGTCTGGCTACATCCGTCTAGTGCCTCTACGGGCCTGGCTCCATCTGCCTAGTGCCTTTGCATGTCTGGCTCCATCCGCCTAGTGCCTTTACGGGCCTGGCTCCATCCGATTAGTGCCTCTACGGGTCTGGCTCCATCCGTCTAGTGCCTCTATGGGCCTGGCTCCATCTGCCTAGCGCCTCTACGGGCCTGGCTCCATCTGCCTAGCGCCTCTACGGGCCTGGCTCCATCTGCCTAGTGCCTCTACAGGCCTGGCTTCATCTGCCTAGTGCCTCTACGGGCCTGGATCCATCTGCCTAGGGCCTCTACGGGCCTGGCTCCATCCTCCTAGTGCCTCTACGGGCCTGGCTCCATCCTCCTAGTGCCTCCACAGGCCTGGCTCCATCCTCCTAGTGCCTCCACAGGCCTGGCTCCATCCACCTAGTGCCTCTACGGGCCTGGCTCAATCCTTCTAGTGCCTCTACGGGCCTGGCTCCATCCTTCTAGTGCCTTTACAGGCCTGGCTCCATCCGCCTAGTGCCTCTACGGGCCTGGCTCCATCTGTCTATTGCCCCTATGGGCCTGGCTCCATCTGCCTAGTGCCTTTGCGTGCCTGGCTCCATCCGCCTAGTGCCTCTACGGGTCTGGCTCCATCCACTTAGTGCCTCTACGGGCCTGGCTCCATCTGCCTAGCGCCTCTACGGGCCTGGCTCCATCTGCCTAGCGCCTCCACGGGCCTGGCTCCATCTGCCTAGTGCCTCTACGGGCCTGGCTTCATCCGCCTAGTGCCTCTACGGGCCTGGATCCATCTGCCTAGGGCCTCCACGGGCCTGGCTCCATCCTCCTAGTGCCTCCACAGGCCTGGCTCCATCCACCTAGTGCCTCTATGGACCTGGCTCCATCCACCTAGTGCCTCTACGGGCCTGGTTCCATCCTCATAGTGCCTTTACAGGCCTGGCTTCATCCGCCTTGTGCCTCTACGGGCCTGGCTCCATCCACCTAGTGCCTCTACGGGCATGGCTCCATCCACCTAGTGCCTCTACGGGCCTGGCTCCATCCACCTAGTGCCTCTATGGGCCTGGCTCTATCTGCCTAGTGCCTCTATGGGCCTGGCTCCATCCTCCTAGTGCCTCCACAGGCCTGGCTCCATCCACCTAGTGCCTCTATGGGCCTGGCTCCTTTTCACCTAGTGCCTCTACGGACCTGGCTCCATCCACCCAGTGCCCCCCTGGGCCTGCCTCCATCCACCTAGTGCCTCTACGGACCTGGCTCCATCTGCCTAGTGCCTCTATGGGCCTGGCTCTATCTGCCTAGTGCCTTTACGGGCCTGGCTCCATCCTCCTAGTGCCTCTACGGGCCTGGCTCCATCCGCCTAGTGCCTTTGCACGCCTGGCTCCATCCGCCTAGTGCCTCTACGGGCCTGGCTCCATCCGCCTAGTGCCTCAACTGGCCTGGCTCCATCCGCCTAGTGCCTCTATGGGCCTTGCTCCATCCGCCTAGTGCCTCTACGGGCCTTGCTCCATCCGTCTAGTGCCTCTACGGGCCTGGCTCCATCCGCCTAGTGCCTCTACGGGCCTGGCTCCATCCACCTAGTGCCTCTACGGGCCTGGCTCCATCCTCCTAGTGCCTGCACAGACCTGGCTCCATCCACCTAGTGCCTTTACGGGCCTGGCTCCATCCTGCTAGTGCCTCCACGGGCCTGGCTCCATCCACCTAGTGCCTCTATGGGCCTGGCTCCATCCACCTAGTGCCTCTATGGGCCTGGCTCCATCCTCCTAGTGCCTCTACGGGCCTGGCTCCATCCACCTAGTGCCTCTACGGGCCTGGCTCCATCCATGTAGTGCCTCTACAGGCCTGGTTCCATCCTCCCAGTGCCTCTACGGGCCTGGCTCCATCCACCTAGTGCCTCTACGGGCCTGGTTCCATCCGCCTAGTGCCCCGCCAGGCCTGCCTCCATCCACCTAGTGCCTCTATGGGCCTGGCTCCATCTGCCTAGTGCCTCTACGGGCCTGGCTCTATCTGCATAGTGCCTCTACGGGCCTGGCCTCATCCTCCTAGTGCCTCCACAGACCTGGCTCCATCCACCTAGTGCCTCTACGGGCCTGGCTCCATCCACCTAGTGCCTCTACGGGCCTGACTCCATCCTCCTAGTGCCTCTACGGGCCTGGCTCCATCCACCTGGTGCCTCTATGGGCCTGGCTCCATCCGCCTAGTGCCCCACCGGGCCTGACTCCATCCACCTGGTGCCTCTATGGGCCTGGCTCCATCTGCCTAGTGCCTCTACGGGCCTGGCTCTATCTGTGTAGTGCCTCTAGGGGCCTGGCTCCATCCGCCTTGTGCCTCTACAGGCCTGGCTTCATCCGCCTAGTGCCTCTACCAACCTGGCTCCATCCGCCTAGTGCCTTTACGGGCCTGGCTCCATCCGCTTAGTGCCTCTACGGGCCTGGCTCCATCCGCCTAGTGCCCCGTCGGGCCTGCCTCCATCCACCTAGTGCCTCTACGGGCCTTGCTCCATCTGCCTAGTGCCTCTACGGGCCTGGCTCTATCTGCGTAGTGCCTCTACGGGCCTGGCTCCATCCTCCTAGTGCCTGCACAGACCTGGCTCCATCCACCTAGTGCCTCTACGGGCCTAGCTCCATCCACATAGTGCCTCAACGGGCCTGGCTTCATCCGCCTAGTGCCTCTACGGGCCTGGCTCCATCTGCCTAGTGCCTCTACGGGCCTGGCTCCATCTGCCTAGTGCCTCTACGGGCCTGGCTTCATCCACCTAGTGCCTCTACGGGCCTGGCTCCATCTGCCTAGTGCCTCTACGGGCCTGGCTCCATCTGCCTAGTGCCTCTACGGGCCTGGCTCCATCCACCTAGTGCCACCACGGGCCTGGCTCCATCCACCTAGTGCCTCTACAGGCCTGGCTCCATCCTCCTAGTGCCTCTACGGGCCTGGCTCCATCCACCTAGTGCCTCTACGGGCCTGGCTCCATCCTCCTAGTGCCTCTACGGGCCTGGCTCCATCCACCTAGTGCCTCTACGGGCCTGGTTCCATCCGCCTAGTGCCCCGCCGGGCCTGCCTCCATCCACCTAGTGCCTCTACGGCCTGGCTCCATCTGCCTAGTGCCTCTACGGGCCTGGCACTATCTGCGTAGTGCCTCTACAGGCCTGGCTTCATCCTCCTAGTGCCTCCACAGACCTTGCTCCATCCACCTAGTGCCTCTATGGGCCTGGCTCCATCCACCTAGTGCCTCTACGGGCCTGACTCCATCCTCCTAGTGCCTCTACGGGCCTGGCTCCATCCACCTAGTGCCTCTATGGGCATGGCTCCATCCGCCTAGTGCCCCACCGGGCCTGCCTCCATCCACCTGGTGCCTCTATGGGCCTGGCTCCATCTGCCTAGTGCCTCTACGGGCCTGGCTCTATCTGCGTAGTGCCTCTACGGGCCTGGCTCCATCCTCCTAGTGCCTCCACAGACCTGGCTCCATCCACCTAGTGCCTCTACGGGCCTGGCTCCATCCACATAGTGCCTCTACGGGCCTGGCTCCATCCGCCTTGTGCCTCTACAGACCTGGCTTCATCCGCCTAGTGTCTCTACCATCCTGGCTCCATCCGCCTAGTGCCTTTATTGGCCTGGCTCCATCCGCTTAGTGCCTCTACGGTCCTGGCTCCATCCGCCTAGTGCCCCGTCGGGCCTGCCTCCATCCACCTAGTGCCTCTACGGGCCTGGCTCCATCTGCCTAGTGCCTCTACGGGCCTGGCTCTATCTGCGTAGTGCCTCTACGGGCCTGGCTCCATCCTCCTAGTGCCTCCACAGACCTGGCTCCATCCACCTAGTGCCTCTACGGGCCTGGCTCCATCCACATAGTGCCTCTACGGGCCTGGCTCCATCCGCCTAGTGCCTCTACAGGCCTAGCTCCATCTGCCTAGTGCCTCTACGGGCCTGGCTCCATCCGCCTAGTGCCTCTACGGGCCTGGCTCCATCTGCCTAGTGCCTCTACGGGCCTGGC
The DNA here is from genome assembly GCF_042186555.1 of Aquarana catesbeiana. Taxonomy (NCBI): domain Eukaryota; kingdom Metazoa; phylum Chordata; class Amphibia; order Anura; family Ranidae; genus Aquarana; species Aquarana catesbeiana. Next base: position 65,831,933 of record NC_133327.1, read on the forward strand.
TCCATCCTCCTAGTGCCTCTACAGGCCTGGCTCCATCCACCTCGTGCCTCTACAAGCCTGGCTCCATCCATGTAGTGCCTCTACGGGCCTGGCTCCATCCTCCTAGTGCCTCTACGGGCCTGGCTCCATCCACCTAGTGCCTCTACGGGCCTGGTTCCATCTGCCTAGTGCCCCGCCGGGCCTGCCTCCATCCACCTAGTGCCTCTACGGGCCTGGCTCCATCTGCCTGGTGCCTCTATGGGCCTGGCTCCATCCGCCTAGTGCCTCTTTGGGCCTTGCCCCATCTTCCTAGTGCCTCTACGGGCCTTGCTTCATCCGCATACTGCCCTGCCGGGCCTGGCTCCATTTGCCTAGTGCCGAGTCTGGCTACATCCGTCTAGTGCCTCTACGGGCCTGGCTCCATCTGCCTAGTGCCTTTGCATGCCTGGCTCCATCCACCTCTATGGGCTTGGCTCTGTAGACCTAATGCCCAGCTGGGCCTGCCTCCATCCGTTTAGTGCCTCTACGTGTTTCGTGCCTTGCCGGGCCTGGCTCCATCCGCATACTGCCTTGCCGGGCCTGGCTCCATTTGCCTAGTGCCTCTTTGGGCCTTGCTCCATCTGCCTAGTGCCTCTACGGGCCTTGCTTCATCCACGTATTGCCCTGCCGGGCCTGGCTCCATTTGCCAAGTGCCGAGTCTGGCTACATTCGTCTAGTGCCTCTACGGGCCTGGCTCCATCCACATAGTGCCTCTATGGGCCTGGCTCCATCCACCTAGTGCCTCTACAGGCCTGGCTCCATCCACCTAGTGCCTCTACCGGCCTGGCTCCATCCGCCTAGTGCCTCTACGGGCCTGGCTCCATCCGCCTAGTGCCTTTGTATGCCTGGCTCTATCAGCCTAATGCCTCTACGGCCCTGGCTTCACCTGCCTAGTGCCTCTACAGGCCTGGCTCCATCTGCCTAGTGCCTCTACGGGCCTGGCTCCATCTGCCTACTGCCTCTACGGGCCTGGCTCCATCCACCTAGTGCCTCTATGGGCCTGGCTCCATCTGCCTAGTGCCTCTACGGGCCTGGCTACATCTGCCTAGTGCCTCTACGGGCCTGGCTCTATCTGCGTAGTGCCTCTATGGGCCTGGCTTCATCCTCCTAGTGCCTCCACAGACCTGGCTCCATCCACCTAGTGCCTCTACGGGCCTGGCTCCATCCACCTAGTGCCTCTACGGGCCTGGCTCCATCCACCTAGTGCCTCTACGGGCCTGGCTCCATCCTCCTAGTGCCTCTACAGGCCTGGCTCCATCCGCCTAGTGCCTCTACGGGCCTGGCTCCATCCACCTAGTGCCTTTATGGGCCTGGCTCCATCTGCCTAGTGCCTCTACGGGCCTGGGTCCATCCATGTAGTGCCTCTACGGGCCTGGCTCCATCCTCCTAGTGCCTCTATGGGCCTGACTCCATCCACCTAGTGCCTCTATGGGCCTGGCTCCATCCACCTAGTGCCTCGCCGGGCCTGCCTCCATCCACCTAGTGCCTCTACGGGCCTGGCTTCATCTGCCTAGTGCCTCTACGGGCCTGGCTCTATCTGCGTAGTGCCTCTACGGGCCATGGCTCTATCCTCCTAGTGCCTCCACAGACCTGGCTCCATCCACCTAGTGCCTCTACGGGCCTGGCTCCATCCACATAGTGCCTCTACGGGCCTGGCTCCATCTGCCTAGTGCCTCTACAGGCCTGGCTCCATCCGCCTAGTGCCTTTATGGGCCTGGCTCCATCCACCTAGTGCCTCTACGGGCCTGGCTCCATCCGCCTAGTGCCCCGCCGGGCCTGCCTCCATCCACCTAGTGCCTCTACGGGCCTGGCTCCATCTGCCTAGTGCCTCTACGGGCCTGGCTCTATCTGCGTAGTGGCTCTACGTGCCTGGCTCCATCCTCCTAGTGCCTCCACAGACCTGGCTCCATCCACCTAGTGCCTCTACGGGCCTGGCTCCATCCACATAGTGCCTCTACAGGTCTGGCACCATCCGCCTAGTGCCTCTACGGGCCTGGCTCTATCCGCCTAGTGCCTCTACAGGCCTGGCTCCATCTGCCTAGTGCCTCTACGGGCCTGGCTCCATCTGCCTAGTGCCTCTACGGGCCTGGCTTCTTCCGCCTAGTGCCTCTACGGGCCTGGATCCATCTGCCTAGTGCCTCTACGGGTCTGGCTCCATCCGCCCAGTGCCCCCCGGGCCTGCCTCCATCCACCTAGTGCCTCTACGGGTCTGGCTCCATCTGTCTAGTGCCTCTATGGGCCTGGCTCTATCTACCTAGTGCCTTTACGGGCCTGGCTCCATCCTCCTAGTGCCTCCATGGGCCTTGCTCCATCCACCTAGTGCCTCTACAGGCCTGGCTCCATCCTCCTTGTGCCTCTACAGGCCTGGCTCCATCCACCTAGTGCCTCTACGGGCCTGGCTCCATCCATGTAGTGCCCCTACGGGCCTGGCTCCATCCTCCTAGTGCCTCTACGGGCCTGGCTCCATCCGCCTAGTGCCCCGCCGGGCCTGCCTCCATCCGCCTAGTGCCTTTATGGGCCTGGCTCCATCCACCTAGTGCCTCTACGGGCCTGGGTCCATCTGCTTCATGCCTATACTGCCCTGGTTCCATTCGCCTAGTGCCCCGCCGGGCCTGGCTCCATATGCCTAGTGCCCCGCCGGGTCTTGCTTTGTGCCCCACCGGCTCTCTGTGCCCCACCCGGACGTGCTCCATCCGTCCTAATCGAGTGCTCCCAGCCCTTCCCACAAATAAACATTTTTATCAATAACAGCAAATATACTTTTTTTATATAGTACACAGTACTACACCATGGGAGCAAGGTAGTTGGTGGTCCTGTTTTCCTCTTTATAGCGGTCTTAGCAGGTGTTATCTTATTTCCTGTATCTAAACAAACAGAAGAGATGTTACACATAGAAAACTAAGTTGGAATTGCCAAATTCATCAATTTCATAGAAGAAACCAAAGTTGATGGCGTCTTCCCCACGGAGGAAGGGTATATCCCAGAAGTTGATCCTCCGGACTTCTCTCCTGATGACAGCCTGCGGAGGAAAAAAATCTATTACTGCTCTGCAAAGAGGGCAGGTATTGCTTTGTTCCCTCCATGTATCGATGCAGTTTGAATGAAATTGGTGGGAGCAGTGTAAGGTAGTGTCCTCTCCCACTTCAATTTCACTTAAACAGATAGTACATGTGGGCAGCGCCTGATACTCCCTGGCCAGTGGTCTGGCTGGTGCTGGCTGGTCCTCAGCAACGATGCGGTCCCTTGGAGATCTACTTCTATTGGACCTGGCGTTCTCCTGTTGCTGTCGGCGAGCTGTCCTGGACCGTGTGCGGTGTGCAATCGGTGAATCCATGCCTGAAATAACAATGTCAGAGATTTCAGCATTTCTGTCATGTAACCCATTCTATCACAGTTTTAATCATTAAATGACTAAGGAAATTTTTAACAAATTTCAATTGCGCATGTGGCTGTCTCATAGGTAAACCAGAAAATTTGATATTATTTAAGACTTAAAGTGGTTCTGAAAGCAGTTTTTTTTTACCTTAATATGTCCTCTGCACTAAGGTAAAAAAAAACCTTCTGCATGCAGCTCTTCCCCTTATACTTACAAGAGCTTGATCGCAATGCAGCTCTGTGCACTAGATCAGAGGCTCCTGTAAGTTAATTTTAGTACACAGTATAATACCCAATATATATTTTTTAAAATAATATAAAAGATGTTTGTTCAATTAGATCGATATCAAATGTCAAGATTTAGATGTGCGTACTCCTGTGAGATGGCAACAAACTACACTACCTGAAATGTTCCATAGGCAACACTTGAAAAGCCTTTACAGGTTATCCATTTAGAGTTACATGTGAGCTCTGGCTCTAGAATTATTGCTCTCACTATGAAGTTCACAGTGATACCTATATACATGTACAGTGGGGCAAAAAAGCATTTAGTCGACCAGCAATTATGCAAGTTCTCCCACTTAAAAAGATGAGAAAGGCCTGTAATTGTCATCATAGGTATACCTCAACTATGAGAGACAAAATGTGGAAACAAATCCAGACATCACATTGTCTGATTTTTAAAAGAATTTATTTGCAAATTATGGTGGAAAAAAGTATTTGGTCAATATCAAAAGTTGATCTCAATACTTTGTTATATATCCTTTGTTGGCAATGACAGAGGTCAAACGTTTTCTGTAAGTCTTCACAAGGTTGTCACACACTGTTGCTGATATGTTGGCCCATTCCTCCATGCAGATCTCCTCTAGAGCAGAGATGTTTTGGGGCTGTCGCTGGGCAACACGGACTTTCAACTCCCTCCAAAGGTTTTCTATGGGGTTGAGATCTGGAGACTGGCTAGGCCACTCCAGAGCCTTGAAATGCTTCTTACGAAGCCACTCCTTTGTTGCCCGGGCGGTTTGTTTGGGATCATTGTCATGCTGAAAGACCCAGCCACGTTTCATCTTCAATGCCCTTGCTGATGGGAGGAGGTTTGCACTGGAGTGTGACTGTTTGAGGTTGTGGACAGGTGTCTTTTATACTGATAACAAGTTCAAACAGGTGCCATTAATACAGGTAATGAGTGGAGGACAGAGGAGCCTCTTAAAGAAGAAGATACAGGTCTGTGAGAGCCAGAAATCTTGCTTGTTTGTAGGTGACTTATTTTCCACCATAATTTGCAAATAAATTCTTTCAAAAATCAGACAATGTGATTGTCTGGATTTGTTTCCACATTTTGTCTCTCATAGTTGAAGTATACCTTTGATGACAATTACAGGCCTCTGTCACCTTCTTAGGTGGGAGAACTTGCACAATTGGTGGCTGACTAAATACTTTTTTGCCCCACTGTATGATGCAATCACGGTTTACATATGCTTGTCAATCTATATGTTCTAAAGGCAGAAGGTATACACCCTCACATGGTCAGTTTGGAATCAATTCAGACATTCTCCAAAGATTGGCTATTCTGTATAATTTGTTGCTCTACTGTCTGCCAGTCTCGAATTGGATAACCCGGCTTAATTCGTCCTTAGCGCTCGAGTGCCAGCCCCAATCCCCCCTCCCATTTTTTCCCCCTTCCCCCTCTCTACCTTACCTCACACTGTACACCCTTTTTCTGTCCTATATAGGTTACTTGCATAATGATTGATTTGCGGATGTCTATATACTGATTACTTCGATTACATCTACCACTTTATTACTTACCACATATTTATGACTACATAGATGGCAGAATTGATACTCGTGTCATTTAAGATATTGGCAGAGGCTCCTTATATACTTGGTTTCATAATGTTTCTATATTGTATTTTTTACAGCTATTAAAGTATTGTGTTTACGCCCATAAGCTCGCCCTTTACAGGTGATTACAATAACTTGGTACACACCCTCTATTTGGTCCAGAGTGCACTTAAGTTCTTTTTCCTACTAAATGCACCAGCATTCTCTTTGTATCGCCTAGAATGTACCGGTGGTGGAAAGTGCATTTTTTTGTGATCTACAATTTCTCTATTAGTTATGTAAGGTTGCTCTCAGCCTCTCATAATCTAGGGTAAGTCAAAAAAAGTCGCGCTGAAAACTAAAGTGACGAAAGGCAAATGCCTGAAAAATAATGTGAATGTGGAGATTGAATGTGGGTCATTGAGTGAAAGTGTCAAACACTATGAAAGAAATTAAAAATGCTCTTAAGTGAATAAAATATAAATGAGAATAATTGTGTATATGACAAAAAACAGATATTGCATATCACAATCAGTAAACAATATGTACCTCTAGTGTCAATATGTACATTAATACAGCTTAACTGTAACCACAGAGCTAAACCATAATAGTGTAACAACATAAGAAACTGAAAAACTAAAGAAAGTCCGTGATTCAAAAAAGCAGTATTAAATAAAGTCCATCCATATTACATTGACATGCATAGATTAAAACTGATCTCCAGGTGCTCTGTGAGGTAATGTAACAGGATCTCGCTGTGATAGGATATAAGGTGCGTAGATAAACCTCCACCTCCAAGAAAAATTGCTGCCTCTTACCAGATGGAAATGGTCTCTAAATTACAGGAGACCCAGGAGGCAGATGGCTGTACCCCAGCCAGGGATCCTTAAGCAGGCACTCAGCGTACGGGACCTGGGACTCACTCCACACAGCCTCAGCATTTATGGAAATATTGCCATGTAAAAGATAAATTGCTCCACATAGTGTAAAATCCAGCGATTTATTGTATAAAAAATATAAAGGTTGCACTTACAAAAGCATCGTAAATTGCAGGCATGTAAAATAGAAAGCCGGCCGGCTCCAAGAAAACTCGTGTCCTACGAGTCTGTGTATCGCGGTGTCGTCGGGACGTAGCTCCTCCTCCCTACGCCGTTTCGTCACAACAGGACCACGTCCTGTTGTGACGAAACGGCGTAGGGAGGAGGAGCTACGTCCCGACGACACCGCGATACACAGACTCGTAGGACACGAGTTTTCTTGGAGCCGTAAAATAGAAAGCCGGCCGGCTCCAAGAAAACTCGTGTCCTACGAGTCTGTGTATCGCGGTGTCGTCGGGACGTAGCTCCTCCTCCCTACGCCGTTTCGTCACAACAGGACCACGTCCTGTTGTGACGAAACGGCGTAGGGAGGAGGAGCTACGTCCCGACGACACCGCGATACACAGACTCGTAGGACACGAGTTTTCTTGGAGCCGGCCGGCTTTCTATTTTACATGCCTGCAATTTACGATGCTTTTGTAAGTGCAACCTTTATATTTTTTATACAATAAATCGCTGGATTTTACACTATGTGGAGCAATTTATCTTTTACATGGCAATATTTCCATAAATGCTGAGGCTGTGTGGAGTGAGTCCCAGGTCCCGTACGCTGAGTGCCTGCTTAAGGATCCCTGGCTGGGGTACAGCCATCTGCCTCCTGGGTCTCCTGTAATTTAGAGACCATTTCCATCTGGTAAGAGGCAGCAATTTTTCTTGGAGGTGGAGGTTTATCTACGCACCTTATATCCTATCACAGCGAGATCCTGTTACATTACCTCACAGAGCACCTGGAGATCAGTTTTAATCTATGCATGTCAATGTAATATGGATGGACTTTATTTAATACTGCTTTTTTGAATCACGGACTTTCTTTAGTTTTTCAGTTTCTTATGTTGTTACACTATTATGGTTTAGCTCTGTGGTTACAGTTAAGCTGTATTAATGTACATATTGACACTAGAGGTACATATTGTTTACTGATTGTGATATGCAATATCTGTTTTTTGTCATATACACAATTATTCTCATTTATATTTTATTCACTTAAGAGCATTTTTAATTTCTTTCATAGTGTTTGACACTTTCACTCAATGACCCACATTCAATCTCCACATTCACATTATTTTTCAGGCATTTGCCTTTCGTCACTTTAGTTTTCAGCGCGACTTTTTTTGACTTACACTATTTTCAGCTTACTACTTTCTAGTCGCAGCTTTTCTCTAATCAGTGTAAGCGCAGTATTTATTTTTTACCTCTCATAATCTAGGGACTGCTGTACAGAAAATCCTTGGAGTACTAGGATCCAAAATAATTGTGATACATAAATAGTGCGTTGTCTAACAGTGACATTCAAAAAACAGTATGTCATATGTGCATCAAAGTATAAATAAATATCCAAAGAAATCAACCTTGTAAATATATAAATCAGTATAGAATTTAACACATGCAACACTTAAACCTTAATGAGTTAATAGCTGAATGTACTTAAAGGGGTTGTAAACCCTCATGGTTTTTCACCTTAATGCATTCTATGCATTAAGGTGAAAAACCTTCTGTAGTACTGCAGCCCCCCAGCCCCTCCGTTTTACTTACCTGAACGCTGTCATCCTCCTGCCGGGAACAAGCACACCAGATCTATCTGGTGTCTTGTGCCCTGATTGGATAGAAGCCATTGGCTTCTGCTGCTGTCAATCAAATTCAATGACGCAGTGCCAGGGGGCAGGCCGAGTCCTGCATTCTGTGTGAATGGACACAGATGCAGGACTCCGGAGTGCGCCCACACGGGTGTCCACCAAGAAGAGCCTTCTCCAACGTGACACTCGATACGGGGAGGAGCTACCAGCGCCGCTGAGGGACACCAGAAGAGGAGGACCGGGCCACTCTGTGCAAAACTAACTGCACAGTGGAGGTAAGTATGACATGTTTGTTATTTAAGAAAAAAACAAATGTTCATAAACAGGTGAGTAAAAGTCCACTAAAGTTGTCCATTCATATCCATGGTATTGCAGTGTCCTCGTGCACAACAAATGCAAAGTGTCAGTGCTCCACCACTGTGTTCTAAGCAAACTAACTGACCGCTTACCAGAAGTTTAGATCCACAGGTGATCCTATGCGCATTTCAAGTGTACTGATAGAATGGATACCAGTTTATATTTTTGATTTCACTATAATCTTTGTTTGATTTGTTTTTACATTTTTTGTCACATAATCCCTTTTAATTTGGGTTCTGAGTGTAATAGTCACTTCACACTGTTAAATTCAATACTGATTTATATATTTACAAGGTTGATTACTTTGGATTTTTATCTTTACTTTAATGCATATATGACATACTGTTTTTTGAATGTCACTGTTAGACAGCGCACTATTTATGTTTCATAGCAGTTTTTCTATTTGGTTTTCTTGTGTAAAATTTGAGAATGCAATAAAAACAGACTAAACATAAAGGCAGAAGGTTTTTTACCTTAATGCATTTTCTGCATTAGTGTTAAAAACATTCTGCATGCAGCTCTCCCCCTTACACTTACTTGAGCCTGATCTTGATCCAGTGCTATGCACGAGAGCAGAGGCTCTCTCTGCTCTCTCCCTCTTCATTGGCTCAGAGACAGCAGCGGAAGCCATTGTTTCTTAGCTGCTGTCAATCACAGCCAGTGAGAAGGGAGCAGGGGGGCAGGGTCATATGGCACACAGAGCCAGCTTAGGAGCGGGCCCACACGAGTGCCCTCATAGGAAGTGTATTGATGCGGGGGGTACTCTGTGGGGGTACTCTGCAGAGACGAGTAACCAGGAGAGCTGGAAGGGGGACCTGAAAAGAGGAGGATCTGGGTTGCCCTGTGCAAAACCATTGCACAGAGCCGGTAAGTATGACTTGTTTGTTATTTCAAAGATAAAAAAATTTGGTTTAGAATCACTTTAATGTTCAGATTCATGGATAAGTCCAATGATGACTAGTTAAATTGAAATTAAACCTTCCTAATCTTCTATTCACAGAGAACAGAGCCATCTATAATACATCATACTGCACATTTTCATGAAAAATATACGTAAATGAATTTTAGTGCACAAAATAATACCCAATTTTGCTGGTAAAATATAACAGATAATGTGTCAGGTAATTCATTACCAAACGCCAAGATTTAAAATTGCACACTCCTGTGAAAAGGCAACAAACTAAGGTACCTGAAATTGTCATAGGCCACACACCTTTATAGGTTATCTGTTTAGTGTTAAATGTGAGCTCTGGCTCTAGAATTATTGTTCTCACTATGAGGTTCACAGCGATACGTCACATGTATTTTTTTTATTACTTTTTTTTTTACACTTTTTTAAAATGTATTTTTTTCATACAACTTTATTGCTATTACAAGGGGTGGAAAAAACCCCTGTGATAGCTTTGGGCAGTGACAGCCAGGTACTTTTCATGGAGAAATCAGGGGTCTGTTGGATCCTTGATCCCTCCTCTGCCCTGCAAGACAGCTGATTAGATAGAGGTCTGCTTTTTACTGCACACAAACACAATATAATACACAATTTTTTTGCTAAACTATAAAAGATAATGTGTCAGGTAAATATATACCACCGGAAGACTCGATCTGCGATCCGCCACTTCCGGCGGCTATAGACAGACTGACATGAAGCCAGAAACGGCTTTGTTCCAGTCTCCTGAATGTAAACACGGAAGCAACGTCATGACGTCACTTTCTGTTTACTCGGCTGCCAATGGCGCCGGATTTTAAAAAATATACAGTATTTAGATACGCCGTTTTTGGTGATCTGAATACCTTGAAGTGCAAAGGAGGGATTGGAGGTCTTTTAGACCCCCGATCCCTCCATAAAGAGTACCTTTCACCACCTATTACTGTCACAAGGGATGTTTACATTCCTTGTGACAGCAATAAAAGTGATCAAATCTTTTTTGTAAAAAACACAATTTAATAATATAAAAATAAATAAGAAAAAAAAACATTTTTAAAGCGTCCCCGTCACCGCGAGCTCGCGCAGCAAAGAAAATGCATACGGAAGTCATGCCCGCATATGTAAACGGTGTTCAAATCACACATGTGAAGTATCACCGCAATCATCAGAGCAAGTGCAATAATTCTAGCTTTAGACCTCCTCTGTAACGCTAACCTGGTAACCGTAAAAAAAAAATTTATAGCGTCGCCTATGGAGATTTTTAGGTACCAAAGTTTGTCGCCATTCCACGAGTGCGTGCAATTATAAAGCGTGACATGTTTGGTATCTATTTACTCAGTGTGACATCATCTTTCAAATTATACAAAAAAATTGGGATAACTATACTGTTTTGTTTTTTTTAAATTCATGAAAATGTCCCTTTTCCCAAAAAAGTTGTGTTTAAAACACCGCTGCACAAATACAGTGTGACATAAAATATTGCAACAATCATCATTTTATTCTCTAGATTCTCTGCTAAAAATATATATATAATGTTTGGGGGTTCTATTGTTCTCACTCTGGTGTTCACAGCGGTACCTCATTGAGTGATGCAATCACTGTTTATATATGTGTGCAAGACCTACATGCGCATTTGGGTGTGTGAACAGGGGACGGGGTAGTTTAAATTTTTTTTCATATTTTAAAAATAAACAAAAGTGAATGGGCGGCTGTAAAAATTGATAACGGGATTGGTTAACATATAAACTCTAAATAAACAATTAGAAACTGGTAGCAAAATGTAATTATTTAACAAGGTTAGAAAAGGAATTCTTCTCCCTTTTAGCCTAGGTTTACACTGACAGCGGGAATGAAATCGATTTCTTTTTACCTCATGTCAGTCACTACATTGGGGGCGATTTCAGAGACATCTGTGTTGGTTTCTGCACAGATGTCTATTGAAATCGCACCCCGAAGTCCCGAAAAGTAGTACAGAAACTACTTTTGGGAATCGGTGCGGCGTCGCACCGATTCAGACGGTGCCATTGCTGGCAATAGATGCCGATTTTGCATGCGATTTGACATGTCAAATCGTATGCCAAATCGCTGCAATGTGAACCAGGGCTTATGACCAGAGTCAATGCCCAATCCTAATTTTGCAACTGTGACATGTGTTCGTAAAACTGTGCATATCATCACAACTACTTGTATCCAGGTGGATTATACCGTACCTTTTTTGTGCTAGAAATTTACTTAGAACCCCCAAACATTATATATATTTTTTAGCAGAGGCCCTATAGAATAAAATGATGGGTGTTGTAATTTTTTATGTCACACAGTATTTGTGCAGCAGTTTTTCAAACTCATTTTTTTGGGGGAAATAATAAAATAATAATAATACATCATATTGTTCGTGTGAAAGATGAAGTTACGCTGATTAAATAGATACCCAATATGTCACACTTTAAAATTGCATCTGCCCGTGGAATGGTGGCAAACTATAGTGCTTAAAATTCTCCATAGGCAACGCTTTCAACGCCTTTACAGGTTACCAGTTTAGATTTACACAGGAGGTCTGGTTGCGACAATACCTCACATGTGTGGAATGATCACCCTTTACACATGCGTGTAAGCACAGTGGGATGGGAGTGCTTTAATTTTTTTTTTAATTATTATTATTTATTTTATATAAACATTTTTTTTTATTTATTTATTTTACATTTAGAGCTCGGGAAAGGTGGCAGAGGGAGGGGGGGCCCCCTTCTGCCACCCACAGAAGTGATTGAGTGGCTGTTTAGACCTTCTAATCACTTCTGCCACAAACAGAATCGCTAACTGAAAAAACCCATACTGGAATGAGGCCTGTAGGTGCCGACATCATCCCAGTATAACTACTTTAACCCGAGGACTTCCATGGATGTCCTATAGGCAGGAAGTAGTTAGATTTAGCTGTATATTTTAGGACATTACAGTGTATCACCACCAAAAAAACTGCACAAATAATTCTCCTGTTCTTGACGATCACAGCAATACCACATGTGTGTGTGATTTGTTTTTTGTGCCCATAATAGAGCCAATAAACAATAGTATGTATTGTAAGAACACATATATGGAGCATCCAGGTTTAAAGCCCACTTCCTGGATGCCTCATATATGTGTTATGCGGTCATGAAGTGGTTAATATGGTACAATTGTCATACCTGTTGGGTCACGTCGTGGTATTTCACGATTGTTGCGCCGTTGACGCCGCGGCATCTTGATGGTACTAGATGGTATCGCAGGTGAATGAAGGTTTATCTAATAATAAATAACATAAATAATAAATAATTAGAGAAATGTAGAATAATACTACAAATAATAATACTAATACTTTCTGCTATAAAACATATCCAATAAAAAATTTAAAAAATTGAATTTCTTCATAAATGTATGCCAATGTGTATTCTGCTACATATTTTTGTTAAAAAAAATCCCAATAAGCGTATGTTGATTGGTTTGCACAAAAGTTATATCATCTACAAACAATAGGACATTTCTATTCATGTTTTACTAGTAATGGTGGTGATCAGCAACGTATAGTGGACTGTGATGTTGCGCCGGACATTCTGATACTGACACTTTTTGGGGACCAGTGACACTAATACTGTGATCAGTGCTAAAAATATGCACCGTCACTGTACTAATGACACTGGCTGGGAAGGGGTTAACATCAGGGGTGATCAAAGGGTTAACTGTGTGCCTCACCAGTGTTTATGTGAACTGTGTGAGGTGCTTTTACTAGGGGATAAGATGGAATGTAGCAGGGACACAAATGCCATCCCTTCCCTCTGTCAGAATGGCAATCTGCCTTGTTTACATAGGCAGATCAGAGTTCTGTCTCTCTGCCCAACGATCGGCTGGCAGACATCTAGTACCTTGCACCCGTCGATTGGCTTCCGCTGTGTATAATGAAGCGAGCTGTTGTATTTATACATGATCCAGCACACAACTGCCACCCTGTAGCAATAAAGCTAGTATAGGGCAGTCCGGAAGCGGTTAAAGGAGAAGTCCAGCCTGGACTCATTCGGTCAGATGCTGCATCCACCTAGGTAAGTATGAATATGGAATAAAAAAATTCCATACTTCTCTTTTAATATCCAAAGTAAATTCACTCATCCATACATGTCTCCATGCTTTATTTTATTGAGAAATCACTTTGAAAAACATCCTCAGCATTTTTAGCAATGACCTTCTTCAGTAAGGGCAAATGATTCATGTAGCATTTACTTCCTGGAATCCATCAGCCCTTAGTTCCGGCATGCAGGGAGGAGTGTGTGCTTAGCTGAGAAAGCCTCTCCTTCCCTCCTCCAGATGAAAGAAGAAAATACCCATGAAGACTCCTGGGAAGTATGACATAATTTTAGCCTAGGCCACAAACCAGGAAGCAACTGAAGAAATGTAAAAAAAAAAAAAAAAAGATTAAGGGCCGGTTACTGCGATGTCCGAGATCGGATGTGATAAGCACCACACTGCAGTGAAAATCACATCCGATCTCTGTGCGATGTGCATCGCATTCGGACCAAACTTGCACAGGACCCTTTTTTTGGTCCGCAGCAGAATCGGATCGCATGGGTGTTCACACCATGTGATCTGATTCCTGTGCGTGTTTGCAGATCGCACTGCGATATGCGAACTGATTTGGGGGTGTCATTAACTTTTAACTGACACTCCCAGCAGTTCGCATAGGGCAGCCGGGAGACATGCGATGCGGGTACCTGCAGTAGATTTGCAGCGTTCCCGCATTGCAGCAGTGGGAACCGGCCCCAAAACAAGTAAATATGATATATCTTCTTATCTATTTACTCATGCGAGCAGCATAAACATTTAACCACTTCAATACAGGGCACTTATACACCTTCCTGCCCAAACCAATTTTCAGCTTTCAGTGCTGTCGCAGTTTGAATGACAATTGCGCAGTCATACAACACTGTACCCAAACTAAATTGTTAACATTTTGTTCCCACAAATAGAGCTTTCTTTTGGTGGTATTTGATCACTTCTGCGGTTTTTATTTTTTGCTAAAAAATTAAAAAAGACTGAAAATTTTGAAAAAAATAAAAGTTTTGCTTTTGTTTCGGTTAAAAATTTTTGTAAATAAGTAAGTTTTCTCTTTCACTGATGGGCACTGATAAGGCGGCACTGACAGGCACTGATAAGGCGGCACCGACGGGCACTGACGATGGGCATGTGACACTGATGGGCACTGGTAGGCGGCACTGATGGGTGGCACTGATATGCAGCACTGATGGGCATTGATAGGTGGCACTGATGGGCACTCATGGGTGGCACTGATGGGCACTGAAAGGCTGCAAAGATGGGTTCTTATGGGTGGCACTGATAGGCGGCACTGATGGGCACTGATAGGCACTGATACGTGGCACTGATGTGCACTGATACGCGGCACTAATATGAGGCACTGATAGGCATCCCTGGTGGCACTGGCAGTGGTAGGCATTGTGAGTGGGCACTGATTGTCAGCTGCCTGGGCACAGATTAGTATTTCCCTGGGGGTATACCTGGTGATCCAGTGTGGATGGCCATCCTGGTGGTCCTGGTCGGCTTTCCTGGTGGTCCTGGGCGGCTCCCCTGGTGATCCTGGGTGGGATCCGAGGGGGCGCTGTGCTGATAAACAATCAGCACAGACCCCCCCTGTCAGGAGAGCAGCCAATCGGCTCTCCTCTACTCGCGTCTGTCAGAGACGCCGATCACCGTCTTTTCCTATTTACATCATTATCAGTCGTGATTGGACACAGCTGATCCTGTGGTAAAGAGTATCCGTCAGAGACTCTTTACCTAGATCGGAGTTGCGGTGTGTCAGATTGACACACTGCATCAACGATCGCTGCGATGCGCGCCCCCGGGGGCGCGCAGCGGCTTAATATCCTGAGAACGTCATATGACGCCCAGTCAGGTTATTGAAACCACTTTGCAGCCGTCATTTTGCTATATGGCGGGAGGCAAGTGGTGAAAATAGTTAATGTGATTGAGAGAGTTTAGTTGCACATTAAGACCCCTTTCACGCTGAGGCGGTTTTCAGGCATTTTAGCGATAGAAATAGCTTCTAAATAGCACCTGAAAACCACCTCCTATTAATTTCAGTGTGTCTTTTCACACTGGGGCGGTGCATTTGGGGGACGTTAGGAAAAGTCCTGCAAGCAGCATCTTTGGGGCGGTGTGGGAGCACTGTATACAGCGATCCTAAAACGACCTGCTCATTGAAATGAATGGGCAGCGCTTCCAAAGCACCTGAAAAAAGTTTCGGAAGTGCCGCAACACACCGTTTTTAACCCCTTCTTTGGTGTTAAATGCGCCCCGCTTGCGGCCTAAAAGTGCCACTACAACTAGCAGCGCTTTAGCACTAATGCGGTCGGGGCCCCAGTGTGAAAGGGGTCTAATGTATTTATCTTTGATTGATTGACAACACCCGCTCACCACCATCACGTATAAGAGAGTGGAGAGATTGGCAATCTTATATGAGAACACAGCGCACCTGGCACTATGATATGGTAATAACAGAACACAGCGCGGTGTACTGCACCTTTTATTGTATGTATGCTTTGGACTGTAAATCTAGACTTTTTTTCCTTTTTATTTTTAGTTTGAAGATTAGTACAAAACGTTGTTGTGTTTTTTTTATTGCTCACTTTGTCACATTTATGACTTATTCTGTTCCAGTTCCAGCTACCACAGCACCAGTATGCTGTCATCGACATGCTAATTCATGTTTTTTTTTCATTCTTTATTTATTCCAGATATGCCAGAAAGTAAAGACATAAAACTGGTCACAAGTTACACTGATTACAGATTGTTTCACAATTGAAAACAAGATCAACAATCATGAGAGGTCAAGGGGGTAGAGAAGAGACTTTCCAGGTAATTTCAGCAAATAGAGAGGAAGCACCAGCAAAGACAGACATGCTTATGAATTGTGTCATAACACTTGACCACCATTAAGAGACGCTAATGAAATGACATTCCATTCCTTATTTTAGATGTCATTATATTACATTTTTGTGTTTCTGTGCTTCTTTATGCAATGCAGGCAGATCATGGTTGGTGCGAGGTGCTGGCAGGGAGCTGTACATAGCTTCCTGAAAACATCACCATACCCTCCCTCGGTACTGGTCCTAACAACCCTCAGCCCTGATGCAAGCAGTGTGTTGGCTCTTGAAATGAGTTATGCAAAAATACCTTGATGCACGGATGGCAATCTGGAGGAGTGGGTCTTCCTAGGCAGCCTTTAAAGAGGAAGGAAAATCCACTTTTTAACTTGTACCTATAATAAGGCTTACCTGTAGGTACAGTGAATATCTTCTAAACTTGCATTGTTTAGGAGAAATTCACATGGGATGCAGCCAGTGATGTCACCGGTGCATGCGATCTGAAGGGATGGCAAACCCTACCCAGAGCATCCATACAGCCCGCAAACCCAGAAGGGTGAAGATGGAAGCACAGGGGAGCCGTGACAGCACTGCGCTAGAGGACTCCATGCAAAGGTAAGTCTGTCATAATGTGCTAGTATCATAGGCGTGCGCACAGGGTGTGCCTGGTGTGCCTGGGCACACCCTAATCGCCTTGTGTGGTGCATATTCCCCCCTGTTTAGGCCACTGATATTTCATCCCCCAAAAAAATGTTACAAAAATAATTAAAAAAAAAAAAAAAATAAACAAAATTACTGTCCACTGCCCTACTGACACCATCAGTACATATACACATGCATATGTATTTGAGCTTTGGGGTGCACACCCTAATGCAAGAGGCTGCGCACACCTATGGCTAGTATGCAGTGCATACTAGTACATAATGACTTAAACCTGTCATTTTTATATGTTTGTGGTGGTTTACTACCACTTTAATTAGCTGAAGTTTGCCTTTAATTTGTTGGTCAGGTCCAACTAAATCTGCTAGTACATCTAACACTACCCTTTTCCCAGATTGACAATGCTGTTGTCCAAAGGTGGAGATGCTCTTAAGCTGTACAAAAATTCTTTGTACATTCAATCGAAAATCGCAAAAAATAGTGCAGGAACCTTATTTTTCAAATCAGTGTGGCACCGCAAAGTAGGAGCCACACCAATTTGAACCATTGTCGACAAGAGGCAGAGACTTTTCAAGCGATTTAGAACCGCATGACAAGCAGTACCAGTGTGAATGGGGGCTTAATGATTTGTATTTCTGCCAGTCCTGAGAATTATGCCCTGTACACACGGTCGGACATTGATTGGACATTCCAACAACAAAATCCATGGATTTTTTCCGACGGATGTTGGCTCAAACTTGTCTTGCATGCACATGATCACACAAAGTTGTCGGAAAATCCGATCGTTCTGAACGTGGTGACGTAAAACATGTACATCGGGACTATAAACGGGGCAGTAGCCAATAGCTTTCGTCTCCTAATTTATTCTGAGCATGCGTGGCACTTTGTGCGTCGGATTTGTATACACATGATCGGAATTTCCGACAACGGATTTTGTTGTCGGAAAATTTTATAGCAAGCTCTCAAACTTTGTGTGTCGGAAATTCCGATGGAAAATGTGTGATGGAGCCCACACACGGTCGGAATTTCCGACAACAAGGTCCTATCACACATTTTCCGTCGGAAAGTCCGACCGTGTGTACAGGGCATTACACAGCTCTGCCACACAGCACAGCCAGGCTTGAAGTATAGTAGATCTGATTTTTCTTTGCTAACTGGATACTGAAAAGATATGCTGTAGTCTGATGAGCTTGTTTCTCTGTTACTTTGCTCTCTCCTCCCAAAACTGACTGGCTCCCTATGCTGCTTCTCCCTCCCCAATCTGAGCTCTGCTGTACAGGGACTATGAGTGGCTGATACCAGATTGAATATAGGTGTTTACACTGCTTGCATTGTAAAAAAAAAAAAACATTTAAAGATGTAGTAATGAATATCCAGCAAATTCATTTATGTATTTTAAAGTAGAGCTATAAACAAAACCTTTCATTTAGGACAGAGTAAGGGAGGGTTATAATCCCTGTGGTATTATTATTTTTTTGCCATCTGTGCCCCATTGGGGAGATTTTCCTTCACTTCATGCCCCATATCCAAGACAGGAATTGAAAGGAAATCCCTCCAAAATGAGGGACCCCCTGGTTGTCATCAGGGTCACCAGAACTAGTGTCCTCATTGGAACATTTCCCCTCTATTACCGCTTTAAGGGTCAAGCCAAAAATTTTCTTTCACTTTCATGGGGGCAAAAACAGCAAAATTACCCCAATGGAGTTCTAATACTTCTCCACTCTATCCAAAACACAAAAAAAAAAAAAAAAGTTTTGTCTTTATACATTAAATCTGCCCAGAGTGCACCATTAAATTTAATATTTAGGAAGGAGTTAAAGTATAGCTAAAGCAAAAACATTTTGGTTTTGGATAGAGTGAAGAGGGATGAGAACACCTGTCTGGTATTTATTGCTGTCTGTGCCCCTGTTAGGCTCTATTTACACCTGTGCATTCTGGAAAGGAACGCAGAAGTGTGCATTTTTGTGTATCTTGCTGTGACATGTGCAAAACATGTATTGTGCTTGCAGTGGCATTACCTTTCAATGGCACCCCAAAGGCAGACAGCATACAAGCAATTTGTGCATAGCAAAACGGGCCATAAATGTGCCAAGACACGCTGTAAAAATAAATAAAATGTGAAGCTTCTTTGACATGTTTGCCACGCATAGGGCAGCCCATTTAAGTGAATGGGCTACCCTATGTGTGTTGAGTAAAAAGACGTGAGGTGTGAATGGGGCCTTAGGGAGATTCACCCTCTCTATTTGTCCCTTTTAGGTTACCAAGCGTGAAAGTAAAAGAAAATCCCACATTTTGAGCTGTCACCAAGATAGAAATAGCGTTGAAATCTTTTCATGGGGACACTAGTTCTAGAATCCCCCCAATATGGAGTGTTTTTCTTTCACTTCCTGTTTCAGCTATTGAACAGGAAGTGAAGGGAAATCTCCCCAATTGGTAATGGCAAAATAAATCCTGACAGCCACTGCAACAATGCAAGTAACCTACTTTACTGTGCAATGTGATAATATTCATTCGCTATTGTCACACAACTGGGTGGACTAGGGGAGCAGTGCTCTGATCCACTGCTCTACTGACACCGTCCACTGCTCTACTGACACCCTCCACTGCCCTACTGACACCGTCCTCTGCCCTACTGACACCGTCCACTGCCCTACTGACACCGTCCACTGCCCTACTGACACCGTCCACTGCCCTACTGACACCGTCCACTGCTCTACTGACACCATCCTCTGCCCTGCTGACACCGTCCACTGCCCTGCTGACACCGTCCACTGCCCTGCTGACACCGTCCACTGCCCTGCTGACACCGTCCACTGCCCTACTAACACCGTCCACTGCCCTACTAACACCATCCATTGCCCTACTGACACCGTCCATTGTCCTACTGACACTGTCCACTGCCCTACTGACGCCGTCCACTGCCCTACTGACATTGTCCTCTGCCTTACTGACACCGTCCACCGCTCTACTGACACTGCCCACCGCCCTACTGACATTGTCCTCTGTTCTACTGACACTGTCCACTGCTCTACTGACACCATCCACTGCCCTACTGACCCATTCAATGTTCTACTGACACTGTCCACTGCTCTACTGACACCGCCCACCACCCTACTGACATCCTACTCTGCTCTACTGACGCCGTCCACTGCTCTACTGACACCGTCCACTGCCCTACTGACACCGTCCACTGCCCTACTGACACCGTCCACTGCCCTACTTACACCATCCACTGCTCTACTGACACCGCCCTCTGCCCTACTGACACCGCCCTCTGCCCTACTGACACCGCCCTCTGCCCTACTGACACCATCCTCTGCCCTACTGACAACGTCCACTGTTCTACTGACACCACCCAATGCCATCCTGACACCGTCCACTGTTCTACTGACACCGTCCACTGTTCTACTGACACCGTCCACTGTTCTACTGACACTGTCCACTTCTCTACTGACACCATCCACTGTTCTACTGACACTTTCCACTTCTCTACTGACACCGTCCTCTGCTCTACTGGCTGACAGTGTCCACTTTTAAGGTAGGCTAGTTTCATATTTTAACTGACATTTCTTTTATTAATCGAATCACATTTTATGGGTACACGAATGGTTTAGTTTCATTTAACCATGCCCCTTTAAGTACCCCCCCACTGTTATTGCATTTTGGCCACAGCCACTGTTCACCGTAGCACACCTCATTACTACTCTCTTGGGGTAACCCAAAAGGTGTCCCAGGTATTTTACACTCCTATAGTGTATACTTCAAAAAAATTGCCGTGTGCCGTGAAAATGTTCGGGTTTGGCTTGAAGAAAAGGTGGCAACCCTAGACTGAGAGAGAGTGGAGACAAGGACTGAGAGAGGGAAGACCGGGGACTGAGAGAGAGTGGAGACAAGGACTGAGAGAGGGAAGACCGGGGACTGAGAGAGAGTGGAGACAAGGACTGAGAGAGGGAAGACCGGGGACTGAGAGAGAGTGGAGAAAAGGACTGAGAGAGGGAAGACCGGGGACTGAGAGAGAGTGGAGACAAGGACTGAGAGAGGGAAGACCGGGGACTGAGAGAGAGTGGAGAAAAGGACTGAGAGAGGGAATACCAGGGACTGACAGAGTGGAGACAAGGACTGAGGCTGGATTCACACCTATGCATTTTTAGTGCTTTTTGCATTTTTCAGATTTGCACTGCATTACAAGTTCCATAGGAAACCATGTTAAATAGACTGTAGTGCAAATCTGCAAAATGCAAAAAGCACTAAAAATGCATAGGTGTGAATCCAGCCTGAGAGAGGGAAGACCAGGGACTGAGAGAGAGTGGAGACAAGGACAGAGAGAGGGAAGACCGGGGACTGACATTGAGTGGAGGCAAGGACTGAGAGAAGGAAGACCGGGGACTGACAGAGACTGGAGACAAGGACAGAGAGAGGGAAGACCGGGGACTGACATTGAGTGGAGGCAAGGACTGAGAGAGGGAAGACGGGGGACTGACAGAGAGTGGAGACAAGGACTGAGAGAGGGAAGACCAGCACTTTCTATTTATAATTACTTTACCTTTCGGACACTGCACCATAAGTTTATTTGCAATTTTTGCTATACACTGGGGATATCTGGTGGTAATTTTATGTATAATAGCAATTCAGCGTTTATATTATTGCATATTTTTCACGTTCACTTTATGTTAATTAATCCTCTAGGGACATCTAGCGGTCATTCATGATATCGCACTTATTTTGCACTTTATGATGTATATGTTTTGTTAAAGAGTAGGGTGTGTTGTTCATCACATTTTTCTTACTGCACTGATTAGAGCTCAGACACAGGCTCCATTGGCTCCTGCTGCTGTCAATCACAGCCAGTGAGTAGGGCGCAGGCCTGAGACGGCTAAGGAGTGAGCATGCACAAGTGCCCCCATAGCAAGCAGCTTCCTACGGGGACATTGGCAGGGAGGAGGGGCCAGGAGTTCCGACAGGGACCTAAGAAGAGGAGGATCAGGGCTGCTCTGTGCAAAACCATTACACAAAGCAGGTAAGTGTGTATATATATTATATATATATATATATATATTTTTTTTTTTTTTTTTTTTGTATAATTTTCTTAAAGGAACATTTAAGATCACTTTAAGTCTAGGTGTAATGCAGTGCAGGAAACACTGCAATCAGTTGGGATTTCCCGTATCGCATGCAAAACACACTGCCCTTGTGACCTGCTCCAGGTGAACTGTGAGTGAAGGTTTGTGTCTATGGGATTGTATTTGTATTTATTTTTTTGGTTGAACTAGATGGACTTGTGTCTATTTTGAACCTGACTAACTATGTAACAATATGTCAATGTTAACGACACTGCAAACACAGTGCATTTGCTTGCACCATAATGCCATTCTGTACCATGCGATCTAGTTGTGGCACAGCTTAAAAATGGTGCATGCAGTTCTTGGTTGCAATTTGAGCCCATTTAAAATGAATGGGCTCAAATCGCACTGCACTGAATCGAATGTGAATTGCAGGAATGCATTCCATTTCACATGCGATTCACATGAGCCTAAAGACTGCAAGCATAATACAAGATATGGTTAGTAACTGCAGTCATGAGACAAGAGATGGTCAGAGATTGTGGGCATGATACAAGAGGAAGTGGAAGTTTTACAAGAGACTACTGTCAGAGACTGTGATCAGAATATAGGAGTTGTTGGAGTCTGGGAACATGGTCCAAGAGACAGTAGTAGACTGGAGACACATCACATGAGACTGCTAGAAATTCCGGCTATTACAGGGAGATGGGGGACCCAAGAGTAGAGTCTGCAGGGCACTGGTTGGGCACCTAAGTTGTAAACGATTGTTTACAGCCCATGAAGCTGCCATCTTTGCCTCAGTTTGATTTGCAGTGGGTGCTGCACATGTGATCAGTTATAACAGCAGCCATTTGGTGGCTTGACAGTTTGGTTGAGAGCACAAGCAACTTTTACCTTTCTCTCTCACGGCATTCCCCAAATGTAACTGTTTTGAGAAGCTGATCGATGGGTTAAGTTCCACTTTAAAAGCTTCAGGTTAGGTTCACATATATGCATCCAATTTGCATGACAGGAGAGTGTGATCAGCTGTCAATGGAGCCGAATCACACAGGTCTGGGGTGACCGCAGTCCGGATTGCAGAAGGGTGCTGTGCATCTTTGGGTCCGGTTCAAGTGCGAAATAAGGCAAAAATTCAGAGTTGAATCGCACATGAACCGGTGAATAGACACGCACCGCGCCCCATGCTGTGAACCGCGGCCAGACGTATGTGAACCCGGCATCAAAAAGAAAAATGTTTCTGCAGCAGTTTAGCGCCCCGCCAGCATTGTACCTACAGAATGTCACACAGGGTCACTAGAGGGCGGAGGAACTGCTCACCTGTTTCTGCAGCGTCACTCCCTCATTGGCTGGATTATGGCGGTAATGCTCTCCCTCACTGGTGAAGGACAATTGTACAGTGTTTCCGCCATCGAGGGACTGACAACTCACTAATCCGACCAGAGGGGGAGCATCACCATGGAAACGGGTGAGTTATTTCTCTATAGGTTAGTCGCTTGTAGCATGCCAAGATCACAAGTATTAGGGAGACCATACATGTCACAATCTGATTGTACAATCTTCTTTTAAACTTACCAATTTTTACATCAAAGAGCACAAATGTACACAATGTATTCAGTTTGTATCCAATGCACAGGGCCTTCTATGACAGAATTGGTGGTGGATGTAAAGCAGATTGTACAGAGCTTTAGCTGGAGTTGGGCTTTAGGATTTAAAATGTGAACATTGAATAAGATATCCTGATGAGGGTCCATTACCAGCTGCATCTCTGCTGGTGTGTACACAAGGCCTATGCAGGCTCCTTCTGGACTGGTGTCTTAGGCCTGATTCACACCTATGCATTTTTAGTGCTTTTTGCATTTTGCAGATTTGCATTACAGAACGTGTTCCATAGGAAACCATGTTAAATGGACTGTAGTGCAAATCTGCAAAATGCAAAAAGCACTAAAAATGCATAGGTGTGAATCCAGCCTTAGAGATCAGTTATACCCGATTATCATTCTTCCCAGGACTGGTATAGATAGTACATTGCAGGTACCCCTCATCTCCTCTATTACAGGGGATAATGAACAGTTGGTGCAGATGGCGGAGATCTGGGGAAATGAAGGTGTGGTACGGCCGCCTCTGAAGGGTTTGTCACTATCAAGATTGACAGTAAGATGTTTGTGAACCTTTATTACTTTATCTTTATGTAATAAGTTGTATTTAATAAAGTCTGATACAAGATCCATCTGTATGTTCTGTGGCGGTGTAATAATAAATACATTCTTCCATGATTACTGTCTGTGAAGGTTCCTATGTATCCAGGTCATAGCATAGCTAGTAGTAGTCACATTCAACTGGACTGGTTCTGTAATGTTGAAGGCCCATCATACCTTCTCCAGAACTGAAGAAGTGGGATGTAGAAGCTATAAAATGACTTCAATATTACAGAAGGTCTGGCTGAATGTGACAATCTACTACCAGCTATGCTAATAAAATATTGCTAGACAGGGTTGGTAAAGGTTGGCACACTCAGCCTGAGGACTGACAGCTGTTGGACTGTTGCCAGGGCATGTTAAGAGGCAGTGTTGCCAACCTACCAGATTGAAAATTTACTGACACAACACCCAAAATTTACTGGCATTTCCAAAAGTTACAAAATCACACTTTTAAGCGCATATTTTAGTATTTAGGCTACAAACAAGTACATAATGCAATTAGCGATGTCATTTAAGGTAGATTTTTTATTTTATTTACAATAGTAAATACAATTCATTTACACACACCTGAAATTGACTCTCACAGTGACACTGACAGCAGCACAGATCATAGACACCTCACTGATATGACACCTGAGTGATAGTCTCTCTCTATGCCAGATGGTCCCTTCTGTCCAAACAGCACTGACAGTCCCGCTCCCAGCTAGAGAAATATTACACCAATTCACATCAGTCCCCCCTGCCCTTACAATAAGTCAGAACTTCCCGGTGAGATAACCCAGGCGAGTTCAGATTCATATCCCAACATGGCTGAGCCCATCCTTAGTCTGGACATGAGCAGAGATAGGAGGACCGGGCTATGTGACCAAGACAGGAACTTCAGTTGGGTTTTCTGTAAAGAAAAAACAAAACAAAAAAAAAACCAGCAGATACAAATACTATATATACATATTTTAAAAATCAGTAACTTACCATGTCCAGGATCCAGAGCTTCCCGCAGCCAGTTCTTATTACTGAAATAGAACGGGAGAACAAAGGAAGCGCCACCTAAGTGCAGTATTAGAATCTGATTTTTAATGGCAAGGTATAAGGAAGATACAGGCTCATCTGTATAAATAGTCCCGAGGGCTCCTCGAGTCCGGAAAGGGTTCCTGGTGCATGGTATGTTAGTGGCAAGTCCATAGCACGTCCTGTAGCCACAGGAGAAGATCCGGAATCAGCGTGGAACGCACGGAAGTAACGTCACAGAATCACACACGGAGGAGTTAGTCACAGGAAAGGAAAAGAGACTGGCAGGCTACCCACTCGGAGCTTCAGCTCCTTCTATTGGCCTGGAATGTATAGGCTGAATGGTGCTATTTATATGTCTGTGCTGTGGGACAACAAATCACTGGACTGGTCTCTGAACAGCCACAAATCTTCTCTAAGTGATTACAATGTGTTTAATGCGTCCTGATAGATTTGACATGGATTGTGGCATAAGCCTATACATATAACGTGATTAGAAAATTAAATGATGGAAACATAATATTTGATTGGGTAAGAAAATATATGACAAGTAAATATATGTATAATATAATATAAATATACACACACACACACACGAAAACAACCAGTAAAAACTCACTTTTAAAATGTTATGAATATATAGATAAAAATAATAATAAAAATGACACCCTATCGTTCAACCACAAGGACAGAGTGATAGATAAGGGGCTAAAATTGTAAGGTTGATGTGTCATGAGAATTAATCGCAAAAGGGCGGAGCCCATGCATATATTAAGAGAGACACACTTAGGTGTATGTGTGTGTATATATATATATATATATATATATATATATATATATATATACACATACATACATACATACATATACACACACACACACACATACATATATACTACAGTAAAAATCATATGGACATATTCAAATAGCTTTTTAGCCATTTAGGTACACCTAAGTGTGTCTCTCTTAATATATCCATGGGCTCCGCCCTTTTGCGAGTAATTCTCATGACACATCAACCTTACAATTTTAGCCCCTTATCTATCACTCTGTCCTTGTGGTTGAACAATAGGGTGTCATTTTTATTATTATTTTAATTTTTTATTATTATTTTTATCTATATATTCATAACATTTTAAAAGTGAGCTTTTATTGGTTGTTTGTGTGTGTGTATGTATATATATATATATATATATATATATATATATATATATATATATATATATATATATATATATATATATATATATATATATATATATATATATATATATATATATATATTATTATATGCATATTTACTTGTCATATATATTTTCTTACCCAATCAAATATTATGTTTCCATCATTTAATTTTCTAATCACGTTATATGTATAAGCTTATGCCACAATCCATGTCAAATCTATCAGGACGCATTAACCACATTGTATTCACTTAGAGAAGATTTGTGGCTGTTCAGAGACCAGTCCACGCTGTGATTTGTTGTCCCACAGCACAGACATATAAATAGCACCATTCAGCCTATACATTCCAGGCCAATAGAAGGAGCTGAAGCTCCGAGCGCGTAGCCTGCCAGTCTCTTTTCCTTTCCTGTGACTAACTCCTCCGTGTGTGATTCTGTGACGTTACTTCCGTGCGTTCCACGCGGATTCCGGTTCTTCTCCTGTGGCCACAAGATGTGCTGTGGACCTGCCATTAACATACCACGCACCAGGAACCCTTTCCGGACTCGAGGACCCTCGGGACTACTTATACAGATGAGCCTGTATCTTCCTTACATCTTGTGAGTGTTTTATGTATACCTTGCCATTAAAAACCAGCTTCTAATACTGCACTTAGGTGGCGCTTCCTTTGTTCTCCCCTTCTATTTCTGTGTACAGAGCCAGCTCTCTGATGACAGCAGCCGTCCTTATCATCCCACCATTATTTCTATTATTGGACTACTATTGTTGTGCTTATGGACTAATGACCCCCCTTTCAATACAGACTCAGTAATAGTGATTTTTTTTATTACTATTATTCTGTTTTATATTGAATGGTACCTTGCGCTCAGTTATTATCAAATTAACTATCTATGAATTTTTAACCCCGGAATTATTACTCTCACGCCGACGGTCACAGTGATACTTCACATAAATGCATCCTATGCTGAGTGTTTGCAATGGGGTGATATTACATTTTTTTCACTTAATATAAAAATAAAAAATTAACACTTTTTTTATTTCCTTTCTTTAAAGTGGAACTTCACTTCTAAAAAAAATAAATAAATAAACGGTCCCCTGCAACAAATATTGCAATTGTTGACCTTTTAAAATGAGGTACTGACCAGTCCCTGCTATCATTCAGCAGACGGTTCTTTGCACTTCTTTGGGTCCCCAGCACCTCCATCTTGGAATTTGGGAGTCTACTGTGACTTCCTGAGCAATCTCAACCGGCACCCCACTGTGCGGTGCAATAAGACTGCAGGCTCCTTACACGTGTGACATATCCCAGGAGGCTGGGGGCAGAGAAGGGGGCGGGGTGGGCAATGTCATTCTTGCCCATGTGAGATATGAGGAAGTGGGAAGGGGGTACCTGTCCAAAAAGGTACTGGCTCCCTGAAATTAAATAAAATAAAAACACATTTCAAAGTGTTTAGGGAGGTGGACTTTAAAGTGAAAGTCTGCTTTAAAACGTCATTCCGGGATCAATGTCACCCGGCCACCTACCACCATCTATGTGATTGTTGAAAAAACAAAACAAAAAAAAAAACATCTAAATACCCATTTTTACATAATAGGCCACAGCCCAGAGTCTTCTCCTATTCCTATTCTGCTTGGTGTCCTTTGATGGGCAGTGATATGGACAATCCCTACAGTATGGCTGTCGGCTGGGTCCTCTCAGGAGTTAGAAGACAACCAAGATCATGAGAGGGGGAATGTAGGGGATTAGAGGGCACAGGGCACCATGGCAATGCTGGATTAGCTGTCCTGCACACAACTGGTAGCAATAAGGGACCTGGATGAGTCAGTTTGGGAAGGGGGTGGGGTGGGGGGTAAAAAGGTTATTTTACTCCTGAGTGGGGCTTCAATATAACATGCTGAAGATAGAAAGCAGCATAGATAATAATAACGCCACCCCAATTCCAAAAAGTTGGGAAACTGTGTAAAATCTACATTAAAAAGAAGCAATGATTTGCTAATATGTGTAATGAAAAACTAATCCTGAGCTGCCTCAGCGTGTTCCACACCAACCAGATTAATTTTTATAACATGTTGTAGTGCTACTTTTTAGTACCTACAACTTCTATTAAAATAATAATGACAAAATATTACATACACTATAATATATATATATATATATGTGAATAATGAAAAGGGGCTCAAGGGGGATTTAGACTTGAATTCTTGGGTCTGTAAGAGAGGTGAGCGGTGAATTCTCACAGTGGTGGAGAGTGAGGTGTGACACAGACATTGGGATCTAGTATACACCGATCTACACTCAGTTGTTGTGTGAAGTGTTCCATCCACAAGCAACATCCAACAACATTCCTTGTGATAGCATGGGCAGTGACAGGTACTCTTTACTGAGACATCTATTAGACCCCAGATCTCTCTTCAGCCCTCAAAGTGGTAGTAAACTCTGAATTTTGATTTCTACCTACAGGTAAGCTTATAATGAAGCTTACCTGTAGGTAAAATGAATATCTAGATATTCTAGCAAGCATCAGGTGGTGACATCACCAGCGCATGCACTCTGAAGGAACAGCATACCGGTGCCCTTCCTTCAGAGCTGTGTGCCATAGCCGAGACTCCCGCACATGTGCGCAGGAACGATGTCTTTGCGGCTCGTGAACATGGAAGGAAGACCCGGTGAAGATGGAAGCCTCTACAGTGGTGACAGCACATCGCTGGAGGGCTTTGTTTCAAGGTAAGCCTTTCATAAAGTGCTAGTATGTGGTGCACACTAGCACATTATGATATTGCTTTGCAGGAGGAAACTTTTTTTTTTTTTTTTTTCAAAAAGTTTACTAACGTTTTGAAAGCATCTGATCACACCAAGATCGGTTTGATTTAATGCTTTCCCAAGCCAGTAATGACCTGTTTGCATCCGGCAAAACCGGAAATGAAAAAATACTTGTTGCTTCTGGTTTCTTAGACCAGCCTTTCTCAATCGGGGTGCCGTGGCATCCTGGTTGAAAAAGGACATCGTAACTCCCACTCAGCACAGCAGGAGCTGGGTCGGCACAGTACAGTGAAGAGTACAGAGAAGCTCTCTGCCTCTCCCTACAGGACATTACCGGTGTGAGTGCACCAAAATTGTTGGTCTTTTTTTTGTTTATAGCGCAAAAAATAAAAACCGCAGAGATGATCAAAGACCACTAAAAGAAAGCTCTATTTGTGGGGGGGGGGGGGACATACATGTTAGGTACAGTGTTGCACGACCGCGCAAATGTCAGTTAAAGTGACGCTATGCCGTATCGCAAAAAATGGCCTGGTCATGAAGGGGGGTAAACCTTCCAGAGCTGAAGTGGTTAAAGTTCACATTTTCAAAAATGAACTAACACTCTACACCTCCCCCGATCCCCACTGTACTTACCCTTGTGGGTGCTGAGCTGTCAGTGCCCGCACAGCTGGTGTAGTGGTCCAGAGATATGAAATCCCAGCTCTTCTCCCTCTTCTTTCTGTAGGACTTCCAAGATGGATTAGAGCAGTTTTTATCCATCAGAATGGCTCTGATCTATCCAAGAAGCCTACAGAAAGAAGAGGGAGAAGAGCAGGGATTTCAAACCTCTGGATCGCTACACCAGCTGCGTGGGCACTGACAGCTCATTTATTTCTAGTTTTGCATGGCGTGTGGAAGGGTTAGAACCCCTGTAAGGTTTCTGATGCAGTCTCTTTCACCCTCACAATAGGTCACCATGACCATTGTCTCTGCAACAGAAAATGATGGGTTGTCACCGGAAATAGAGTTGAGGGGAAATATTTTGATAGGACACCTATGACACTTCTCTCAATGTGGAGATTTTCTTTCACTTCCTGTTGGGTCTCCATGACAGGAAGTGAAAAGAAATCTCCCTATTGGGACACAACAGATAATAACTGACTGAGGAATGAACTATTTTGCATTAACCATTTGGCGACTGGTTCATTGTAGCTTTACTGCTACAGGGCGGTCACACTGTGCAGAATCGCGTATATATACACATGCAATTCTACTCTCCTGTTTAAGGGGTGTGCACACTGCTTCTGCTGTGATTAGGTCACAGCAGAAGCCAATCAGTGGGTGCCGGCCAAAGGATGAACGACAGCACCCACTGATCGGCGAGGAGACACACTGGATGGAGCTCTATCTATGTAAACAAAGCAGAGCTCTGTCCTGTCAGCAAGGATTTGCTGAATTTTGTTTTCAGGGAATAAGATCCAGCACATTCCTTAGTGAAAGCAGCACATTGTACAAACACTGGTCAGGAACACATTTAACCCTTTAATCGCCCTAGATCTTTAACCCCTTCCCAGACAGTATCATTAGTACAGTGACAGTGCATCTTATTACTGTATTAGTGTCACTGGTTCCCACAAAGTGCCAAACGTGTCAGTTAGTATGCGATTGTCTGCCGCAATATTGCAGTCCCATAGTAGGTTGCTGATCGCCACCATTACTAGTATAAAAACAATATATACAAATTCCAGCGTATATATACCATGGTTTGTAGATGCGATAACATTCAAGCAAACCAAACAATATACGCTTATTGTGATTTTATTTTTTACAAAAAACATGTAGCAGAATACATATTTGCCTAAACTTATGAAGAAATACGATTTTTTAATTTTTTTTATTTTACAAGATGTGCTTCAGAAAGTAAAAGATTTTTATTTTAAGGTTTTTCTGTTAATAGCGCAAAAACTAAAAGACACAGAGGAGATCAAATACCACCAAAAGAAAGCTCTCTTTTTGGGGAAAATAAAAACATAACGTTTATGTACAGCGTTGCATGACCACGCAATTGTCAGGTAATGTAACGCAGTGCTGTATTGCAAAAACGGCCTGATCATGAAGGGGGGTAAATCTTCCGGTGGGTAAGTGGCTAATTGCAGTGTCTGTGCTGGGACATGCAGGGAAAACACTAGAGGGGTGCGGATGCTGCACATGGAAGGAATGTGTTTTCCTGCACTCATGTCTTCTAATAGCATTGTGCCTCATTCACACAGGCCTGACAGATGTGCCCAGCATGTCATTGTGTGTGTAGCTGTACATAGTGTGTGCTGTACTGCCCATCGTCATTTCTCTCTGCTGTTCAGCATTGTACAAAAAATAAAGAGTGCGTCCGAGTCCATATTTGGGCGGTAAGTAACGCTGTACACATGTATAGGTTTGTAAAAAGCTTTACAAATGTATGAGATTACAGGACTCATGAAGAGGAAGGCCCGGCACCAGGATAAAGCTGGACAGCCAACCTAGGGTGCCAGGATAGAGGGGGCAGTAAAATGCACCTTCACCTGTGTGGGTTAGAATCCTTCCACCGGCCCTGATCTCCATCCAGCGCTGTGCCTGAGGTCAGAGGCTCTCTCCCTTCTCATTGGCTCAGACACAGCACTGGGAGCAATTGGTTCCTGCTGCTGTCACTTACAGCCAGTAAGGGGGAGGGGGGGGCGAAGCTGTGCTCTGTATGTCTAATGGACACACAGAGCAGGGCTTGGCATTGAGCAGAAATGAGTGTCCCCATAGCAAGCGGCTTGTTATGGGGGACACTAGGAGAAGAGGAGGAGCCAGGAGTGCTGGAGGGGGACTCGAGAGAAGGAGGATTGGGGCTGCTTTGTGCAAAACCATTACACAAAGCAAAGTATAACATGTTTGTTATTTCCCCCCCAAAAAATTTTACCTTTGGTATCGCCTTAAATCAGGTGAACCCATCGGAGGGCCTCCTTAAATCAGGTGAACCCATCGGAGGGCCTCCTTAAACACACACAAAACGTCCGTCCTCTCTTAGGTCTCCCTCCTCTGAGACAAGAGTCATGTGACGCAGTAGCTAAAGGGGCGGGACAATCGTCATCGAGTAGGCGGGCGCACTTAGATTGGACGCGTGGACTTGTTGACATTGGGTTGCTAGGTAACCGGCACGCTATGCCTGAGGGGCCGCGCGGCACTGAGTGGCCTGTGATTGGACAGTACAGCCGGCCTTTGTAGTCCGTCAGATACTAATGGGCGGGACTTAAAATTTGACAGCTGGGATGCTCCTTGAGCCCGCGCCGCCCATTCAATGTATTGATTGGCCGTGGAGAGAAGCTGGAGAGGAGAGCCCACCCCCTCCCCACCACGGTAAACACCTGGCATCTGTAACCATGACAACAGCATGGGGGCGTCTCTGACTCTTACACGACTCCGCTCCTGAGACGTCTATTGGCACCTTTATCACAACACCGACGTAAAATTAAATTCAGGCTCCGCAGCGTCAGGATTGGAGAAGGGTTGTGGGTGGGAGTTGAAATCTAGATGAGGGGGCATAGCCGGCCTAGATCCGCCCATGATAAGTTTCCTTCTGTCCACGATTAAATATGTCCGCCGCGGCTTCAGTAAATCCCCTAGTACAATCTCCGCCCTCTTACCAGCCAAAGGCGTTCCTTTAGGGAGACATCAAGGTGGGCGTGACAGAGAACTGGCGAATCATTCTGTTCCTCTAACTGGCTGGACGCAGACTGCACCTCCCTCAGAGTGACGCACTAAGGTAACGTCCTCTCGCCGCGCGCTCGCACCTGATTGGCGCTTTTGTAGTCCGTCAGATACTAATGGGCGGGACTTAAAATTTGACAGCTGGGATGCTCCTTGAGCCCGCGCCGCCCATTCAATGTATTGAGTGGCCGTGGAGAGAAGCTGGAGAGGAGAGCCCACCCCCTCCCACCACGGTAAACACCTGGCATCTGTAACCATGACAACAGCATGGGGGCGTCTCTAACTCTTACACGACTCCGCTCCTGAGACGTCTATTAACACCTTTATCACAACACCGACGTAAAATTAAATTCAGCCTCCGCAGCGTCAGGATTGGAGAAGGGTTGTGGGTGGGAGGTGCCATTGAAATCTGGGATGAGGGGGCACAGCCGGCCTAGATCCGCCCATGATAAGTTTCCTTCAATCCAATACTAAATATGTCCGCCGCGGCTTCAGTAAATCCCCGCCCCCTATCTCTCTAAATCCCCTAGTACAATCTCCGCCCTCTTACCAATCAAAGGCGTTCCTTTAGGGAGACATCAAGGTGGGCGTGACAGAGAACTGGCGAATCATTCTGTTCCTCTAACTGGCAAGACGCAGACTGCACCTCCCTCAGAGTGACGCACTAAGGTAACGTCCTCTCGCCGCGCGCTCGCACCTGATTGGCGCTTTTGTAGTCCGTCAGATACTAATGGGCGGGACTTAAAATTTGACAGCTGGGATGCTCCTTGAGACCGCGCCGCCCATTCAATGTATTGAGTGGCCGTGGAGAGAAACTGGAGAGGAGAGCCCACCCCCTCCCACCACGGTAAAAACTTGGCATCTGTAACCATGACAACAGCATGGGGGCGTCTCTAACTCTTACACGACTCCGCTCCTGAGACGTCTATTGGCACCTTTATCACAACACCGACGTAAAATTAAATTCAGCCTCCGCAGCGTCAGGATTGGAGAAGGGTTGTGGGTGGGAGGTGCCATTGAAATCTGGGATGAGAGGGCACAGCCGGCCTAGATCCGCCCATGATAAGTTTCCTTCAATCCAATACTAAAAATGTCAGCCGCGGCTTCAGTAAATCCCCGCCCCCTATCTCTCTAAATCCCCTAGTACAATCTCCGCCCTCTTACCAATCATCCTTTAGGGAGACATCAAGGTGGGCGTGACAGAGAACTGGCGAATCATTCTGTTCCTCTAACTGGCTGGACGCAGACTGCACCTCCCTCAGAGTGACGCACTAAGGTAACGTCCTCTCGCCGCGTGCTCGCACCTGATTGGCAGTCTCTGCTGCAGGCTCCGCCCTTCATTTCTGCTGTCTTTCAGCTCGCGGCCCCCGCCTCTCACCAGCAGGCGTGGCCTGTGTTCTCCCGGCCCCTGACTCCTCCCCTACGATCTCTGGCTGTGCATCTTATTGATAACATGCTGCTGGATCAGCTTTTGTCAGCCGACCAGCCAGGTAGAGTGAAGGGGGAGGAGCCAGGGGAGGTCTAAGGAGACCCCACCTTGGGATAGTGACCTGGAGACTTGTGAAGGGAGCCGGAGCGTACATGGAACATGGAGCATAGAGTCCAAAGCTGACATTGAGAGAGTGCAAGTGAGTAACTTCGATCCTAACCCACACCAACGCTGCTACTGATCCCATCCCCCCAACATCTGCCAGTGATCCACCCCCCCCCCCCCCAGCATCTGCCAGTAACCCCCCCCCCAGCATCTGCCAGTGACCCCCCCCCAGCATCTGCCAGTGACCCCCCCCCCCCCAGCATCTGCCAGTGACCCCCCCCCCCCAGCATCTGCCAGTGACCCCCCCCCCCCCAGCATCTGCCAGTGACCCCCCCCCCCAGCATCTGCCAGTGACCCCCCCCCCCCCCAGCATCTGCCAGTGGACCCCCCCCCAGCATCTGCCAGTGATTCCAACCCCCCCCCCCCCCCAGCATCTGCCAGTGATTCCAACCCCCCCCCCAGCATCTGAAAGTGATCCCAACCCCCCTCCCCAGCATTTGCCAGTGATCCTAACCCCTCCTCCCCAGCATCTGCCAGTGATCCTAACCCCCCCCTCCAAGATCTGAAAGTGATCCCACCCACCCCTCCCCAGCATCTGCCAGTGATCCCAACCACCCCCCTCCCTCCCAGCATCTGCAGTGATCCCAACCACCCCCTCACTCCCCAGCATCTGCCAGTGATCCCAACCACCCCCCTCACTCCCCAGCATCTGCCAGTGATCCCAACCACCCCCTCACTCCCCAGCATCTGCCAGTGATCCCAACCACCCCCTCACTCCCCAGCATCTGCCAGTGATCCCAACCACCCCCTCACTCCCCAGCATCTGCCAGTGATCCCAACCACCCCCTCACTCCCCAGCATCTGCCAGTGATCCCAACCACCCCCCCCCCAGCATCTGCCAGTGATCCCAACCACCCCCCCCCAGCATCTGCCAGTGATCCCAACCACCCCCCCCCCCCAGCATCTGCCAGTGATCCAACCACCCACCCCCCCCAGCATCTGCCAGTGATCCCAACCACCCCCCCCAGCATCTGCCAGTGATCCCAACCACCCCCCCCCCCAGCATCTGCCAGTGATCCCAACCCCCCCCCCCAGCATCTGCCAAGGATCCCAACCCCCCCCCAAGATCTGCCAGTGATCCCAACCCCCCCCCCCCCCCAGCATCTGCCAGTGATACCAACCCCCCCCCCAGCATCTGCAGTGATACCAACCCCCCCCCAGCATCTGCCAGTGATCCCAACCACCCCCCCCCAGCATCTGCCAGTGATCCCAACCACCCCCCCCCCAGCATCTGCCAGTGATCCCAACCACCCCCCCCCCAGCATCTGCCAGTGATCCCAACCACCCCCCCCCCCCAGCATCTGCCAGTGATCCCAACCACCCCCCCCCAGCATCTGCCAGTGATCCAACCACCCCCCCCAGCATCTGCCAATGATCCCAACCACCCCCCCAGCATCTGCCACTGATCCCAACCACCGCCCCCAGCATCTGCCACTGATCCCAACCACCCCCCTCCAGCATCTGGCAGTGATCCCAACCACCCCCCTCCCAGCATCTGGCAGTGATCCCAACCACCCCCCTCCCCAGCATCTGGCAGTGATCCCAACCACCCCCCTCCCAGCATCTGGCAGTGATCCCAACCACCCCCCTCCAGCATCTGGCAGTGATCCCAACCACCCCCCTCCCAGCATCTGGCAGTGATCCCAACCACCCCCTCCCAGCATCTGGCAGTGATCCCAACCACCCCCCTCCCAGCATCTGGCAGTGATCCCAACCACCCCCCCAGCATCTGCCAGTGATCCCAACCACCCCCCCCCCCAGCATCTGCCAGTGATCCCAACCCCCCCAGCATCTGCAGTGATCCCAACCACCACCCCCTAGCATCTGCCAGTGATCCCAACCCCCCCCCAGCATCTGCCAGTAGTCCCAACCACCCCCAAGCATCGGCCAGTGATCCCAACCACCCCTCCCCCCAGCATCTGAAAGTGATCCCAACCCTCCTCCCAGCATCTGCCAGTGATCCCACCCACCACCCAGCATCTGCCAGTGATCTCCACCCCCCCACCCCCTCCCCAGCATCTGCCAGTGACCCCCTACCCACCCCCCCCAGCATCTGCCAGTGATTTCCCCCCCCCCAGCATCTGCCAGTGATTTCCCCCCCCCAGCATCTGCCAGTGATTTCCCCCCCCCCAGCATCTGCCAGTGATCCCCCCCCCCCAGCATCTGCCAGTGATTCCCCCCCCCCCAGCATCTGCCAGTGATTCCCCCCCCCCAGCATCTGCCAGTGATCCCCACCCCCCCCCCCAGCATCTGCCAGTGTTTCCACCACCCCCAGCATCTGCCAGTGTTTCCACCACCCCCAGCATCTGCCAGTGTTTCCACCACCCCCAGCATCTGCCAGTGTTTCCACCCCCCCCACAGCATCTGCCAGTGATACCACCCCCCCCACAGCATCTGCCAGTGATCCCACCCACCACCCCCCCCCCCCACAGCATCTGCCAGTGATCCCACCTACCACCCCCCACAGCATCTGCCAGTGTTTCCACAACCCCAAACATCTGCCAGTGTTTCCAACACCCCCAGCATCTGCCAGTGATCCGACCCCCCCCCCCCCAGCATCCTGACAGTGATCCCCAAAGCATCTTCCAGTGACCCCCCCCCCCCAGCATCTTCCAGTGACCCCCCCCCAGCATCTTCCAGTGACCCCCCCCAGCATCTGCCAGTGACCCCCCCCCCAGCATCTGCCAGTGACCCCCCCCCAGCATCTGCCAGTGACCCCCCCATCATCTGCCAGTGACCCCCCCTAGCATCTGCCAGTGACCCCCCCCCCAGCATCTGCCAGTGACCCCCCCCCCCCGGCATCTGCCAGTGACCCCCCCCCCCCCAGCATCTGCCAGTGACCCCCCCCAGCATCTGCCAGTGACCCCCCCCCCAGCATCTTCCAGTGACCCCCCCCAGCATCTGCCAGTGACCCCCCCCCAGCATCTGCCAGTGACCCCCCCCCCCCAGCATCTGCCAGTGACCCCCCCCCCCCAGCATCTGCCAGTGACCCCCCTCCCAGCATCTGCCAGTGACCCCCCTCCCAGCATCTGCCAGTGACCCCCCCCCAGCATCTGCCAGTGACCCCCCCCCCCAGCATCTGCCAGTGACCCCCCCCCAGCATCTGCCAGTGACCCCCCCCCAGCATCTGCCAGTGACCCCCCCCCCCCAGCATCTGCCAGTGACCCCCCCCCCAGCATCTGCCAGTGACCCCCCCCCAGCATCTGCCAGTGACCCCCCCCCCCAGCATCTGCCAGTGACCCCCCCCAGCATCTGCCAATGTTTCCACCACCCCCAGCATCTGCCAGTGATCCCACCCCCCCCCCCCAGCATCCCAAAATCTGCCAGCGAGCCCCCCCCCAGCATCTGCCAGTGATTCCACCTACCACCCCCCCAGCATCTGCCAGTGATTCCACCTACCACCCCCCCAGCATCTGCCAGTGATTCCACCTACCACCCCCCCAGCATCTGCCAGTGATTCCACCTACCACCCCCCCAGCATCTGCCAGTGATCCCAACCACCCCCCCAGCATCTGCCAGTGATCCCAACCACCCCCCCAGCATCTGCCAGTGATCCCAACCACCCCCCCAGCATCTGCCAGTGATCCCCCCCACCCCCCCCAGCATCTGCCAGTCATCTCCACCCACCCCACCCCCTCCCCAGCATCTGCCAGTGACCCCCCCCCCCAGCATCTGCCAGTGATCCCCCCCACCCCCCCCAGCATCTGCCAGTGATCCCCCCCACCCCCCCCAGCATCTGCCAGTGATCCCCCCCCACCCCCCCAGCATCTGCCAGTGATCCCAACCACCCCCCCCCAGCATCTGCCAGTGATCCCAACCACCCCCCCCCCAGCATCTGCCAGTGATCCCAACCACCCCCCCCCCCAGCATCTGCCAGTGATCCCAACCACCCCCCCCCCCCAGCATCTGCCAGTGATCCCAACAACCCCCCCCCCAGCATCTGCCAGTGATCCCAACCACCCCCCCCCCAGCATCTGCCAATGATCCCAACCACCCCCCCAGCATCTGCCACTGATCCCAACCACCGCCCCCAGCATCTGCCACTGATCCCAACCACCCCCCTCCCAGCATCTGCCACTGATCCCAACCACCCCCCTCCCAGCATCTGGCAGTGATCCCAACCACCCCCCTCCCAGCATCTGGCAGTGATCCCAACCACCCCCCTCCCAGCATCTGGCAGTGATCCCAACCACCCCCCTCCCAGCATCTGGCAGTGATCCCAACCACCCCCCTCCCAGCATCTGGCAGTGATCCCAACCACCCCCCTCCCAGCATCTGGCAGTGATCCCAACCACCCCCCTCCCAGCATCTGGCAGTGATCCCAACCACCCCCCCCAGCATCTGCCAGTGATCCCAACCACCCCCCCAGCATCTGCCAGTGATCCCAACCACCCCCCCCCCCCAGCATCTGCCAGTGATCCCAACCCCCCCCAGCATCTGCCAGTGATCCCAACCACCACCCCCTAGCATCTGCCAGTGATCCCAACCCCCCCCCCAGCATCTGCCAGTAGTCCCAACCACCCCCAAGCATCGGCCAGTGATCCCAACCACCCCTCCCCCCAGCATCTGAAAGTGATCCCAACCCTCCTCCCCAGCATCTGCCAGTGATCCCACCCACCACCCAGCATCTGCCAGTGATCTCCACCCCCCCACCCCCTCCCCAGCATCTGCCAGTGACCCCACCCACCCCCCCCAGCATCTGCCAGTGACCCCACCCACCCCCCCCCAGCATCTGCCAGTGATTCCCCCCCCAGCATCTGCCAGTGATTTCCCCCCCCCCCAGCATCTGCCAGTGATTTCCCCCCCCCCAGCATCTGCCAGTGATCCCCCCCCCCCCAGCATCTGCCAGTGATCCCCCCCCCCCCAGCATCTGCCAGTGATCCCCCCCCCCCCCAGCATCTGCCAGTGATCCCCCCCCCCCCAGCATCTGCCAGTGATCCCCCCCCCCCAGCATCTGCCAGTGATTCCCCCCCCCCCAGCATCTGCCAGTGATCCCCCCCCCCCCCCCCCCAGCATCTGCCAGTGTTTCCACCACCCCCAGCATCTGCCAGTGTTTCCACCACCCCCAGCATCTGCCAGTGTTTCCACCACCCCCAGCATCTGCCAGTGTTTCCACCCCCCCCACAGCATCTGCCAGTGATACCACCCCCCCCACAGCATCTGCCAGTGATCCCACCCACCACCCCCCCCCCACAGCATCTGCCAGTGATCCCACCTACCACCCCCCACAGCATCTGCCAGTGTTTCCACAACCCCAAACATCTGCCAGTGTTTCCAACACCCCCAGCATCTGCCAGTGATCCGACCCCCCCCCCCCCCCCAGCATCTGCCAGGGATTCCACCCACCACCCCCCCAGCATCTGACAGTGATCCCCAAAGCATCTTCCAGTGACCCCCACCCCCAGCATCTTCCAGTGACCCCCCCCCAGCATCTTCCAGTGACCCCCCCCAGCATCTGCCAGTGACCCCCCCCCAGCATCTGCCAGTGACCCCCCCCCAGCATCTGCCAGTGACCCCCCCAGCATCTGCCAGTGACCCCCCCCATCATCTGGTAGTGACCCCCCCATCATCTGCCAGTGACCCCCCCTAGCATCTGCCAGTGACCCCCCCCCAGCATCTGCCAGTGACCCCCCCCCGGCATCTGCCAGTGACCCCCCCCCCCCCCCAGCATCTGCCAGTGACCCCCCCCAGCATCTGCCAGTGACCCCCCCCCAGCATCTTCCAGTGACCCCCCCCCAGCATCTGCCAGTGACCCCCCCCCCAGCATCTGCCAGTGACCCCCCCCCCCAGCATCTGCCAGTGACCCCCCCCCCCAGCATCTGCCAGTGACCCCCCCCCCAGCATCTGCCAGTGACCCCCCTCCCAGCATCTGCCAGTGACCCCCCTCCCAGCATCTGCCAGTGACCCCCCCCCCAGCATCTGCCAGTGACCCCCCCCCCCAGCATCTGCCAGTGACCCCCCCCCCCCGCATCTGCCAGTGACCCCCCCCCCCAGCATCTGCCAGTGACCCCCCCCCCCAGCATCTGCCAGTGACCCCCCCCCCAGCATCTGCCAGTGACCCCCCCCCCAGCATCTGCCAGTGACCCCCCCCAGCATCTGCCAGTGACCTCCCCCCCCAGCATCTGCCAGTGACCCCCCCCAGCATCTGCCAATGTTTCCACCACCCCCAGCATCTGCCAGTGATCCCACCCCCCCCCCAGCATCCCAAAATCTGCCAGCGAGCCCCCCCCCAGCATCTGCCAGTGATTCCACCTACCAACCCCCCAGCATCTGCCAGTGATTCCACCTACCACCCCCCCAGCATCTGCCAGTGATTCCACCTACCACCCCCCCAGCATCTGCCAGTGATTCCACCTACCACCCCCCCAGCATCTGCCAGTGATTCCACCTACCACCCCCCCAGCATCTGCCAGTGATCCCAACCACCCCCCCAGCATCTGCCAGTGATCCCAACCACCCCCCCAGCATCTGCCAGTGATCCCCCCCACCCCCCCCAGCATCTGCCAGTCATCTCCACCCACCCCACCCCCTCCCCAGCATCTGCCAGTGACCCCCCCCCCCCCCCAGCATCTGCCAGTGATCCCCCCCCCCCCCCCCCAGCATCTGCCAGTGATCCCCCCCACCCCCCCCCAGCATCTGCCAGTGATCCCCCCCACCCCCCCCAGCATCTGCCAGTGATCCCCCCCCCACCCCCTCAGCATCTGCCAGTGATCCCCCCCACCCCCCCCCCCCAGCATCTGCCAGTGTTTCCACCCCCCCACAGCATCTGCCAGTGATCCCACCCACCACCCTCCACAGCATCTGCCAGTGTTTCCACCACCCCAAACATCTGCCAGTGTTTCTACCACCCCCAGCATCTGCCAGTGACCCCCCCCTCCCCAGCATCTTTCAGTGACCACCCCCCCAGCATCTGCCAGTGATCCCAACCACCCCCCCAGCATCTGCCAGTGATCCCAACCACCCCCCCAGCATCTGCCAGTGATCCCAACCACCCCCCCAGCATCTGCCAGTGATCCCAACCACCCCCCTAGCATCTGCCAGTGATCCCAACCACCCCCAAGCATCGGCCAGTGATCCCAACCACCCCTCCCCCCAGCATCTGAAAGTGATCCCAACCCTCCTCCCCAGCATCTGCCAGTGATCCCACCCACCACCTGCCAGTCATCTCCACCCACCCCACCCCCTCCCCAGCATCTGCCAGTGACCCCCCCCCCCCCAGCATCTGCCAGTGACCCCCCCACCCCCCCAGCATCTGCCAGTGATCCCCCCCACCCCCCCAGCATCTGCCAGTGACCCCCCCCACCCCCCCAGCATCTGCCAGTGATCCCCCCCACCCCCCTCAGCATCTGCCAGTGATCCCCCCACCCCCCCCCCAGCATCTGCCAGTGTTTCCACCCCCCCACAGCATCTGCCAGTGATCCCACCCACCACCCTCCACAGCATCTGCCAGTGTTTCCACCACCCCAAACATCTGCCAGTGTTTCTACCACCCCCAGCATCTGCCAGTGACCCCCCCCCAGCATCTTTCAGTGACCCCCCCCCCCCCCCAGCATCTGCCAGTGTTTCCACCACCCCCAGCATCTGCCAGTGATCCCCCCCCCCCAGCATCCCAGAATCTGCCAGTGAGCCCCCCCCCCAGCATCTTCCAGTGATTCCACCTACCACCCCCCCCCAGCATCTGACAGAGATCCCAAC
The DNA here is from genome assembly GCF_042186555.1 of Aquarana catesbeiana. Taxonomy (NCBI): domain Eukaryota; kingdom Metazoa; phylum Chordata; class Amphibia; order Anura; family Ranidae; genus Aquarana; species Aquarana catesbeiana. The sequence continues at coordinate 65,873,868 of NC_133327.1, forward strand.
TACCACCCCCCCCCAGCATCTGACAGTGATCGCACCCACCCCTCCCCAGCATCTGACAGTGATCCCAACCACCCCCCCAGCATCTGCCAGTGATCCCACCCACCCCCCTCCCCAGCATCTGCCAATTATCCCACCCCCAGCATCCAGGCTCTACCAGTGATCCCAACCTCCCCCCTAGCATCTGAAAGTGATCCCACCCCACCCCCCCAGCATCTGCCAGTGATCCCAACCTCCCTCCCCAGCATCTGCCAGTGATCTGACCCCCCCCTCCCGCAGAATCTGCCAGGGATCCCACCCACCCCCCAGCATTTGCCAGGGATCCCAACCACCCCCCCCCCCCCATCATCTGCCAGTGATCCCAACCACCCCCCTCCCCAGCATCTGAAAGTGATCCCGACCCCCCCCCCCCCCAGCATCTGCCAGTGATCCAACCCCCCCTCCCCAGCATCTGAAAGTGATCCCAACCCCCCCAGCATCTGCCAGTGATCTACCCCCCCCCCAGCATCTGCCAGGGATCCCACCCCCCCCACCATCATCTGTCATTGATCCCACCCAACATCTGCCAGTGATCCCACCACCACCAACCCCCCCCCTCCAGCATTTGAAAGTGATCCCACGCATCCCTCCTCAGCATCTGACAGTGATTCCCCCCCCAGCATTTGACAGTGATCCACCCACCCCCCAGCATCTGCCAGTGGTCCCACCCACCCCCAGCATCTGAAAGTGATCACACCCACCCCCCCAGCATCTGCTAGTGATCGAAACCCCCCCAACATCTGCCAGTGATCCCACCCCCCAGCATCAAAGTGATCCCAACCACCCCCCCAGCATCTGCCAGTGATTCCAACCACCACCCCCCCAGCATCTGAAAGTGATCCCATCCCCCCTCCCCAGCATCTGCCAGGGTTTCCCCCCACCTTCCCCCCAGCATCTGCCAGGGATCCCCCCCCCACCTCCCCCCCAGCATCTGCCAGGGATCCCCCCCCCACCTCCCCCCCAGCATCTGCCTGTGATCCCAACCACCCCCCCAGCATCTGCCTGTGATCCCAACCACCCCCCCCAGCATCTGCCTGTGATCCCAACCACCCCCCCCAGCATCTGCCTGTGATCCCAACCACCCCCCCCAGCATCTGCCTGTGATCCCAACCACCCCCCCCAGCATCTGCCTGTGATCCCAACCACCCCCCCCAGCATCTGCCAGTGATCCCAACCACCCCCCCCTGCGTCTGCCAGTGATCCAAACCACCCCCCCTGCATCTGCCAGTGATCCAAACCACCCCCCCTGCATCTGCCAGTAATCCAAACCACCCCCCCTGCATCTGCCAGTGATCCAAACCACCCCCCCTGCATCTGCCAGTGATCCAAACCGCCCCCCCTGCATCTGCCAGTGATCCAAACCGCCCCCCCTGCATCTGCCAGTGATCCAAACCACCCCCCCTGCATCTGCCAGTGATCCAAACCGCCCCCCCCCTGCATCTGCCAGTGATCCAAACCGCCCCCCCCCTGCATCTGCCAGTGATCCAAACCGCCCCCCCCCTGCATCTGCCAGTGATCCAAACCGCCCCCCCCCTGCATCTGCCAGTGATCCAAACCGCCCCCCCCTGCATCTGCCAGTGATCCAAACCGCCCCCCCCCTGCATCTGCCAGTGATCCAAACCGCCCCCCCCTGCATCTGCCAGTGATCCAAACCGCCCCCCCCTGCATCTGCCAGTGATCCAAACCGCCCCCCCCTGCATCTGCCAGTGATCCAAACCGCCCCCCCCTGCATCTGCCAGTGATCCAAACCGCCCCCCCCCTGCATCTGCCAGTGATCCAAACCGCCCCCCCCCCTGCATCTGCCAGTGATCCAAACCGCCCCCCCCTGCATCTGCCAGTGATCCAAACCGCCCCCCCCTGCATCTGCCAGTGATCCAAACCGCCCCCCCCTGCATCTGCCAGTGATCCAAACCGCCCCCCCCCTGCATCTGCCAGTGATCCAAACTGCCCCCCCCTGCATCTGCCAGTGATCCAAACCGCCCCCCCCTGCATCTGCCAGTGATCCAAACCGCCCCCCCCCTGCATCTGCCAGTGATCCAAACCGCCCCCCCCTGCATCTGCCAGTGATCCAAACCGCCCCCCCCTGCATCTGCCAGTGATCCCAAACCACCCCCCCTGCATCTGCCAGTAAACCCAACCACCCCCCCAGCATCTGAAAGTGATCCCAAACCCCCTCCCCAGCATCTGCCAGTGATCCCAAACCCCCTCCCCAGCATCTGCCAGTGATCCCAAACCCCCTCCCCAGCATCTGCCAGTGATCCCAAACCCCCTCCCCAGCATCTGCCAGTGATCCCAAACCCCCTCCCCAGCATCTGCCAGTGATCCCAAACCCCCTCCCCAGCATCTGCCAGTGATCCCAAACCCCCTCCCCAGCATCTGCCAGTGATCCCAAACCCCCTCCCCAGCATCTGCCAGTGATCCCAAACCCCCTCCCCAGCATCTGCCAGTGATCCCAAACCCCCTCCCCAGCATCTGCCAGTGATCCCAAACCCCCTCCCCAGCATCTGCCACTGATCCCAAACCCCCTCCCCAGCATTTGAAAGTGATCCTACGCATCCCACCCACCCCTCCCCAGCATCTGAAAGTGATCCCAACCCCCCTCCCCAGCATCTGACAGTGATCTGACCCCCCCAAGCATCTGCCAGTGATCCCACCCCCCCCCAACATCTGCCAGTGATCCCAACCCCCCCCCCCCCAGCATTTGAAAGTGATCCTACACATCCCACCCACCCCTCCCCAGCATCTGACAGTGATCCAACTACCCCCCCAGCATCTGCCAGTGATCCTCCCCCCAGCATCTGCCAGTGATGCCAGCCCCCCCCCCCAGCATCTGCCAGTGATGCCAGCCCCCCCCCTAGCATCTGCCAGTGATGCCAGCCCCCCCCCCAGCATCTGCCAGTGATGCCAGCCCCCCCCCAGCATCTGCCAGTGATGCCAGCCCCCCCCCCCCAGCATCTGCCAGTGATGCCAGCCCCCCCCCCCAGCATCTGCCAGTGATGCCAGCCCCCCCCCCCCAGCATCTGCCAGTGATGCCAGCCCCCCCCCCAGCATCTGCCAGTGATGCCAGGCCCCCCCCCCCAGCATCTGCCAGTGATGCCAGCCCCCCCCCCAGCATCTGCCAGTGATGCCAGCCCCCCCCCAGCATCTGCCAGTGATGCCAGCCCCCCCCCCCCAGCATCTGCCAGTGATGCCAGCCCCCCCCCAGCATCTGCCAGTGATGCCAGCCCCCCCCCCCAGCATCTGCCAGTGATGCCAGCCCCCCCCCCCAGCATCTGCCAGTGATGCCAGGCCCCCCCCCCCAGCATCTGCCAGTGATGCCAGCCCCCCCCCCCAGCATCTGCCAGTGATGCCAGCATCTGCCAGTGATGCCAGCCCCCCCCCCCAGCATCTGCCAGTGATGCCAGCCCCCCCCCCAGCATCTGCCAGTGATGCCAGCCCCCCCCCCAGCATCTGCCAGTGATGCCAACCCCCCCCAGCATCTGCCAGTGATGCCAACCCCCCCCAGCATCTGCCAGGGATCCAACCCACCCCCCAGCATCTGCCAGGGATCCCAACCACCCCCCCCCCCCAGCATTTGAAAGTGATCCTACGCATCCCTCCTCAGCATCTGACAGTGATCCCACCCACCCTTCCCCTGCATTTGACAGTGATCCAGCTACCCCCCCCCCAAGCATCTGACAGTGATCTGATCCCACCCACCCCCAGCATCTGCCAGTGATCCAAACCACCCCCCAGCATCTGCCAGTGATCCCAACCAACCCCCCCAACATTTGAAAGTGATCCCACGCATCCCTCCTCAGCATCTGCTAGTGATCCCACCCCACCCCCACCCCCCAGTCTCTGCCAGTGATCTCAACCCCCCCCCAGCATCTGAAACCCCCCCCCCAGCATCTAAAGGTGATACCTCTCACCTCTTCGAATCATCTGCCAGTGATCCCAACCACTCCCCCCCCAGCATCTGCCAGTGATTCCACTCCCCCAGCATCTGCCAGTGATTCCACCCCCCCCCCCAGCATCTGCCAGTGATTCCACCCCCCCCAGCATCTGCCAGTGATTCCACCCCCCCCCCAGCATCTGCCAGTGATTCCACCCCCCCCCCCCCCCAGCATCTGCCAGTGATTCCACCCCCCCCCCAGCATCTGCCAGTGATTCCACCCCCCCCCCCCAGCATCTGCCAGTGATTCCACCCCCCCCCCCCCAGCATCTGCCAGTGATTCCACCCCCCCCCCAGCATCTGCCAGTGATTCCACCCCCCCAGCATCTGCCAGTGATTCCCCCCCCAGCATCTGCCAGTGATTCCACCCCCCCCCCCAGCATCTGCCAGTGATTCCACCCCCCCAGCATCTGCCAGTGATTCCACCCCCCCCCCCCCCCCAGCATCTGCCAGTGATTCCACCCCCCCCCCCCCCAGCATCTGCCAGTGATTCCACCCCCCCCCCCCAGCATCTGCCAGTGATTCCACCCCCCCAGCATCTGCCAGTGATTCCACCCCCCCAGCATCTGCCAGTGATTCCACCCCCCCAGCATCTGCCAGTGATTCCACCCCCCCAGCATCTGCCAGTGATTCCACCCCCCCAGCATCTGCCAGTGATTCCACCCCCCCAGCATCTGCCAGTGATTCCACCCCCCCAGCATCTGCCAGTGATTCCACCCCCCCAGCATCTGCCAGTGATCCCACCACTCCCCGAGCAGCTGCCAGTGATCCCACCCACCCCACCAGCATCTACCAGTGATCCCACCGCCCCCCCACCCTAGCATCTGCCAGTGATCCCACCCCCAGCATTTGCCAGCGATCCCACCCACCCAACCCCCCCCAGCATCTGCCAGTAATCCATCCCAACCCCCCCAGCATCTGCCAGTGATCCCACCCCCCCAGCATCTGCCACTGATCCCAACCCCCCCTCCCCAGCATCTGAAAGTGATCCCAACCCCCCTCCCCAGCATCTTAAAGTGAACCCAATCCCCCCCAGCATCTGCAAGTGATCCGACCTCCCCCCCCCCACAGCATCTGCCATTGAACCCAACCACCCCCTCCCCAGCATCTGAAAGTGATCCCACCCCTCCCCAGCATCGGACAGTGATCCCAACTACCCCCCCCCCCCCCCCCCGATATCTGCCAGTGATCCGACCCCCCCCCCCCCTCCCCCCCCAGCATCTGCCAGTGTTCCCACTCTCGACCCCTTACCACGTGATCATCTGTCAGCCAATGACAGCTGATCATGTGATGTAAACAAAAGATGAGTAATCAGCCTTTTCTTTTTGCTCGTGCTAACAGCGTGAGCAGAAAAAAAAATGCCAATCAATGGCTTTTGTCAGAGGGACAGCGTCTGCTCTCCGCCACGCCCTACACGTTACGTCCCCAGATGAAGTCACGAGCGGTGACATAACGCGTAGGGCGTGGCGGAGAGCAGACGTAAACCGGAAGTCACGTAAGGATGCGCCTCAGATGCCGCTCCTTCTGTTTAATGCTATTTTAACAGTTTTTAAATGTAAGAGACCACTTTTTAGATAATCATAAAGCAGTTCATCCATTATACTACACCATTGGAGGCTTCTTTCTCTTCCCTCCCCCTTTTTCACCCCACCGGGCTGGTGGAGCCTGGGTGGGAAATCTTTTTCAATAGGTTATCCTCACATTAATTGAGAAGACAAATCAGCCACTAACAGATGTTAAACCTGGACTACTATTATGCTATAACGCAGAGTGCCAACCAAAAGAAATCCATCGATGCCTGAATTAACTTCTCTTAAGGTGAGAGTTCTGAGAGCCTGATAAGACCGGGACTTTCTATATGAAGATTACCATTAATATCTACAAATTTTCCCACTTATTTGATCCCAGCTGATTCACTTCGCTATTATGAACTTTACACTTTATCATTCATTCAATATCACGATATTTGCATATTTGTCTATTCAGGTGTAATTATTTTCCTTTTACACATATGTATGAGTCACGTTCCACAATACAAGGTGAAAGATTTGATGCGCGAGATCCTTTCATCTTCACGGTCATTAGAGTGTAATGTGAACATTTTTGATTTTGCTGCAGTCTATTTTAGACATCATCACATTTAGTTACTATTATTGCTCACGTTAGATTATTTTTGATATTTTGTTGTCACTATTCCACTATTTCTCGCATTAGCGCGAAGGACATTTCCACTTCTTCTAGTTTGACACCCAAGTATCTGTGCTGCCTGCCAGTGACCACCAGTGGCACCTGCCAGTGCATAGCAATGCCAACCAGTGCCCACCTGTGCAACCTTTCAGTGTCACCTAGTGCCTTATCAGTGCCCAACAGTGCCGCCTCATCAGTACACATCAATGAAGGAGAAAAATTAACTGTTTACAAAATTTTATAACAAACTTAGCAGTGATTAAATACCACCAAAAGAAAGCTCTATTTGTGGTAAAAAAAATGATAAAAATTTCATTTGGGTACAGTGTTGCATGACCGTGCAATTGTCATTCAAAGTGTGACAGCATTGAAAGCTGAAAATTGGCTTGGGCAGGAAGGGGTTTTAACCACTTGCCACCTGCTATATAGCAAAACGACGGCAGCAAAGTGGTTTCAATACCCTGACCAGATGTCATATGACATTTTCAGGTTATTAAAATTATTAAGCCGCTGCGAGCCCCCGGGGACGCGCATTGCGGCGATCGTTGTTGCGCTGTGTCAATCTGACACACCGTAACTCCGATCTAGGTAGTCTCTGACGGATACTCTTTACCATGTGATCAGCCTGTCCAATCACGGCTGATCACGATGTAAACAGGAAGAGCCGGTGATCGGCTTTTCTTCACTCGCGTCTGTCAGACGCGAGTAGAGGAGAGCTGATCGGCTGCTACTCTGACAGGGGGGGTCTGTGCTGATTGATTATCAGCGCAGCCCCCCGAGGATGCCACCAGACCACCAGGGATGCCCACCACTAGGTATGCCACCCTAGACCACCAGGGATGCCAATCAGTGCCCACAATGGGCATCACCGATTGGCAGGCATTATTGTTTGGCACTGATTGGCATCCATCAGTACCATTTCTTAGTGTACAGTGCCGCCTATCAGTGCCGCCTATCAGTGCCGCATATTAGTTCCCATCATCAGTGCCCATCAGTGAAGGAGAAAACTTACTTATTTACAAAGTTTTGTAACTGAATCAAAAAAAAAAAAAATGTCAAAATTTTCTCTTTTTTTTTTTTTTTTTTATTTGTTTAGCAGAAAATAAAAACCGCAGAGGTGATCAAATACCACCAAAAGAAATCTCTATTTGTGGGAACAAAAAGATAAAAATTTTGTTTGGGTACAGTGTAGCATGACCGCGCAATTGTCAATCAAAGTGCGACAGTGCTGAAAATTGGTCTGGGCAGGAAGGTGTATAAGTGCCCGGTATTGAAGTGGTTAAAGTGATTGTAAAGGCTCTTATGTTTTTTATTAAAAAAAAAAAAAAAAAATCATACTTACCTCCACTGTGCAGCTCGTTTTGCACAACCTCTTCTGGGGTCCCTCGGCGGCTCTCACGGCTCCTCCCCGCATCAGATAACCACCTAGGAGAAGCGCTCTTCTGGGGGGTTACCTTGCGGGCACGCTCCCGAGGCCAGCATTTGCATCCACAGACACGAATGCCGGACTTGGCCCCGCCCCCCGGAGCCTGCGTCATTGGATTTGATTGACAGCAGCGGGAGCCCATGGCTGCAATGCTATCAATCTATCCAATCAAGAGAGGAGAACCCCAGGCAGAGGAAGAGAACGTCTCCGGTGGGTGAAATTCCAGAGCTCAGGTAGGTAAAATGGGGGGGGGGGGGCGGTCACTGCTAGGTGTTTTTTCACCTTAATGCATAGGCTGCATTAAGGTGAAAAAACACGAGGGTTTACAACTCCTTTAACCACTTCAGCCCTGGAAGACTTGGCCGTTGAATGACCAGGCCATTTTTTGCGATTCGGCACTGCGTCGTTTTAACTGACAATTGCACGGTCGTGCGGCGTTGCACCCAAACAAAGTTGACGTCCTTTTTTTCCCACAAATAGAGCTTTCTTTTAGTGGTATTTGATCATCTCTGCTGCGTTTTTTATTGTTTGCGCTATAAACAAAAAAAGAGCGACAATTTTGAAAAAAACATAATATTTTGTACTTTTTGCTATAATAAATATCCCCTTTTTTTTTTTTTTTTTTTGTTTTGTTTTTGGGACTGCAACATTATGGCGGACACATCGGACACTTTTGACACATTTTTGGGACCATTGGCATTTATACAGCGAAGGGGTTAACACTAGGGGGCGATCAAGGGGTTAATTGTGTTCCCTGTGTGTGTTTATAACTGTGGGGGGAGGGGACTGACCTAGAAGAAATGACAGATCGTGATTCCTAGCTATGAAGAACACACGATCTGTCTCTCCTCACAGAACAGAACAGGGATTTGTGTGTTTACACACACATGTCCCTGTTCTGCCTCTCGTGCCCGCGATCACTCGCCTGCAGCGGTCATGAGCATCAGCACCCCAGCGATGCAGTGCACGCGCCCCTGCTATCCCGCTTAAAGTGATCGACGTATAGCTACGATGGTTCGCAGGATCGTGCCGACCTGCCGCTGTATAATGACGGTGGCTGGTCGGCAAGTGGTTAAGTGCCCAGTAAGCAAGTGGTTATTGCACAGAATGCATTAAGATAAAAAACCTTCTGCCTTTACAACTCCTTTTAACCACGTCAACCAACCGCCGCAGTTATACTGCGGCAGGGTGGCTCTATTGTGCGAATCGCTGCACTGGTATGGAGCTTCGTGTAATAGATACAGTGGGCACGTGCACGGCGCTGCCCCAGAGCCAATATGTGTGGCTGGCCGCTGCGATCGCTCCACAGAGATCGCTCCGCCAGTTTACACTGGCAGAACAGGGATCTGCCAGTGTAAACAAAGCAGAGCCCCGTTCTGTCAGGGCAATACAGTGTGATCGTCTGTTCCTAGTGATTACGAACGGTGATCTCTCTCTACTCCAAGTCAGTCCACTCCCCCCATAGTTAGGCTTAATGTACATGGGACATTTTACAACCTCCCCTGAACAATTTAACTTGACAGATAGTAAATGACATTTAAAAAGTCTGTTTTGCCACGTTTACATGCCTTGTTTAGGAGCGTTTTTTTTTTTGTTTTTTTTTTTCAAATAGGCAAAAATGTATCTCCATTAAAAAATGCTTGTAAACGAAACGCGGCTAAATGCGAGTTGCCACGTTTACAAGCTGTTACAGGCATTTGGCATTCCAAATGCCTTTGAACATCCGTCCTGAAGGCATTTTTTTGCATTCCAACTGCCTAGAAACGACTATAAACTATAAACGAACATAGAGGAGACTTCAGAGGCAGCTGAAGAAAAAATGCCCAACTGCTCCTAATAGTCCGTTTATCAGCAGCAGTGTACATGAGGCCTTAGAAAACCTTCCTTCACATTTAACCCTTTGATCACCCCCTAGTGTTAACCCCTTTCCTGCCAGTGTCATTTATACAATAATCAGTGCATTTTTATAGCACTGATCGCTGTATTAATGTCCATGGTCCCCAAAAAAGTGTCAGAAGTGTCCGATCCGTCCATTGCAATGTCGCAGTTCAGGAAAAAAAAAAAACCGCCGATCACTGCCATTTCTCCTCACCACGATCATGGGCATCGAGTCCGGAGGCGCGCACGCCCACTATCCTGCTTGCACAGAGTCACTCCCCCCGGCACAGCCGGCGTCTGTAACCATGAAAATGGCTAGCGGCATGCCTCTGATAGGACTCTTCAGCAATGTTTTTCCCCTTTATAAATATATATTTCTGTTATTTTTTTATAGTAATAGGTAATACTTAATAAATATGGAATACATATACGCTAATGCCGGCTGTGCCTTCCTCCTGAGGGGAGACTGGTTATTGGAGGAACGAGCAGAAGTTGTGCACCTGGCAGTGGGAAATACTGTGTGCCTGGCTGTGGGGGCTGCAACAAGGGAAGATCCTGGAAAGTACTAAAGGCTCCTACAGGAGTAGCGCTACAAATTTAAAAGACTGTTTCCAGTGAGTGTATGGAGACTCTGGACTTGTAGAGAAGAACTTTATGATGAAATAAGCCACCAGGACACGGTAATTATTTCGTAGTATTTGGAGACAGAACGGAGAGATGAAGCTTTGCTCATCAACCTTAACCGTGTAGATATCCAACTTCTTAATGAGACACGAGTTTGTGACCAGTTGCTTGGGATCAACAAAAGGTTCCTTGATGGCTACATCTTGATACTCAACATGTCAAAACCATAGACATTCTCCCACCATCTTGTAGCCCTTGTACTGTCCATCTTCTATAGCAGCTGCATAAAGTGTTGCACGATCAGAAAATATTAGCCAATCAGGTGTCAGCCATTTGCTCCGTAACCGTGTTGAGCATTGTTTCATAGAGCAGACAACATCCCATCCATTCCAGTGGTGTATTTAGGTTTTGTGCTGCCCTAGGCCTGACTAAGCTTGCGCACCCCCTAATTTAAATATGACCCACCCCTTCCTGTCAAGGCCACACCTCTTCCTTTTTAAGATCCGCCCTGTCATCTTCATGGGAAGAGGACAGAGAGGATGCTGCATTTTTTCATTTGGGGGGTGAGGGGATATGTGCTGGGTGCTTTGGGAGAGGAGGATCAGACCCCCCCCCCCCCCACTAGCACATATCCTCTCCCCTCTCAAAGCACCCAGCACCTATCCCATTACCCCCCCTCCCCTCATCCATGTGTGCATCTGTTATCTGCCCCCCTTCCCGGTTACTGTGTCCCCCTCCACTGTAAGAAAAAATAAATAAATAACTGCGCATCAAAAATAAATAATGTTAACCATCTATGCTGCAGAGTCCTATATGTGACACAAACACACAGAAATCAAGTGGGAAAAATATTGACTCGCGCTCAAAACAAAAACTAACATGTGTATGACTGGAAAAGAGTACTCAGCCGATATTTAAATAAATGTTATGAAAACATATGATAAATGTGGCAAACTGAATATTAGATTGTAAAATTGATCCCACTTCCCCTTAAAGGAAATATATTCAATAGCAAATCAAATTCATACATAAAAACCATGAAGGATTGCAGTATATATAAAAGGGTAATATCTTAAGTTAAAGAAAATATTTTAAAAAAAGGGGAAAGTCCATATACAAAAAACACCCTACAAGTGCTGTGGTAATGCAAAAAAAGTCCAATTTAAATGAAATCCCAGATGTGTGGGTCCACCACCATGAATGAAGTGCCTGGCCGCTTACCGGAACCCCATGACCCCCCTTTTTTTGCATTACCACAGCACTTGTAGGGTGTTTTTTGTATATGGACTTTCCCCTTTTTTTAAAATATTTTCTTTAACTTAAGATATTACCCTGCAATCCTTCATGGTTTTTATGTATGAATTTGATTTGCTATTGAATATATTTCCTTTAAGGGGAAGTGGGATCAATTTTCCAATCTAATATTCAGTTTGCCACATTTATCATATGTTTTCATAACATTTATTTAAATATCGGCTGAGTACTCTTTTCCAGTCATACACATGTTAGTTTTTGTTTTGAGCGCGAGTCAATATTTTTCCCCCTCCACTGTAAACTATACACAGACCTCAGACCGGCAGCGTGGCTTTTGCACTGAAGTCGTGTCCCTCCTCTGTGGCTCCTCCTCCTCCTCCTCCTCCTGACTGTGTACACTAGAACATTAGAGCCGAGAAGGAGGAGGAGCCGAGGAGTGTGTGTGGCTGACAGTGGGGAGAGAGGTGGTGGCTGCTACGAAAAGCTGATCGGTGCTTGTGGGACCCCAGGTGGCAGATGTCCTGGGTGCCCACGCTAGCGCACCCTGTATGGCCAGTTACCGAAGCTCAGTGCCGGAACTTGTGGGCTCCGGGACAGTGGCGTCAGTAGGTTTGGTGTCACCTGGTGCTGTAAAAATTGTGTCCCCCCCCCCCCCTCTTAATTTTTGGACTGGAGGCCCAGCGTTGGAGCTCATTTTGGCGGTCAATAAGGCCTAGAGGATATCAGGTTAGGCACTTCCTAATAGCTCAGTCCCTGGGAACAGTAATGGACAATGGCCAACAGGCTCTCTTACCAGACCCTGCAACAGTGATCCCTCCGGCTGGACATTCGCTCACTCTGGGTTGCCCAGGCTGACTCTAATCAGTAGTGTAGCATGTCTGTACCCCAGCAGTGGCTTCATCTTTCTCCCCCTCTGGTGGTGCAGATACAGCGTGGCTCTCTCTTTGGTGGTGCGGGAAAAGCGTGGCTCTCTCTGGTGGCGTGGCTCCTTGTCTGGTGGTGCAGATACAGCGTGGCTCTCTCTTTGGTGGTGCGGGAAAAGCGTGGCTCTCTCTGGTGGCGTGGCTCCTTGTCTGGTGGTGCAGGTACAGCGTGGCTCTCTCTTTGGTGGTGCGGGAAAAGCGTGGCTCTCTCTGGTGGCGTGGCTCCTTGTCTGGTGGTGCAGGTACAGCGTGGCTCTCTCTTTGGTGGTGCGGGAAAAGCGTGGCTCTCTCTGGTGGCGTGGCTCCCTGTCTGGTGGTGCAGGTACAGCGTGGCTCTCTCTATGGTGGTGCGGGTACAGCGTGGCTCTCTCTCTGGTGGTGTGAGTACAGCGTGGCTCTCTGGTGGTGAAGGTACAGTGTGGCTCCCTCTCTGGTGGTGCGGGAACAATGTGGCTTTCTTTCTGGTGGTGCGGGTACAGCGTGGCTCTCTCTGGTGGTGCGGGTACAGCATGGCTCTCTCTGGTGGTGCGGGTACAGCGTGGCTCTCTCTGGTGGTGCGGGTACAGCGTGGCTCTCTCTGGTGGTGCGGGTACAGCGTGGCTCTCTCTGGTGGTGCGGGTACAGCGTGGCGCTCTGGTGGTGCGGGTACAGGGTGGCGCTCGTACAGGGTGGCTCTCTGGTGGTGCGGGTACAGGGTGGCTCTCTGGTGGTGCGGGTACAGGGTGGCTCTCTGGTGGTGCGGGTACAGGGTGGCTCTCTGGTGGTGCGGGTACAGGGTGGCCCTGGTGGTGCGGGTACAGGGTGGCCCTGGTGGTGCGGGTACAGCGTGGCTCTCTGGTGGTGCGGGTACAGCGTGGCTCTCTGGTGGTGCGGGTACAGCGTGGCTCCCTCTCTGGCTTCCCCCAGCACAGTACTCTCTCTTTTTCTTCTCCTGTAACACCCCCCAGCAGAGTGCATGCATGCTGGGGGCTGTAGCATGTTTGTGGACACACAGGGGCCGACACTCTTCAGGGACTACTTTTCCCATGATGCCCCCAGAGTCTTCTGATTGGCCCTCTGCTGTTGCCAATTATGGGGAGGGAAACAGCGGGCAGGAAGCTGGGCGGCAGCGCAGGGAAACCAATTAGAGCCGCTCTCTCTCTCTTCGGCTGACAGAAAGGGGAGGGGGGGCGAGCGGGGGAGATACAGACAGCCGCATCTCTCCTCTCCCTGTCACAATGCTGCTGCTCAATTTACCAGAGAACTCCCCCTTTCTGTCAGCCGAAGAGAGAGAGAGCGGCTCTAATTGGTTTCCCTGCGCCACCGCCCAGCTTCCTGCCCGCTGTTTCCCTCCCCATAATTGGCCACAGCAGAGGGCCATTCAGAGAGAGAAGCAAGGCTTCACAGGGGCGGCTTGACGGCTTTCTGGCTCCCTCCGCACACGCGACGCCACGCCATTTCCCCGTTCTGCCTTGTGATATGACAGAGATCACTGCTCCCTGTCATCATGAGCAGTGATCGCTGTCATGTGACTAGTAGTCCATCCCCCCCACAGTTAGAATCACTCCCTAGGACACACTTAACCCCTTCATCGCCCCCTAGTGGTTAACTCCTTCACTGCCAGTGTCATTTACACAGTAGTCAGTGCATTTTTATGGCACTGATCGCTGTATAAATGACAATGGTCCCAAAATTGTGTCAAAAGTGTCTGATGTGTCTGTTATAATGTCGCAGTCCCAATGAAAATCTCAGATTGCCGCCATTACTAATAAAAAAAAAAAATTAATAATAAAAATGCCATAAACTATCCCCTATTTTATAAACACTATAACTTTTGCGCAAACCAATCAATATACGCTTATTGCGATTTTTTTTTTTTACCAAAAATATGTAGAAGAATACATATCAGCCTAAACTGAGGAAAAAAATGTTTTTTTTATACATTTTTTGGGTATATTTATTATAGTAAAAATAATTATTTTTTTTAAATTGTTGCTCTTTTTTTGTTGATGGCGCAAAAAATAAAAACCACAGAGGTGATCAAATACCACCGAAAGAAAGCTCTATTAGTGTGGGAAAAAAAGGACGTCAATTTTGTTTGGGTGCAATGTCGCACGACTGCGCAATTGTCAGTTAAAGCGATGCAGTGCTGAATCGCAAAAAGTGCTCTGGTCAGGAAGGGGGTAAAATCTTCCAGGGCTGAAGCGGTTAATCAGTACGGTTTTCGTACAAAAAAAAATTGTAAGAGCAAGACTACGCATGCTCAGAAACGAAAGAATACATACAAAACTATTCATTACATCACTTCTGAAGTTGTATTCTGTCGTACGAGAATTTTCGTATAGTGAGTAACCTTTTCACTTTCGACATGAGACGAGCATGCAACAAAAAACGGACAAACGGTCATCCGAAAATCTGATCGCGTGTACGAAGCTTTAGCTGCCAATATGCAGAGCATTCCTGTTCCACTTCCTACATCCAAGATAACTTTGTCCTTGAACAAGTGTCTGTTGTGAAGCATTTAGTTTTGATAGGTCAGAGTTCGAACTTCATCTTCAACAATTTCTTGTGGATACCAAAGTTTACAAATGATTCAAAGTAGTAGTCTTTAGAAGTCATCTCTTCAGCTGATGGTTTGATGCTGCTCTCTGGTTGGATACAGAGAACCTCCATGCTGCGGGTGCTTGCTTCCACCATGTTGCCAGCACCGAGTCTCCCTCGCCTGCTGCACTGCACACAACCAGAAGCCTATGAATGTAAAACAGGCTTCCTGTGAGAGAACTGCGACATGTAGCGAGGCCTGGCTCTATATGAATCCTTGGAGAACCCTGTCCACCACTTCAGCAAGTCAGATAGAACCTGCCTCATTTCCTGGCTCATCTCGCCCTTTCCTTTCTTCAATCGTGGAGACTCATCGTTACATGTGAGCATTATCTAGAATGGTCTGTATGCTTATGGAACACTCATTCCTCAGGGGTGGACAACTGCAACCCAATAGCTGATCCCAAGGCAAGTCCCTTCATGCCTCTGCCTCTGGGAGTCATGCTTGTAACTGTCAGTCTTGCAATGCCTCATGGGACATGTAGTTCCACAACAGCTGGAGGGCTTTAGTTGCCCACTCCTGCTCCAGACTGACATCCACCCATCAAAACTTTGTGATATTTGCATAACTCCTTACAAGTGCCAGCCTACTGCTTGCATTAGGACTGAGGGTTCTTGAGAGGTGTACTTAGGCAGGGTGCTGTGATGTTGTCAGGAAGGTATATACAACACCCTGACAATCCCTCCTACCAGCATGATCTGCCTTTATTGTATAGAGAAACACAGAGACCCAGTGATGATGTCAAAGGGTCTAAAAAAAGGTACTGAGAACAGAAAGGTGTTTTTTTTTTTTTTTTTTTTTTTTTTAAATGTCCTTAGCATGTTGATGAAAAGAGGAACCAGGAAGGCAAAACATAAGCATAAAAAATGTAAATTTTAAGTGTGAGGTCCTCTTAACACACACATCATGATAACAGCAGGTGAAACAAGTTTTATTACACATTACTTGGAATTTTGTGAGAATGTTAGAACTATATGGTCTACCTGTCAGGGCTGGGCTCAGCTTTTCCTTCTCTGAGCTGGCCGCTCAGCTGTCTGCTAATTGCCAGCTCCCATCTCTCTCCACAGTTACCCAGCTGTTGTTGATTCTGCTCGTCAGTCCTGCCTACTTAGTCGTCCAGCTCACTTGATCTCTGCCTTCGCCTTTGTCAACATCACAGAGACTTTCTCTTGCATTCCTGTTGAAGACTTGCTCGGCTGACGTTCCTTCTGGCTCCTGATCCTGCTTGCTGTATTACTACGTTTATCTCTGGCTCTCTGACATTTGCTTGGCTGACTATCCAATCCAGTTACTGAACTCTGGCTTGTTTTGACTGCGTTTACTCTTTTTTACCTTATTATTATTATTAAACAAGTGTGATTTAACTTTACTTCTGTCTAGGTCTGATTCATGGTTCCTGATACTACCACATTGGCGGCTGGTGCTCCATTTTTTGGGGGGAACATAGTTTCCACATTCAGAATTATACTATCAAAATTAGCATGTGCTGTAAATTGCTTCCGGCATTGCTTCCGTTTCTTCTTGCCAGAGGCCACCATTTTGTTGAAGCCCAGAGCAGTCACTTTGTTACTGAGAACTCTCCCCCTCTCCTTGGTCTCAAAACCTATATGCCACTTTCTGTAATTTAAATGTGTGCATTTCCAGCCTGGCTTGTGTGTCTTGGCTTGGGTAGTAAGGGAGGCTGTAGAAACTTTTCAGTGCTGAAGGGAGGAAGGAGAGAATATCAGGAGGATAAGATAAGACGCTATCCTTTTAAATGTAACTCTTTTGTGTCTCCCTGGCAGCAGAGTTTGTCCTGTCACCTATGCTGCTTTTCTTTTCCTTCTCCCTAATCTGTGTTTGTTGGTCACAGTCTGTGTCATCTTGTTGTTTCCACCCCCCAGCAGCAGTAAATCTTGAGGCTATCCCAGATCGGCCTCTAGTGGCTCATTAATTATCAGCACAGTGCCAAGACTACAGGACAATTGAGGCTGAGCAGAGCAGGGTGAGACAGTGCCATACTGGATTTTAAACAGTATAGCCACTTATTTTTAACATTTTACATAGCTATACCTGCAAAAGGGGCAGCATGAAGTGCTCTATCAGGACTTAATCAACTTAAAACATTTGACCCTTCGGAAGGTTTAACCCACTTGATGACCAGGGCATTTTTTGCTATTCAGGACTGCTCTACTTTGAGGCTGCATTCACACTACAGCGTTTTGAATCGCTGGCAGATCTGCCCACGATTTGACAGCACCAAAGTGTGAATGACAAAACGCGGAACTCGCATTTGAGATACCATTCATTTGAATGACACCTCACATCGCAGGGTGGGTCTGCCGCGATTTGTCGTGCGATAAAACGTGCCGCAATCGTGGCAACCCGCATCACGGGACACATGTCGCCCAAAAAAAGGTTAAGGAGCTACTTTGGGGCAACACGCATCCCACGATTGCAGCACGTTTTATTTCACGACAATCGTGGCAAAGGTGTCATTCAAATGAATGGCATCTCAAATGCGAATTCCGCGTTTTGTCATTCACTTATCGGCGCTGTCAAATTGCGGCCAGATAGTGCTGTAGTGTGAATGCAACCTAAGTGGCAATTGCACGGTCATGTAACACTGTATCCAAAAAAAATTGTATCACCTTTTTCACACAAATAGAGCTTTCTTTTGGTGGTATTTGATCATTACTGTTTTTTTTTTTTGTTTTGTTTTGTTTTTTGCGATATAAATGAAAAAAGACCGAAAAGTTTGAAAATAATAATATAAATATATATATATTTTGTTATAAAACATATCCCAATAAAATCTAATTTATTGGCAAATTTAGGCCAAAATGTATTTTGCTACATGTCTTTAGTAAAAAAAAAAATCCCAATAAGTGTATATTATTGGTTTGTGTGAAAGTTATAGTGTCTACAAACTATGGTATATACAGTATCTCACATAAGTGAGTCCCGTCCCCCCCCCCCCCCCCCTTACATTTTTGTAAATATTTTATTATATCTTTTCATGTGACAACACTGAAGAACTGACACTTTGCTACAATGTAAAGTAGTGAGTGTACAGCTTGTATAACAGTGTAAATTTGCTGTCCTCTCAAAATAACTCAACCCACAGCCATTAATGTCTAAACTCCTGCCAACAAAAGTGAGTACACCCCTAAGTGAAAAGGTTCAAATTGGGCCCAATTAGCCATTTTCCCTCTCCGGTGTCATGTGGCTCGTTGGTGTTACAAGGTCTCAGGTGTGAATGGGGAGCAGGTGTGTTAAATTTGATGTTATCGCTCTCACTCTCTTATACTGGTCACTGGAAGTTCAACATGGCACCTCATGGCATAGAACTCTCTGAGGATCTGAAAAAAAGAATTGTTGTTCTACATAAAGATGACTTAGGCTATAAGAAGCTTCTCAAGACCCTGAAACTGAGCTGCAGCATAGTGGCCAAGACCATACATAGGTTTAACAGGACAAGTTTCACTCAGAACAGGCCTCGCCATGGTTGACCAAAGAAGTTGAGTGCATGTGCTCAGCTTCATATCCAGAGGTCGTCTTTGGGAAATAGACAAATGAGTGCTGCCAGCATTGCTGCAGAGCTTGAAGGGGTGGGGGGTCAGCCTGTCAGTGCTCAGACCATATGCCACACACTGCATCAAATTGGTCTGCATGGCTGTCGTCCCAGAAGGAAGCCTCTTCTAAAGATTATACACGAGAAAACACAAACAGTTTGCTGAAGACAAGCAGACTAAGGACATGGATTATTGGAACCATGTCCTGTGGTTTGATGAGACCAAGATAAATTTATTTGGTTCAGATGGTGTCAAGTGTGTGTGTGGCGGCAACCAGGTGAGGAGTACAAACACAAGTGTGTTTTGCCTACAGTCAAGCATGGTGGTGGGAGTGTCATGGTCTGGGGCTGCATCAGTGCTTCCGGCACTGGGGAGCTACAGTTCATTGAGGGAACCATGAATGCCAACATGTACTGTGACATACTGAAGCAGAGCATGATTCCCTCCCTTTTGGAGATGACCACTGCCTTCCTAAAGAAGGTAAGGGTAAAGGTGATGGACTGGCCAAGCATGTCTGCAGACCTAAACCCTATTGAGCATCTGTGGGGCATCTTCAAACGGAAGGTGGAGGAGCGCAAGGGCTTTAACATCCACCAGCTTTGTGATGTCGTCATGGAGAAGTGGAAGAGGACTCCTTTGGCAACCTGAGAAGCTCTGGTGAACTCCATGCCCAAGATTGTTAAGGCAGTGCTGGAAAATAATGGTGGCCACACAGAATATTGACACTCTGTCCCCAATTTGGACATTTTTACTTAGGGGTGTACTCACTTTTGTTGCCAGCAGTTTAGACATTAATGGCTGTGTGTTGAGTTATTTTGAGGGGACAGCAAATTTACACCGTTATACAAGCTGTACACTCACTACTTTACATTGTAGCAAAGTGTAATTTCTTCAGTGTTGTCACAGATATAAAAAAATATATACAAAAATGTGAGGGGTGTACTCACTTTTTTGAGATACTGTGTGTATATATATATAAATATATATTTTTATCTCTCTCTCTCTCTCTCTATCTCTATAATTTTTTTTTTTCTGTCCGTAATAAATCAAATGGTCAAAAGTCTAGAGAATTGATTCTTTCTACTGTTTTGTCAATTTTAACCAAAAGATTACAAGCCTGCCCACCACGACAAGGTAGACTCTTTTAGGGCAGGAGCTACACTAAACTACACTATGCTAACCTACTCAAAGCTAATCATCCTATCTTTAGTATTGTATACCTGTTTGAATTAGGCCCTATCCTCTAAACCTGCCTTCTTGCTTCACAGATTTGTTTACTAAAATCTACATAAAAGCAATCCTTTACTTACACAAAATAGACATCAGATTTGGAATGACTGAAACTGTTACAATATGGTGGGTGATGTGGTGGTCAGCAATGATCATCCTAATTTCCTTACACATTTTCCCCTTCTTTGATCATTGTTGAGCACTCTTCCATATAAATCCATCCACATTAGCCTGGAATAACGCAGGTGAAGTGTACAAGATGGGAAGAGTCCCCAAGATTTGTCTATTACCTGATTAGATCTGTAGAGACACTAGGGGTATTTCCACCAATCTTCCACACATATTCTCACCTACTGATCCTCTAATGCAGATGGATGCACATACATTTGTCCCTTACTAGCCTACCAATTAAAAGGCAGTGTCCTTTCCTGTCTTCACACACACCTAGACAGGTAAGTTCTCATCGAGATGGGAGACATCTCCCCACCAGGAATGGAAAGGAATAGTACAAAGCCTTTAAACAATCATCCAGCTTTACAAAAGCTCACACTCTAACTAAATATGAAATAAGATGAATTCAGTGCTTCTTATTCTGGCCCAACTGGTGGCGTCCAGCTCCAGGTGGGTTCCAGGTGCAAACCAACATCCAGCTGCAAACTCCAGGTTTCTTTCACTAACTTGACACTGAGATTTGAGCGGGTTAAGTTGACATTCCTCCTGAAGGTCCCTCCTTTAAGTAGCGGGAGGCCGATCCCCAACCCCCCTCCAGCCGGTACAGCATAAGGACCCAAAGATGAAAGTGGTACCCTACCCAGAGATCTCATCAACAGCTATGGGTCATCATAGAAATCTCCAGACTCATGGTCTGGCCAATCAAGTTGCCCCCTTCACACACTGAATAGCATCTTTCCAACATCACCCTAAACATCAGTCAGCTTTCTTACTTTCCAGATTTCTTTACCAAGATGTACAGTACTATTATTATGGATTTCTAAAGCAACAACCGTATATGCAGAACTTTAAAAGGAGACAGTACATTTACAATACAATGCAAGATGACTCAATACAATTTACTGATCCCCCAGTGCAGATAGATGCACATACATTTGTCCCTTACTAGCCTACTTTTAAAAGGCCGTGTATCTTCGTTCACTCACCAAGATGTATACACAGGCAAGCTAACTTGTAGATCATAGAAATCTTCTAAACATGAAAGCTACAAAAATTAAAATAATACCAACATGCAAACCAAAATGCAAACCAAACATAATATATATAATATATACCTGTAACTGTCTGTATCTTTTTGTTTATATATTTATATAGATAGAAAGATATCTATCTATCTATATATGTATTTTTATTTTCTGTCCGTAATAAATCTAAGAGTCTTTTAGTTGAATCAAATGGTCAAAAGTGAAACTGTCTAGAAAATTGATTTTTTTTCTACTGTTTTGTCAATTTTAACCAAAAGAATACAAGCCTGCCCACCACGACAAAGTAGACTCTTTTAGGGCAGGACCTACACTAAACTACACTATGCTAACCTACTGGATGCTAGACATCCTATCTTTAGTATTGTATACCTGTTTGAATTAGACCCTATCCTCTAAACCTGCCTTTTTGCTTCACAGATTTGTTTTCTAAAATCTACAGAAGAGCAATCCTTTACTTACACAAAATAGACATCAGATTTGCAATGGCTGATACTGTTACAATATGGCGGGAGATGTGGTGGTCAGCAATGATCATCTTAATTTCCTTACACATTTTCCCCTTCTTTGATCATTGTTGAGCACTCTTCCATATAAATTCATCCACATTAGCCTGGAATAATGCAGGTGAAGTGTAAAAGATGGGAAGAGTCCCCAAGATGTGTCTATTACCTGATTAGATCTGATTAGGCAAGTCTCCAGGGAGATGAACCATCGGTTGCAACCAAGAGGACTGGTGAGTGGCATGCACAGTCGGGAGGACTGGGGAGTCACACCTGAAAGGACTGGGAGAGTGCAGTCGGAGATGGGTGCAGAACCAGAGGAGAGGACTGTGGTGTCGTGGGCAGTGGAGTTGGGCAGCTGCAGCCAGGAGGGCTGGGAGGGCCTAAAGAGGGTTGACTGGGATCAGTAGCCGCATGTGGGTCAGCTAGTACCAGAACTTACTATTTTCTTTTTGCTACACCATAGGGGCCCGTGCCTGCCTATAAAGGGCATTTGCTTTAGGCCTGGCTGGGACTACAGTGTTAGCTACAAAAGAGAGGAAGCGATGTGTAGGAGCAGTATGGAGTGTCACTCAGAAAATAGGAAGCGATGTGCAGGTGGTGTATGGAGCGATACTCAGAAGAAAGGAAGCGATGTGCAGGAGGATAAATGGAGTGATGTATATATAGGATGTATAGTCCTAAGTTCCAATGTTTGATCACCTGGGCATCTCATGAGTCCCTATCCAAGTTTAATATTCCCTCAATAAAACAAACAAAAACAAGATGCAAGGACTGCTTTATTGTCTGCCTGGCTGGGCAGGGTAACAGATGGACCAATATACTCAGCAGCCTCTATGGGGGTACCGCTACACAATTTAAGCCATGCCCACATTTTGCAGTGGCTGTATCATGTCCACACACTCTGACCAACTCCTGTATCATGTCCGCACGCTCTCTGACCAACTCCTGTATCATGTCCGCACGCTCTCTGACCAACTCCTGTATCATGTCCGCACGCTCTCTGACCAACTCCTGTATCATGTCCGCACGCTCTCTGACCAACTCCTGTATCATGTCCGCACACTCTCTGACCAACTCCTGTATCATGTAAGCACACTCTCTGACCAACTCCTCTATCATGTAAGCACTCTCTCTGACCAACTCCTGTATCATGTAAGCACACTCTCTGATCAACTCCTGTATAATGTCCGCACTGTTGTGAATTCATGAAGAAATATATTTTATATTTACTGGCAGAAACATGAGAGATGCTTAGGCCTCACCAAGTAGATGAACTGTGATGTTAAATAGTTGAACTGTTGCCCTCTTGGGGACTTTTAGGATAAAATGGACATTCTCATGTTTGACCAAGCCTTTCTCTACTACCTCAAATATTGAAGACTTTTACAAGCATGTATTGTAAAGGAAGCTGTTGGAACAAAGACTATTCCTGTCACAAAACAAGGAGATATTTACATGGTATTGTGAATAAACAAAAACTGCCACAGGACACAAGGTGACATAGACTTTTATAGCATAGAGAAGCCTCACTCATTGTGTTCGAATGGAGAACTGTTTAAATAGCTAACACCTTGGCTAACAGAACCCATTGTATGAACTTTTAGGATGGCTTAGACAAACAAGTCAGTTCTAAACACCCAGTGGGAATGTTCAAGGTCCCTCTCAACACATTAGTGAAAGTTGAATATTGTGCTAGTCAAAAATAATATAAGGTATCAATAAGGTTATCATAAGTCATTTTAAACTATCTCTGACATTGTAGGTCACAGAGACATTATAATGTTGGCGTCTGCTGACCCAACAACTTTGCTATGAAGAAAATGTATATGAAAGTGTGATTTTATAAGTAGAAGTGTTTTAACCACTTGCCGACCGCCGCACGACTATATACGTCGACAGAGCGGCACGGGCAGGCAAAAGGACTTACAGGTACGTCCTTGCCTGCCCGCGGGTGGGGGGTCCAATCGGACCCCCCCCCCGGTGCCTGCGGCGGTCGGCAAATCTCCCCCGGCGATCGGTGGTGAGGGGGAGGCCATCCATTCGTGGCCCCCCCCTCGCGATCGCTCCCAGCCAATGGGATCATTTCCCTGCCTCTGTATTGTACACAGAGGCAGAGGAAATGATGTCATCTCTCCTCGGCTCGGTATTTTCCGTTCCGGGCCGAGGAGAGAAGACTGCAATGTGAGTGCACAACATACTACACACACAGTAGAACATGCCAGGCACACATTACACCCCCGATCCCCCCCCCCCGATCGCCCCCCGATCCCCCCCCAATCACCCCCCCCCCTGTCACAAACTGACACCAAGCAGGTTTTTTTTTTTTTTTTTTTTTCTGATTACTGTATTGGTGTCAGTTTGTGACAGTTACAGTGTTAGGGCAGTGAGTGTTAGGCCCCCTTTAGGTCTAGGATACCCCCCTAACCCCCCCTAATAAAGTTTTAACCCCTTGATCACCCCCTGTCACCAGTGTCGCTAAGCGATCATTTTTCTGATCGCTGTATTAGTGTCACTGGTGACGCTAGTTAGTGAGGTAAATATTTAGGTTCGCCGTCAGCGTTTTATAGCGACAGGGACCCCTATATACTACCTAATAAATGTTTTAACCCCTTGATTGCCCCCTAGTTAACCCTTTCACCACTGATCACTGTATAACCGTTACGGGTGACGCTGGTTAGTTCGTTTATTTTTTATAGTGTCAGGGCAACCGCCGTTTATTACCGAATAAAGATTTAGCCCCCTGATCGCCCGGCGGTGATATGCGTCGCCCCAGGCAGCGTCAGATTAGCGCCAGTACTGCTAACACCCACGCACGCAGCATACGCCTCCCTTAGTGGTATAGTATCTGTACGCATCAATATCTGATCCGATCAGATCTATACTAGCGTCCCCAGCAGTTTAGGGTTCCCAAAAACACAGTGTTAGCGGGATCAGCCCAGATACCTGCTAGCACCTGCGTTTTGCCCCTCCGCCCGGCTCGGCCCAGCCCACCCAAGTGCAGTATCGATCGATCACTGTCACTTACAAAACACTAAACGCATAACTGCAGCGTTCGCAGAGTCAGGCCTGATCCCTGCGATCGCTAACAGTTTTTTTGGTAGCGTTTTGGTGAAATGGCAAGCACCAGCCCCAGGCAGCGTCAGGTTAGTGCCAGTAGCGCTAACACCCACGCACCGTACACCTCCCTTAGTGGTATAGTATCTGAACGCATCAATATCTGATCCGATCAGATCTATACTAGCGTCCCCAGCAGTTTAGGATTCCCAAAAACGCAGTGTTAGCGGGATCAGCCCAGATACCTGCTAGCACCTGCGTTTTGCCCCTCCGCCCGGCCCAGCCCAGCCCACCCAAGTGCAGTATCGATCGATCACTGTCACTTACAAAACACTAAACGCATAACTGCAGCGTTCGCAGAGTCAGGCCTGATCCCTGCGATCGCTAACAGTTTTTTTGGTAGCGTTTTGGTGAACTGGCAAGCACCAGCCCCAGGCAGCGTCAGGTTAGTGCCAGTAGCGCTAACACCCACGCACGCACCGTACACCTCCCTTAGTGGTATAGTATCTGAACTGATCAATATCTGATCTGATCCGATCAGATCTATACTGGCGTCCCCAGCAGTTTAGGGTTCCCAAAAACGCAGTGTTAGTGGGATCAGCCCAGATACCTGCTAGCACCTACGTTTTGTCCCTCCGTCCGGCCCAGCCCAGCCCAGCCCACCCAAGTGCAGTATCGATCGATCACTGTCACTTACAAAACACTAAACGCATAACTGCAGCGTTCGCAGAGTCAGGCCTGATCCCTGCGATCGTTAACAGTTTTTTTGGTAGCGTTTTGGTGAACTGGCAAGCGCCAGCGGCCTAGTACACCCCGGTTGTAGTCAAACCAGCACTGCAGTAACACTTGGTGACGTGGCGAGTCCCATAAGTGCAGTTCAAGCTGGTGAGGTGGCAAGCACAATAGTGCCACCAAAAAGACAAACACAGGCCCGTCGTGCCCATAATGCCCTTCCTGCTGCATTCGCCAATCCTAATTGGGAACCCACCACTTCTGCAGCGCCCGTACTTCCCCCATTCACATCCCCAACCAAATGCAGTCGGCTGCATGAGAGGCATTTTCTTTATGTCCTCCCGAGTACCCCTACCCAACGAACCCCCCCAAAAAAGATGTCGTGTCTGCAGCAAGCGCGGATATAGGCGTGACACCCGCTATTATTGTCCCTCCTGTCCTGACAATCCTGGTCTTTGCATTGGTGAATGTTTTGAACGCTACCATTCACTAGCTGAGTATTAGCGTAGGGTACAGCATTGCACAGACTAGGACACACTTTCACAGGGTCTCCCAAGATGCCATCGCATTTTGAGAGACCCGAACCTGGAACCGGTTACAGTTATAAAAGTTACAGTTACAAAAAAGTGTAAAAAAAAAAAAACACAAACAAAAATATAAAATAAAAAATAATAGTTGTCGTTTTATTGTTCTCTCTCTATTCTCTCTCTCTCTATTCTCTCTATTGTTCTGCTCTTTTTTACTGTATTCTATTCTGCAATGTTTTATTGTTATTATGTTTTATCATGTTTGCTTTTCAGGTATGCAATTTTTTATACTTTACCGTTTACTGTGCTTTATTGTTAACCATTTTTTTGTCTTCAGGTACAGCATTCATGACTTTGAGTGGTTATACCAGAATGATGCTTGCAGGTTTAGGTATCATCTTGGTATCATTCTTTTCAGCCAGCGGTCGGCTTTCATGTAAAAGCAATCCTAGCGGCTAATTAGCCTCTAGACTGCTTTTACAAGCAGTGGGAGAGAATGCCCCCCCCATCGTCTTCCGTGTTTTTCTCTGGCTCTCCTGTCTCAACAGGGAACCTGAGAATGCAGCCGGTGATTCAGCCAGCTGACCATAGAGCTGATCAGAGACCAGAGTGGCTCCAAACATCTCTATGGCCTAAGAAACCGGAAGCTACGAGCATTTTATGACTTAGATTTCGCCAGATGTAAATAGCGCCATTGGGAAATTGGGGAAGCATTTTATCACACCGATCTTGGTGTGGTCAGATGCTTTGAGGGCAGAGGAGAAATCTAGGGTCTAATAGACCCCAATTTTTTCAAAAAAGAGTACCTGTCACTACCTATTGCTATCATAGGGGATATTTACATTCCCTGAGATAACAGTAAAAATGATTTAAAAAAAAAAAAAATGACAGGAACAGTTTTAAAATAAGATAAAAAAGCAAAAAAATAATAAAGAAAAAAAAAAAAAAAAAGCACCCCTGTCCCCCCTGCTCTCGCGCTAAGGCGAACGCAAGCGTCGGTCTGGCGTCAAATGTAAACAGCAATTGCACCATGCATGTGAGGTATCACCGTGACGGTCAGATCGAGGGCAGTAATTTTAGCAGTAGACCTCCTCTATAAATCTAAAGTGGTAACCTGTAAAGGCTTTTAAAGGCTTTTAAAAATGTATTTATTTTGTTGCCACTGCACGTTTGTGCGCAATTGTAAAGCATGTCATGTTTGGTATCCATGTACTCGGCCTAAGATCATCTTTTTTATTTCATCAAACATTTGGGCAATATAGTGTGTTTTAGTGCATTAAAATGTAAAAAAGTGTGTTTTTTCCCCAAAAAATGCGTTTGAAAAATCGCTGCGCAAATACTGTGTGAAAAAAAAAAATTAAACACCCACCATTTTAATCTGTAGGGCATTTGCTTTAAAAAAATATATAATGTGTGGGGGTTCAAAGTAATTTTCTTGCAAAAAAAAATAATTTTTTCATGTAATCAAAAAGTGTCAGAAAGGGCTTTGTCTTCAAGTGGTTAGAAGAGTGGGTGATGTGTGACATAAGCTTCTAAATGTTGTGCATAAAATGCCAGGACAGTTCAAACCCCCCCCAAATGACCCCATTTTGGAAAGTAGACACCCCAAGCTATTTGCTGAGAGGCATGTCGAGTCCATGGAATATTTTATATTGTGACACAAGTTGCGGGAAAGAGACAAATTTTTTTTTTTTTTTTTTTGCACAAAGTTGTCACTAAATTATATATTGCTCAAACATGCCATGGGAATATGTGAAATTACACCCCAAAATACATTCTGTTGCTTCTCCTGAGTACGGGGATACCACATGTGTGAGACTTTTTGGGAGCCTAGCCGCGTATGGGACCCCGAAAACCAAGCACCGCCTTCAGGCTTTCTAAGGGCGTAAATTTTTGATTTCACTCTTCACTGCCTATCACAGTCTCGGAGGCCATGGAATGCCCAGGTGGCACAAACCCCCCCCAAATGACCCCATTTTGGAAAGTAGACACCCAAAGCTATTTGCTGAGCGGTATAGTGAGTATTTTGCAGACCTCACTTTTTGTCACAAAGTTTTGAAAATTAAAAAAAGAAAAAAAAAATTTTTTTTTTTGTCTTTCTTCATTTTCAAAAACAAATGAGAGCTACAAAATACTCACCATGCCTCTCAGCAAATAGCTTGGGGTGTCTACTTTCCAAAATGGGGTCATTTGGGGGGGGTTTGTGCCACCTGGGCATTCCATGACCTCCGAAACTGTGATAGGCAGTGAAGAGTGAAATCAAAAATGTACACCCTTAGAAATCCTGAAGGCGGTGATTGGTTTTCGGGGTCCCGTACGCGGCTAGGCTCCTAAAAAGTCCCACACATGTGGTATCCCCGTACTCAAGAGAAGCAGCAGAATGTATTTTGGGGTGCAATTCCACATATGCCCATGGCCTGTGTGAGCAATATATCATTTAGTGACAACTTTTTGTAATTTTTTTTTTTTTTTTGTCATTATTCAATCACTTGGGACAAAAAAAATGAATATTCAGTGGGCTCAACATGCCTCTCAGCAATTTCCTTGGGGTGTCTACTTTCCAAAATGGGGTCATTTGGGGGGGGGTTGTACTGCCCTGCCATTTTAGCACATCAAGAAACGACATAGGCAGTCATAAATTAAAGGCTGTGTAAATTCCAGAAAATGTACCCTAGATTGTAGGCGCTATAACTTTTGCGCAAACCAATAAATATACACTTATTGACATTTTTTTTATCAAAGACATGTGGCCAAATACATTTTGGCCTAAATGTATGACTAAAATTGAGTTTATTGGATTTTTTTTAGAACAAAAAGTAGAAAATATCATTTTTTTTCAAAATTTTCGGTCTTTTTCCGTGTATAGCGCAAAAAATAAAAACGGCAGAGGTGATCAAATACCATCAAAAGAAAGCTCTATTTGTGGGAAGAAAAGGACGCAAATTTCGTTTGGTTACAGCATTGCATGACCGCGCAATTAGCAGTTAAAGCGATGCAGTGCCAAATTGTAAAAAGTGCTCTGGTCAGGAAGGGGGTAAATCCTTCCGGGGCTGAAGTGGTTAAGTAACGAATTAGTATTAGGAAAAACATATAATCATGATTATAATCTTATAAGATTGTAGCCTACACTTAAGATAAACAAAAGTTCAGTGGAGATACCAGAAGTTATACAGGTATCCATATAGATAGTCATTTTTATGTAGTATTGATGAAATATATATCAATGTGTGTATTTCCTAGATAGACCAGTTTTACAGATATACATTTATAGAGATACAGTTATATAACCAAGTTATGTAATGATGATTAATCAAACTTATACTGAGTGTACTTTACATTAGACCGAGTACCAGAATATTTAAAGGTATATACTTATCCTTACCATTATACACCTTATGAAAATAGAACGCATTAATTTAAAAGGATGGACTCAAAACACGTGTGAGACACCTGGTGGTTGAAGGTGGTATTATTTGAACTCACTAAATTTCCAGAGGAAGTTAATCATTACGTCTCCTAACCCAATGGGAAGTGAGCCACCTCCTTTTGGGCAGAGCCATTATAATTTTTATGGTCTTATTATCTGAAATGGTATTTAGAGGCAAGGAAGAGGGGAGACAAGGACCAACGAACGGAAGGAGGAGAGAGCTCAGGGGGAGAGCTCAGGGATCCACCCTGAGGGGGGACACTGGGAGACACACACACACACCCAGACTGACACTCATGCACCATGCATGAATACATATCTTTACATTCATGAAGATTCCTCAACACCTAATACTTAGAACTCGGAGGTCACAAGAAGTAAATCCTCTTTAGGAGTATCCATTTTGAAACTACGGCAGCCATTTTAACTCTGGTAACCAGCCCATAGGAACTGCAGCCATCCTGGAATGGGTAATTATGTCATGTTGATTTTATCTTGTATGTTCTCTCAAATATTGATATGTTCTCACAGATATTGATGTATTGAATATTATACAGTTGATAATCATTCTTCCGAATCAATAACCGCCTTGTAGATTTTTCTCTAAAGATTCAGATTTTTTCATTATATTTTTCTTTTTGCATAGTTGCCACATTTATTGACAAAGCAAACGTCTAATTTATTTAACAATTTTAACCACTTACTTACCTGCAGTATAGTAACGGTTGTACGTGTGAAATACAGATGTTCTGTTCAATTGTCAAGTTCACAAGGTTATTGATTCTACCGAGAAGTTATCATGGTGGTATTATGTCAAAGGGACGGTGTGCCCATTTTTGCAAGTGTTTTTATTGATGTTCAAGACGTTCATGTAACGCAATCGGTATCTTAATTTCATGTGATTATTTGTATTTGTTTACCAATAAATAACTTTTTCGTATGACCACACGTCTCCGTGAATAAGTTTCACAAGCATAGACTGTGTCATATTGATTGATTTTGTATCTTAAAAATATCTTCGTTAAAAATTACTCAAGGATAATTATTGTGCGGGAAACCTGTCCTTAAAAAGGCACAACTTATTCTGACTGAATATTCACGACAGCACACTCTCTGATCAACTCCTGTATCATGTAAGCAGAGTCTCTGATCAACTTCTGTATCATGTGGATGGATGGATGGATATGGGATATGACAGGATGGATATGACAGGATGGAGATATTTGGGTCATGATTAGACGGCTATGATTCGAGCAAAAGGTGAGGATGGGAAGAGAAATTGTGGTGCAGGCTGGGGAGGAGGACTTCTTTAATCCTTAATGATGTTTGTACAAGAAAATATAGACTTGGTGTGAGCAGTCAGGTGACATGGGTAAGGACTTGATGGGAGCAGTCAGGTGACCCATGTAGGGACTTGGTGGGAGCAGTCAGATGACTCATGTAGGGACTTGGTGGGAGCAGTCAGGTGACTCCTGTAGGGACTTGGTTGGAACAGTCAGGTGACTCGTGTAGGGACTTGGTGGGAGCAGTCAGGTGACACTGTTAGGGACTTGTAGGGAGCAGTCAGGTGACACTGTTAGGGACTTGGTGGGAGAAGTCAGGTGACATTGTAGGGACTTGGTGGGAGCAGTCAGGTGACTTGTGTAGGGACATGGTGGGAGCAGTCAGGTGACACTAATAGGGACTTGGTGGGAGCAGTCAGGTGACACTGCTAGGGACTTGGTGGGAGCAGTCAGGTGACACTGTTAGAGACTTGGTGGGAGCAGTCAGGTGACTTGTGTAGGGACTTGGTGGGAGCAGTCAGGTGACGCGTGAAGGGACTTGGTGGGAGCAGTTAGGTGACACTGTTAGGGACTTGGTGGGTCAGTCAGGTGACTCATGTAGGGACTTGGTGGGAGCAGTCAGGTGACTCGTGTAAGGACTTGGTGGGAGCAGTCGGGTGACATGGGTAGGGACTGGGTGGGAGCAGTCAGGGACAGGTGTAGGGACTTGGTGGGAACAGTCAGCTGACATGGGTAGGGACTTGGTGGGAGCAGTCAGGTGACACGGGTAGGCTGTAAGCTTTGAGCCTATTCAGCCTTACTTGGTATAATCTATGAAAAGTGAGACATCCACCCCTCCCCCACATAACACATCCTTGTGATCATAATTAATGCCGCAACTGTGATCAGGTGACCTCAGACACACACACTGGACCATAACAATAATCCAATCACTGGAGCATCTCCTCTGCCCATCTCTGAGTAGATACAGCTCCCCTAAATCAAATAATTCATCTGTGTCTTCTGCTACCCATCCTGTGAGTTCACTGCACTATACATACATTTCCTCCTTTCACACTGATCTGTGGATCACACCCCATGATGAGAAATATCCAGTCAAAACTCAGAAAAGGCACCACATGACTTCAGCATGCCCAATCATGCTGAGGTGTGGAGCAGCCAATCCTGGGAGAGCTGTAGAAGTAAGGAGGGGGGATATAAAGTATACAGAATGCCTCTCTCTGGCTCTTGCATGAGATAAGGAAATCACCTGTCTGTCACAGCAAAGGGGAAGATCTGACTCCTATTTCTCCATGTGTCAGTTTTTATCTTACTGAAAAAAGATGAGGATTGCTCAGAGTTGGATTAACCCTTCATGACAAGACTGGGCACAGATGAAATTAAATCCTATACTCTACAAGGTACAAATCTTAATTACATTTTTTGGGGGGGTTTACATCCACTTTAAGCTCAGTGTATCATCTGAGGCAGTTCACTTCACTGGGTATATGTGAGGGTTTACATCCACTTTAAGTGGGCTTGAGTTTAAAACATTTTTTTATAAACATACATATATTCAAAAAATAAGCATATCCATGTTCATGGTTCTATCAAAAGAAAAAGTATATATCATTTGTTTTAATTTAACAAGCTGTGACCCAAACAATGTCTACGAATTATTTTGACATATATGTTTTTTATATTCTATTTAACGTCATTCATTGGGCAGATAATTTTATGCTACAGAACAGCATGGCCAAAGTAAAATTAAAGGAATAGCTTAAAACTAATAACGTCATTGTACAGGAGGTTTAGCTCTACCGGACATTAAACGATACTATTTGGCAGCAATTCTATCTAGGATCTCAGATTGGAGATACCACAAGGGCTCGAAGCTTTGGGTGTCTCTGGAGATAGCAATTAGTGGTACTGACCTCTACCCATTAATCTGGATTCCGAGGAAATTTAGATCCCTATCTCCTACTACGTCTCCACTCACTCGCTCTACCTTAATATGTTGGGACTTGCTATGCAAAACTCATAAGTGGCAATACAACTCCCCTCTTATGCCTCTGACTGGTCACAATTATTTCCCACCGGGGAATATTGATCCCAGACTCCACTCTTGGAACCTCGGGAACGCTATTTTATTACACCAGGTCATTAAGGACTCGAATATTGTGCCACTATCTACGCTCACCTCAACACCGACTACGTCGCTAATGGATCAGTGGAGATATCTTCAATTATCAGACGTTATTCAGGCCCTCCCAAAACCCTTGCGCAATACATCCAGCTTAACACCGATTGAATCAGCGTTTGTGGACGACCTCCCAGTGGAGAGACCTCTCTCTTATTTTTACCAAGCATTAGGATCACTTACGTCCGCTAGTTGTCCCAATTTCCTTCATAACTGGGAGAAAGATTTACACAGGAACCTGACGGACTATCAGAAGGCATCTATCCTCTTACTTTCTCATTCATCCTCTATATCCTCTAAAACTGCAGAGGTCAATTACAAACTATTGACTAGGTGTCATTACACGCCTGCGATTCTCCACAAACTCTTCCCTCAAAAGTCACCGCTATGCTGGCGGGGCTGCGGAGAAGTAGCATCGCATGCTCATGTTTGGTGGTTTTGTCCATTTATCAGGCCTTTTTGGCTTAGTATCCTATATTGGATTAAGGAGATTCAGGGTTCTGAGGTTCCCAATGACCCCTGGTATGTACTATTACATTGTACGGATGAGTCAACAGGATCATATAAAAAATCTATCACACCACATTTATTAAACGCTGCTAAAGCTCTCATACCTCGGTTTTGCAAAACTCCCAGGATACCTTCCTTACGCCAATGGCTGAGTGAGGTGGATCATTTATACTTTATGGAAGATTTAACTTACTCCATCAAAAATAAATGTGAATTGGGGAAGAAGATATGGTCCTGTTGGTTCGCCTTTAAATACACTGCAGCTTATGCTGAAATTATGGCTTCAAACCCGTAACCTGTTTATGATAAGACTTAGCTTTGTTTAATTCCACCAGAGGCAGACAACCTTCCCTTCCCACCCCCTCCTACCTCTACCCACTGCTTTTTCTACTTTTCTTTCTTTTTTTCTTTGTACACGTTTCTTTGTTAGTGTCCTTCTTTTTTTTTTTTTTTTCTCTCTTGTTCATACCAAAAATGCGACAGGATTTGGTGTTTTCAATCAGGGTTATTACTTTATTATGGACATATGTTTTGTGATGAGTCATTCGTTATACTTAGATGACCCTTCCTCTGGACTTTAATTTCATTAGTGTTTACAGTTTATGTATACATTATGGCTGGATGATGTACTGTACCGAACAACCTGTTTTCAATAAAAATACATTAAACAAAAAAAAAACTAATACTGTCATTTAGGCCTGGTGGTACAGTAGCTTTTAGACTATGGATCCATTTGGTTTTACGTTGCAGGACTCGTTTATTGAAGTCCCCACCTCTTTCCTCTTTGTAAACTCGATCAAAAGCCATAAACTGCATAACTGACACATCAAAGTTGTGAACAAGTCCCACATGTCTACCAATGGGAGACACCATTTTCCCAATTTGAGATATTGCAATGCATTCTCAAAAAATTACAGTGGCTGCAGATTGAAAAGGAAAGGAAATTTATAATAACATTCAATTACAATATGATTAGTGTCTCAATTATATGTGCTATATTATTTTTGCTTTATTTGCTATTTTTTTTCCCAATGAAAGTGGAGTTACCCTTTTAATCTGAGGGGTTTTTGCCTCAGAGTATTGACCCGGAAAGTATTATGTATAGTGCTGACTATATTCATTTTTCTTTTAGCAGGTAGGCTTTTATATTCAAGTGACACTGATGACAGGGTCACTTTAACCACCTACCCACTGGGCACTTAAACCCCCTTCCTAACCAGACCAATTTTCAGCTTTCGTTGTTCTTACATTTTGAATGACAATTACTCAGTCATGCAACTCTGTACCCATATGAAAAGTTTGTCCTTTTTTCACACAAATAGAGCTTTATTTTGGTGGTATTTGATCACCTCTGGGTGGTTGTTTTTTTTTGCACTATAAATGAAAAAATACCAAAAATTTCTGTAAAAAATTATATATTTTTAGTTTCTGCTTATAAAATTTAGCAAATTTGTAATTTTTCTTCATAAATTTTGGCCAAAATTTATACTGCTACATATCTTTGGTAAAAATAACCCAAATAAGTGTATATTATTTGGTCTGTGTGAAAGTTATAGAGTCTACAATCTAGGGTGCCAATCCTTGAAAATTGATCACACCTGATGCACCGATGGCCTATCTCATTTCTTGAGACCCTAACAAGCCAGGAAAGTACAAATACCCCCCAAATTATCCCTTTTTGGAAAGTAGACATTCCAAGGTATTTAGTAAGAGGCATGGTGAGTTTTTTGAAGTTGTAATTTTTTCCCCACAATTCTTTGCAAAATGAAGATTTTTTTTTCCCAAAATTGTCATATTAACAGGTTTTCTCACACACAGCATATGCATACCACAAATTATACCCCAAAGCACATTCTACTATTCCTCACTGTATGGCGATACCACATGTGTGAGACTTTTACACAGCCTGGCTACATACAGAGGCCCAACATGCAGGGAGCACTGTCAGGCATTCTAGAGACATAAATTACACATATAATTTCTTGACTACCTCTTACGCTTTTGAAGGCCCTGGAGTACCAGGACAATGGAAACGCCCAAAAAATGACCCCATTTTGGAAAGCAAACACCATAACGTGAAGTTTATGAGGCATAATGAGTCCTTTGAACATTTGGAAAATGTGGAAAAACAATGAAAACATTTTTTTTTTTTTTTTCCTCACAAAGTTGTCCATTTATAAAATATTTCTAACACATAGCGTGTACATAGCCAAAATTACACCCCAAAATATATTCTGCTACTCCTCCTGAGTATAACGATATGACATGTGTGAGAGTTTTACACAGCCTGGCCAAATACAGAGGCCCAACCTGCAGGGAGCACCATCAGGTATTCTAGGGGCATAAATTTCAAATCTAATTTGACTATCTATTACACTTTTGTGGGGCACTGTAGTGGCATGGCTGTGGCACAGATGAGAACTGATGTGGCATGGATGAGTCATGGATGGGGATGGATGAGCTGTGGATGGGGATGGCTGAGTATGGATGGGGATGGCTGAGTATGGATGGGATGGCTGACACTATGTCTCTTAGAGAGCTTTCAACTAGGCCGCTTAGGTCATCAGCGTTATCTAGATGCAGTGGCGTGTCAGCGGTTGTGAGAGCCGGGGACACTATAGGAGAGGGTACTCTGTGTGGCAAGGGGGGAAAGTCCTCCTCCGCTGCAGAGGTAGATGCAGGAGCGCCCTTCTTACTTGAGGGTGTAGCGCCCGCCGTGCTGACTCGAGGTGGCGCCATCTTGCTGGAATCTGCTGTTGCCGCAGAAAGTAGTGGGAGATTTCGGGTCCCCTCCGTTCCTCAGTGACCGGTGGGCGCCTGCGGCCTCCTGGCATGAATGGATGGCTTAGCTGATCGGTGCTACGGGTGATTCACGGCCCGTTTCAGTGCAGAGCTCCCGACGACGCGTTCTTACGTTTCCATAGCTAGGTCACGTCTCCCTCCTGTAATAAATTTTGTGCTGAAGTTTCTGTGCCTCATGCAGGCGTTGGGGGGCCTACGCCAAGCAGTAGTGAGCAAGCGAGTGTTGGAGCCTGTCTGCAGGGTCAGGGGTAATCAAGCAGTAAGTGTGGTACAGTGCGTGACCCTTTTTGATGAGTTATAGTATTGGAGAGGACACAGGAAGGGTACAGGCTTTGCAAACTGCGGTTATGTCACCCCCAGCAACAGTACCTTGTTGTAGAATCTGCAGACTGTTCTTTAGGATATAGGCTGGGAGGGAGAGGGGGGAACGGCTCAGCGATTTCACAATGACCTTTTGCTGTTTGTTCCCTCTTGTGCAGATCCCAGGACGAGTGGCAGCTCTCTCCCCCAAGCCTCTGCACCCCAGGACAGTGTTAGTAGGACCCTGACCTCCAAGATGGCTGCCGCTGCATGGAGCCCACCGAGGGCCTTTATGGAGTTTTCTGTATCCCCCTCTTGTGTACTCTGGGTCCCGCTGCCGCTTTCAGGTAGGTGGCTCTAATGTTAAGCCTGCGGTGACCCCCTCTCCGCTGATTGCGGTACCCGAGGCCGGGGATGGCGGGGGCTCCACAGGCCGCAGGATGGCGGATCGCGGCCGGGTTGTGGTGCCGACCGGGGGTCTTTACAGTGCGGTCGCTGGATGCCTGTCTCCTCCGGTGCTCGCCTCCTTTCACCTCCAGCCGCGACCGATGCGCGAAGCGCTGGGGTCCCCCCGCCGCCGAACGCGGCACTCCAGGCCGGGGATCGTGAGGCCGCAGTAGGCCGCAAGATGGCGGAATGCCTTCCAGGGGTGATGCTGGCCTGTTACCTCACTCTCGGGCGGCTGTCCTTTACAATAGCCTCCTCTCCTGTTGAGGATGGTTCCCTGCCACACTTGGGAAGCCTTGTGATTTTACAAAAAGTGGTTTTAAGGGCAGGATGGCTGTGGATAGAGCCAGGACCGGCGGAGCTTCTCTGAAACACGTCCTGCTCCTTGCTGCATCCGGACACGCCCCCCTGTTTATCAATTTTCAGTAAAAATACACTACTACGAAGTTAAAAGTAAGTTCTCGCTAAAGGTGCTAAAGATACTAAATGAACATTCTGCACACAGCTATATACCCTTCTAGCAAACTTTACATAAAAATAGGGATTTTTAGTTCACATGCATTGCAATGCATGTTTAAGCTGGCCAACTGCGTCAAAGTAATCCCTCTCTGGCCAGGCCCTACACTACACTATACTAATCTACACCACACTACATTACACTAATTTACTCTACACTAATCTGTTCCACCCTGCCCTAATCCTCTCCACCCTGCCATAATTCACTCCACCCTGCCCTATAATCCAGCCTTAATCCACTCCACCCTGCCCTATAACCCAGCCCTAATCCACCCACCATGCCCTAAAACACAGCCGTAGTCCGCTCCACCTTGCCGTAGTCCACTCCACCCTGCCCTGTAACCCAGCCCAAATCCACCCAGCCTTAATCCACTCCACCCTACCCTATAAGCCAGCCCTAATCCACCATGCCCTATAACCCAGCCGTAGTCTGCTCCGCCCTGCTGTAGTCTGCTCCACCCTGCCCTGTAACCCAGCCCTAATCCACTACACCCTGCCCTATAATCCTGCCGTAGTCTGCTTCACCCTGCCGTAGTCTGCTCCACCCTGCCGTAGTCTGCTACACCCTGCCTTAATCCCTCCACCCTGCCCTATAACCCTGCCCTAATCCACCCTGCCCTAATCCCCTCCACCCAGCCCAAAGATGAAGGGCGGTTCTAGCAACCAATCACCTGCTAGATCACTTGAAAAGTTAACTCCGTCAGTGCCTGCCCCTGCCCTCCATCCAAAGATGCTGTGTCTTCCGCTGTTTAGAGCTGAGTGGGGCTGCGCTGTAAATGGGGGTATAGAGCTGAGGGGGGCTGCACTGTGAATGGGGGGACAGAGCTGTGGGGTCATCTGTAATGTGAATTGGGAGGAGGGCAGACTTGTGGGGGGCAAAGCTGAGGAGGGCTTCCCAGTGAATGGGAGGAGCAGAGCTGAGGGGGCCAGTAATGTGGAATAGGGGAGGGGAGCAGAGCTTAGAAGGGCTGCATTGTGAAGGGGTAGGGGGGAGTGATGTGATGGGGACAGAGGACACCCCTGTCAAGGGAAAACTGTGGTGCAAAAACAAGATTGTGATTTCTAAAGAGGGGGCTGTGATGCGAATAATCTTAGTTATCGCACAAACAGGCGATTCACTCGGACCTTAGGTGGAATTTTTTTTATGGATTGGACCTCTGTGAATTTTAATTCAATACCCCTGGTGTACACTATACTATAATCCGCTCTACCCTGCCCTAATCTGCTCCACCCTACCCTAATCCGCCCGTTGTAACAAATATACACTTTTATAACGCTAAATCAATATACATTTTTATAGAGAGAAGTAAATATAAATTTTTATAGAGATAAGCAAATATAAATTTTTATTTTTTGCTATATAATATATACACTATACTATAATCGTCTCTACTCCTCTGTGCCCCTCCGGGTCATGCGCCATCTGCCTAGTGCCCCTCCGGGCCAGGCTCCATCCGCCTAGTGCCCCTCGGGACTGCGCTCCATCCGCCTAGTGCCCCTCTGGGCCGCGCTACATCTGCCTAGTGCCCCTCTGGGCCACACTTCATCCACCTAGTGCCCCTCTGGGCCATGTTCCATCCACCTATTTCCCCCCTGGGCCGCACTTCATCCGCATTGTGCCTCTACGGGCCTGGCTCCATCCGCCTAGTGCTTCTATGAGTCTGACTCAATTCGCCTAGTGCCCTACCAGTCCTGGCTCCATCCACCTAGTGCCTCTACGGGCCTGGCTCCATCCACCTAGTGCCTTTACGGGCCTGGCTCCATCCTCCTAGTGCCTCTACAGGCCTGGCTCCATCCGCCTAGTGCTTCTACGGGCCTGGCTCCATCCACCTAGTGCCACTACGGGCCTGGCTCCATCCGCCTAGTGCCCCGCCGGGCCTGGATCCATTTGCCTCGTGCCTCTATGGGCTTGGCTCTGTAGACCTAATGCCCAGCTGGGCCTGCCTCCATCCGTTTAGTGCCTCTATGTGCTTCGTGCCTATAAGGGCCTGGCTCCATACGCATACTGCCCTGCCGGGCCTGGCTCCATTTGCCTAGTGCCGAGTCTGGCTACATCCGTCTAGTGCCTCTATGGGCCTGGCTCCATCAGCCTAGTGCCTTTGCATGCCTGGCTCTATCAGCCTAATGCCTCTATGGGCCTGGCTCCATCCGCCTAGTGCCTCTATGGGCCTGGCTCCATCCACCTAGTGCCTCTACAGGCCTTGCTCCATCCGCCTAGTGCCTCTATGGGCCTTGCTCCATCCGGCTAGTGCCTCTACGGGCCTGGCTCCATCCGCCTAGTGCCTCTTTGGGCCTTGCTCCATCTGCCTACTGCCTCTATGGGCCTTGCTTAATCCGCATACTGCCCTGCCGGGCGTTGCTCCATTTGCCTAGTGCCGAGTCTGGCTACATCCGTCTAGTGTCTCTACAGGCCTGGCTCCATCTGCCTAGTGCCTTTGCATGCCTGGCTCCATCCGCCTCTATGGGCTTGGCTCTGTAGACCTAATGCACAGCTGGGCCTGCCTCCATCCGTTTAGTGCCTCTACGTGCTTCGTGCCTATAAGGGCCTGGCTCCATCCGCATACTGCCCTGCCGGGCCTGGCTCCATTTGCCTAGTGCCGAGTCTGGCTACATCCGTCTAGTGCCTCTACGGGCCTGGCTCCATCCGCCTAGTGCATTTGCATGCCTGGCTCTATCAGCCTAATGCCTCTACGGGCCTGGCTCCACCTGCCTAGTGCATCTATGGGCCTGGCTCCATCTGCCTAGTGCCTCTACGGGCCTGGCTCCATCTGCCTAGTGCCTCTATGGGCCTGGCTCCATCCGCCTAGTGCCTCTACGGGCCTGGCTCCATCCGCCTAGTGCCTCTACGGGCCTTGCTCCATCCGCCTAGTGCCTCTACGGGCCTGGCTCCATCCGCCTAGTGCCTCTTGGGGCCTTGCTCCATCTGCCTAGTGCCTCTACGGGCCTTGCTTCATCCATATATTGCCCTGCCGAGCCTGGCTCCATTTGCCTAGTGCCGAGTCTGGCTCCATCCGTCGAGTGCCTCTACGGGCCTGGCTCCATCTGCCTAGTGCCTTTGCATGCCTGGCTCCATCCGCCTAGTGCCTCTACGGGCCTGGCTCCATCTGCCTAGTGCCTCTATGGGCCTGGCTCCATCTGCCTAGTGCCCCGCCGGGCCTGCCTCCATCCACCTAGTGCCTCTACGGGCCTGGCTCCATCCGCCTAGTGTCTCTACGGGCCTGGCTCCATCTGCCTAGTGCCTCTACAGGCCTGGCTCCATCCACCTAGTGCCTCTACAGGCCTGGCTCCATCCTCCTAGTGCCTCCACGGGCCTGGCTCCATCCGCCTAGTGCCTTTGCATGCCTGGCTCCATCCACCTAGTGCCTCTACGGGCCTGGCTCCATCCACCTAGTGCCTCTACGGGCCTGGCTCCATCCGCCTAGTGCCTCTACGGGCCTGGCTCCATCCGCCTAGTGCCTCTACAGGTCTGGCTCCATCTGCCTAGTGCCTCTACAGGTCTGGCTCCATCTGCCTAGTGCCTCTACGGGCCTGGCTTCATCCGCCTAGTGCCTCTACGGGCCTGGTTCCATCCGCCTAGTGCCCCGCCGGGCCTGCCTCCATCCACCTAGTGCCTCTACGGGCCTGGCTCCATCTGCCTAGTGCCTCTGCGGGCCAGGCTCCATCTGCCTAGTGCCTCTATGGGCCTTGCTCCATCCGCCTAGTGCCTCTACGGGCCTTGCTCCATCCGCCTAGTGCCTCTACGGGCCTGGCTCCATCTGCCTAATGCCTCTTTGGGCCTTGCTCCATCTGCCTAGTGCCTCTACGGGCCTTGCTTCATCCACATATTGCCCTACCGGGCCTGGCTCCATTTGCCTAGTGCCGAGTCTGGCTACATCCGTCTAGTGCCTCTACGGGCCTGGCTCCATCTGCCTAGTGCCTTTGCATGTCTGGCTCCATCCGCCTAGTGCCTTTACGGGCCTGGCTCCATCCGATTAGTGCCTCTACGGGTCTGGCTCCATCCGTCTAGTGCCTCTACGGGCCTGGCTCCATCTGCCTAGTGCCTCTACGGGCCTGGCTCCATCTGCCTAGCGCCTCTACGGGCCTGGCTCCATCTGCCTAGTGCCTCTACAGGCCTGGCTTCATCTGCCTAGTGCCTCTACGGGCCTGGATCCATCTGCCTAGGGCCTCTACGGGCCTGGCTCCATCCTCCTAGTGCCTCCACAGGCCTGGCTCCATCCTCCTAGTGCCTCCACAGGCCTGGCTCCATCCACCTAGTACCTCTATGGACCTGGCTCCATCCACCTATTGCCTCTACGGGCCTGGCTCCATCCTTCTAGTGCCTTTACAGGCCTGGCTCCATCCGCCTAGTGCCTCTACGGGCCTGGCTCCATCTGTCTATTGCCCCTATGGGCCTGGCTCCATCTGCCTAGTGCCTTTGCGTGCCTGGCTCCATCCGCCTAGTGCCTCTACGGGTCTGGCTCCATCCACTTAGTGCCTCTACGGGCCTGGCTCCATCCGCCTAGTGCCTCTACGGGCCTGGCTCCATCTGCCCAGCGCCTCTACGGGCCTGGCTCCATCTGCCTAGCGCCTCCACGGGCCTGGCTCCATCTGCCTAGTGCCTCTACGGGCCTGGCTTCATCCGCCTAGTGCCTCTACGGGCCTGGATCCATCTGCCTAGGGCCTCTACGGGCCTGGCTCCATCCTCCTAGTGCCTCCACAGGCCTGGCTCCATCCACCTAGTGCCTCTATGGACCTGGCTCCATCCACCTAGTGCCTCTACGGGCCTGGTTGATCCTCATAGTGCCTTTACAGGCCTGGCTCCATGCGCCTTGTGCCTCTATGGGCCTGGCTCCATCCACCTAGTGCCTCTACGGGCATGGCTCCATCCACCTAGTGCCTCTACAGGCCTGGCTCCATCCACCTAGTGCCTCTACGGGCCTGGCTCTATCTGCCTAGTGCCTCTATGGGCCTGGCTCCATCCTCCTAGTGCCTCCACAGGCCTGGCTCCATCCACCTAGTGCCTCTATGGGCCTGGCTCCATTCACCTAGTGCCTCTACGGACCTGGCTCCATCCACCCAGTGCCCCCCTGGGCCTGCCTCCATCCACCTAGTGCCTCTACGGACCTGGCTCCATCTGCCTAGTGCCTCTATGGGCCTGGCTCTATCTGCCTAGTGCCTTTACGGGCCTGGCTCCATCCTCCTAGTGCCTCCACGGGCCTGGCTCCATCCGCCTAGTGCCTTTGCACGCCTGGCTCCATCCGCCTAGTGCCTCTACGGGCCTGGCTCCATCCGCCTAGTGCCTCAACTGGCCTGGCTCCATCCGCCTAGTGCCTCTACGGGCCTTGTTCCATCCGCCTAGTGCCTCTACGGGCCTTGCTCCATCCGTCTAGTGCCTCTACGGGCCTGGCTCCATCCGCCTAGTGCCTCTACGGGCCTGGCTCCATCCACCTAGTGCCTCTACGGGCCTGGCTCCATCCTCCTAGTGCCTGCACAGACCTGGCTCCATCCACCTAGTGCCTCTACGGGCCTGGCTCCATCCACATAGTGCCTCTACGAGTCTGGCTCCATCTGCCTAGTGCCTCAGTGGGCCCGGCTCTATCTGCCTAGTGCCTTTACGGGCCTGGCTCCATCCTGCTAGTGCCTCCACGGGCCTGGCTCCATCCACCTAGTGCCTCTACGGGCCTGGCTCCATCCACCTAGTGCCTCTATGGGCCTGGCTCCATCCTCCTAGTGCCTCTACGGGCCTGGCTCCATCCACCTAGTGCCTCTACGGGCCTGGCTCCATCCATGTAGTGCCTCTACAGGCCTGGTTCCATCCTCCCAGTGCCTCTACGGGCCTGGCTCCATCCACCTAGTGCCTCTACGGGCCTGGTTCCATCCGCCTAGTGCCCCGCCAGGCCTGCCTCCATCCACCTAGTGCCTCTACGGGCCTGGCTCCATCTGCCTAGTGCCTCTACGGGCCTGGCTCTATCTGCATAGTGCCTCTACGGGCCTGGCTTCATCCTCCTAGTGCCTCCACAGACCTGGCTCCATCCACCTAGTGCCTCTACGGGCCTGGATCCATCCACCTAGTGCCTCTACGGGCCTGACTCCATCCTCCTAGTCCCTCTACGGGCCTGGCTCCATCCACCTAGTGCCTCTATGGGCCTGGCTCCATCCGCCTAGTGCCTCTATGGGCCTGGCTCCATCTGCCTAGTGCCTCTACGGGCCTGGCTCTATCTGTGTAGTGCCTCTACGGGCCTGGCTCCATCCGCCTTGTGCCTCTACAGGCCTGGCTTCATCCGCCTAGTGCCTCTACCAACCTGGCTCCATCCGCCTAGTGCCTTTACGGGCCTGGCTCCATCCGCTTAGTGCCTCTACGGGCCTGGCTCCATCCGCCTAGTGCCCCGTCGGGCCTGCCTCCATCCACCTAGTGCCTCTACGGGCCTTGCTCCATCTGCCTAGTGCCTCTACGGGCCTGGCTCTATCTGCGTAGTGCCTCTACGGGCCTGGCTCCATCCTCCTAGTGCCTCCACAGACCTGGCTCCATCCACCTAGTGCCTCTACGGGCCTAGCTCCATCCACATAGTGCCTCAACGGGCCTGGCTTCATCCGCCTAGTGCCTCTACGGGCCTGGCTCCATCTGCCTAGTGCCTCTATGGGCCTGGCTCCATCTGCCTAGTGCCTCTACGGGCCTGGCTTCATCCGCCTAGTGCCTCTACGGGCCTGGCTCCATCTGCCTAGTGCCTCTACGGGCCTGGCTCCATCTGCCTAGTGCCTCTACGGGCCTGGCTTCATCCTCCTAGTGCCTCTACAGGCCTGGCTCCATCCACCTAGTGCCTCTACAAGCCTGGCTCCATTCATGTAGTGCCTCTACGGGCCTAGCTCCATCCTCCTAGTGCCTCTACGGGCCTGGCTCCATCCACCTAGTGCCACCACGGGCCTGGCTCCATCCACCTAGTGCCTCTATGGGCCTGGCTCCATCCTCCTAGTGCCTCTACGGGCCTGGCTCCATCCACCTAGTGCCTCTACGGGCCTGGCTCCATCCATGTAGTGCCTCTACGGGCCTGGCTCCATCCTCCTAGTGCCTCTACGGGCCTGGCTCCATCCACCTAGTGCCTCTACGGGCCTGGTTCCATCCGCCTAGTGCCCCGCCGGGCCTGCCTCCATCCACCTAGTGCCTCTACGGCCTGGCTCCATCTGCCTAGTGCCTCTACGGGCCTGGCACTATCTGCGTAGTGCCTCTACGGGCCTGGCTTCATCCTCCTAGTGCCTCCACAGACCTTGCTCCATCCACCTAGTGCCTCTATGGGCCTGGCTCCATCCACCTAGTGCCTCTACGGGCCTGACTCCATCCTCCTAGTGCCTCTACGGGCCTGGCTCCATCCACCTAGTGCCTCTACGGGCATGGCTCCATCCGCCTAGTGCCCCACCGGGCCTGCCTCCATCCACCTGGTGCCTCTATGGGCCTGGCTCCATCTGCCTAGTGCCTCTACGGGCCTGGCTCTATCTGCGTAGTGCCTCTATGGGCCTGGCTCCATCCTCCTAGTGCCTCCACAGACCTGGCTCCATCCACCTAGTGCCTCTACGGGCCTGGCTCCATCCACATAGTGCCTCTACGGGCCTGGCTCCATCCGCCTTGTGCCTCTACAGGCCTGGCTTCATCCGCCTAGTGTCTCTA
This sequence comes from Aquarana catesbeiana, assembly GCF_042186555.1. Classification (NCBI taxonomy): domain Eukaryota; kingdom Metazoa; phylum Chordata; class Amphibia; order Anura; family Ranidae; genus Aquarana; species Aquarana catesbeiana. Next base: position 65,918,631 of record NC_133327.1, read on the forward strand.
CCATCCTGGCTCCATCCGCCTAGTGCCTTTATTGGCCTGGCTCCATCCGCTTAGTGCCTCTACGGGCCTGGCTCCATCTGCCTAGTGCCCCATCGGGCCTGCCTCCATCCACCTAGTGCCTCTACGGGCCTGGCTCCATCTGCCTAGTGCCTCTATGGGCCTGGCTCTATCTGCGTAGTGCCTCTACGGGCCTGGCTCCATCCTCCTAGTGCCTCCACAGACCTGGCTCCATCCACCTAGTGCCTCTACGGGCCTGGCTCCATCCACATAGTGCCTCTACGGGCCTGGCTCCATCCGCCTAGTGCCTCTACAGGCCTAGCTCCATCTGCCTAGTGCCTCTATGGGCCTGGCTCCATCTGCCTAGTGCCTCTACGGGCCTGGCTTCATCCGCCTAGTGCCTCTACGGGCCTGGCTCCATCTGCCTAGTGCCTCTACGGGCCTGGCTCCATCTGCCTTGTGCCTCTACGGGCCTGGCTCTATCTGCGTAGTGCCTCTACGTGCCTGGCTCCATCTGCCTAGTGCCTCTATGGGCCTGGCTCCATCTGCCTAGTGCCTCTACGGGCCTGGCTTCATCCGCCTAGTGCCTCTACGGGCCTGGCTCCATCTGCCTAGTGCCTCTACGGGCCTGGCTCCATCTGCCTTGTGCCTCTACGGGCCTGGCTCCATCTGCCTTGTGCCTCTACGGGCCTGGCTCTATCTGCGTAGTGCCTCTACGTGCCTGGCTCCATCCTCCTAGTGCCTCCACAGACCTGGCTCCATCCACCTAGTGCCTCTACGGGCCTGGCTCCATCCACATAGTGCCTCTACGGGCCTGGCTCCATCTGCCTAGTGCCACTACAGGCCTGGCTCCATCCACTTAGTGCCTCTACGGGCCTGGCTCCATCTGCCTAGTGCCTCTACAGGTCTGGCTCCATCCGCCTAGTGCCTCTATGGGCCTGGCTCTATCCGCCTAGTGCCTCTACAGGCCTGGCTCCATCTGCCTAGTGCCTCTACGGGCCTGGCTCCATCTGCCTAGTGCCTCTACGGGCCTGGCTTCTTCCGCCTAGTGCCTCTACGGGCCTGGATCCATCTGCCTAGTCCCTCTACGGGCCTGGCTCCATCCGCCCAGTGCCCCCCGGGCCTGCCTCCATCCACCTAGTGCCTCTACGGGTCTGGCTCCATCTGTCTAGTGCCTCTATGGGCCTGGCTCTATCTGCCTAGTGCCTTTACGGGCCTGGCTCCATCCTCCTAGTGCCTCCATGGGCCTTGCTCCATCCACCTAGTGCCTCTACAGGCCTGGCTCCATCCTCCTTGTGCCTCTACAGGCCTGGCTCCATCCACCTAGTGCCTCTACGGGCCTGGCTCCATCCATGTAGTGCCTCTACGGGCCTGGCTCCATCCTCCTAGTGCCTTTATGGGCCTGGCTCCATCCACCTAGTGCCTCTACGGGCCTGGGTCCATCTGCTTCATGCCTATACTGCCCTGGTTCCATTCGCCTAGTGCCCCGCCGGGCCTGGCTCCATATGCCTAGTGCCCCGCCGGGTCTTGCTTTGTGCCCCACCGGCTCTCTGTGCCCCACCCGGACGTGCTCCATCCGTCCTAATCAAGTGCTCCCAGCCCTTCCCACAAATAAACATTTTTATCAATAACAGCAAATATACTTTTTTTATATAGTACACAGTACTACACCATGGGAGCAAGGTAGTTGGTGGTCCTGTTTTCCTCTTTATAGCGGTCTTAGCAGGTGTTATCTTATTTCCTGTATCTAAACAAACAGAAGAGATGTTACACATAGAAAACTAAGTTGGAATTGCCAAATTCATCAATTTCATAGAAGAAACCAAAGTTGATGGCGTCTTCCCCACGGAGGAAGGGTATATCCCAGAAGTTGATCCTCCGGACTTCTCTCCTGATGACAGCCTGCGGAGGAAAAAAATCTATTACTGCTCTGCAAAGAGGGCAGGTATTGCTTTGTTCCCTCCATGTATCGATGCAGTTTGAATGAAATTGGTGGGAGCAGTGTAAGGTAGTGTCGTCTCCCACTTCAATTTCACTTAAACAGATAGTACATGTGGGCAGCGCCTGATACTCCCTGGCCAGTGGTCTGGCTGGTGCTGGCTGGTCCTCAGCAACGATGCGGTCCCTTGGAGATCTACTTCTATTGGACCTGGCGTTCTCCTGTTGCTGTCGGCGAGCTGTCCTGGACCGTGTGCGGTGTGCAATCGGTGAATCCATGCCTGAAATAACAATGTCAGAGATTTCAGCATTTCTGTTATGTAACCCATTCTATCACAGTTTTAATCATTAAATGACTAAGGCAATTTTTAACAAATTTCAATTGCGCATGTGGCTGTCTCATAGGTAAACCAGAAAATTTGATATTATTTAAGACTTAAAGTGGTTCTGAAAGCAGTTTTTTTTTACCTTAATATGTCCTCTGCACTAAGGTAAAAAAAACCTTCTGCATGCAGCTCTTCCCCTTATACTTACAAGAGCTTGATCGCAATGCAGCTCTGTGCACTAGATCAGAGGCTCCTGTAAGTTAATTTTAGTACACAGTATAATACCCAATATATATTTTTTAAAATAATATAAAAGATGTTTGTTCAATTAAATCGATATCAAATGTCAAGATTTAGATGTGCGTACTCCTGTGAGATGGCAACAAACTACACTACCTGAAATGTTCCATAGGCAACACTTGAAAAGCCTTTACAGGTTATCCATTTAGAGTTACATGTGAGCTCTGGCTCTAGAATTATTGCTCTCACTATGAAGTTCACAGTGATACCTATATACATGTACAGTGGGGCAAAAAAGCATTTAGTCGACCAGCAATTATGCAAGTTCTCCCACTTAAAAAGATGAGAAAGGCCTGTAATTGTCATCATAGGTATACCTCAACTATGAGAGACAAAATGTGGAAACAAATCCAGACATCACATTGTCTGATTTTTTAAAAGAATTTATTTGCAAATTATGGTGGAAAAAAGTATTTGGTCAATATCAAAAGTTGATCTCAATACTTTGTTATATATCCTTTGTTGGCAATGACAGAGGTCAAACGTTTTCTGTAAGTCTTCACAAGGTTGTCACACACTGTTGCTGATATGTTGGCCCATTCCTCCATGCAGATCTCCTCTAGAGCAGAGATGTTTTGGGGCTGTCGCTGGGCAACACGGACTTTCAACTCCCTCCAAAGGTTTTCTATGGGGTTGAGATCTGGAGACTGGCTAGGCCACTCCAGAGCCTTGAAATGCTTCTTACGAAGCCACTCCTTTGTTGCCCGGGCGGTTTGTTTGGGATCATTGTCATGCTGAAAGACCCAGCCACGTTTCATCTTCAATGCCCTTGCTGATGGGAGGAGGTTTGCACTGGAGTGTGACTGTTTGAGGTTGTGGACAGGTGTCTTTTATACTGATAACAAGTTCAAACAGGTGCCATTAATACAGGTAATGAGTGGAGGACAGAGGAGCCTCTTAAAGAAGAAGATACAGGTCTGTGAGAGCCAGAAATCTTGCTTGTTTGTAGGTGACTTATTTTCCACCATAATTTGCAAATAAATTCTTTCAAAAATCAGACAATGTGATTGTCTGGATTTGTTTCCACATTTTGTCTCTCATAGTTGAGGTATACCTATGATGACAATTACAGGCCTCTGTCACCTTCTTAGGTGGGAGAACTTGCACAATTGGTGGCTGACTAAATACTTTTTTGCCCCACTGTATGATGCAATCATGGTTTACATATGCTTGTCAATCTATATGTTCTAAAGGCAGAAGGTATACACCCTCACATGGTCAGTTTGGAATCAATTCAGACATTCTCCAAAGATTGGCTATTCTGTATAATTTGTTGCTCTACTGTCTGCCAGTCTCGAATTGGATACCCCGGCTTAATTCGTCCGTAGCGCTCGAGTGCCAGCCCCAATCCCCCCTCCCATTTTTTCCCCCTTCCCCCTCTCTACCTTACCTCACACTGTACACCCTTTCTCTGTCCTATATAGGTTACTTGCATAATGATTGATTTGCGGATGTCTATATACTGATTACTTCGATTACATCTACCACTTTATTACTTACCACATATTTATGACTACATAGATGGCAGAATTGATACTCGTGTCATTTAAGATATTGGCAGAGGCTCCTTATATACTTGGTTTCATAATGTTTCTATATTGTATTTTTTACAGCTATTAAAGTATTGTGTTTACGCCCATAAGCTCGCCCTTTACAGGTGATTACAATAACTTGGTACACACCCTCTATTTGGTCCAGAGTGCACTTAAGTTCTTTTTCCTACTAAATGCACCAGCATTCTCTTTGTATCGCCTAGAATGTACCGGTGGTGGAAAGTGCATTTTTTTGTGATCTACAATTTCTCTATTAGTTATGTAAGGTTGCTCTCAGCCTCTCATAATCTAGGGACTGCTGTACAGAAAATCCTTGGAGTACTAGGATCCAAAATAATTGTGATACATAAATAGTGCGTTGTCTAACAGTGACATTCAAAAAACAGTATGTCATATGTGCATCAAAGTATAAATAAATATCCAAAGAAATCAACCTTGTAAATATATAAATCAGTATAGAATTTAACACATGCAACACTTAAACCTTAATGAGTTAATAGCTGAATGTACTTAAAGGGGTTGTAAACCCTCATGGTTTTTCACCTTAATGCATTCTATGCATTAAGGTGAAAAACCTTCTGTAGTGCTGCAGCCCCCCAGCCCCTCCGTTTTACTTACCTGAACGCTGTCATCCTCCTGCCGGGAACAAGCACACCAGATCTATCTGGTGTCTTGTGCCCTGATTGGATAGAAGCCATTGGCTTCTGCTGCTGTCAATCAAATTCAATGACGCAGTGCCAGGGGGCAGGCCGAGTCCTGCATTCTGTGTGAATGGACACAGATGCAGGACTCGGGAGTGCGCCCACACGGGTGTCCACCAAGAAGAGCCTTCTCCAACGTGACACTCGATACGGGGAGGAGCCACCAGCGCCGCTGAGGGACACCAGAAGAGGAGGACCGGGCCACTCTGTGCAAAACTAACTGCACAGTGGAGGTAAGTATGACATGTTTGTTATTTAAGAAAAAAACAAATGTTCATAAACAGGTGAGTAAAAGTCCACTAAAGTTGTCCATTCATATCCATGGTATTGCAGTGTCCTCGTGCACAACAAATGCAAAGTGTCAGTGCTCCACCACTGTGTTCTAAGCAAACTAACTGGCCGCTTACCAGAAGTTTAGATCCACAGGTGATCCTATGCGCATTTCAAGTGTACTGATAGAATGGATACCAGTTTATATTTTTGATTTCACTATAATCTTTGTTTGATTTGTTTTTACATTTTTTGTCACATAATCCCTTTTAATTTGGGTTCTGAGTGTAATAGTCACTTCACACTGTTAAATTCAATACTGATTTATATATTTACAAGGTTGATTACTTTGGATTTTTATCTTTACTTTGATGCATATATGACATACTGTTTTTTGAATGTCACTGTTAGACAGCGCACTATTTATGTTTCATAGCAGTTTTTCTATTTGGTTTTCTTGTGTAAAATTTGAGAATGCAATAAAAACAGACTAAACATAAAGGCAGAAGGTTTTTTACCTTAATGCATTTTCTGCATTAGTGTTAAAAACATTCTGCATGCAGCTCTCCCCCTTACACTTACTTGAGCCTGATCTTGATCCAGTGCTATGCACGAGAGCAGAGGCTCTCTCTGCTCTCTCCCTCTTCATTGGCTCAGAGACAGCAGCGGAAGCCATTGTTTCTTAGCTGCTGTCAATCACAGCCAGTGAGAAGGGAGCAGGGGGGCAGGGTCATATGGCACACAGAGCCAGCTTAGGAGCGGGCCCACACGAGTGCCCTCATAGGAAGTGTATTGATGCGGGGGGTACTCTGTGGGGGTACTCTGCAGAGACGAGTAACCAGGAGAGCTGGAAGGGGGACCTAAAAAGAGGAGGATCTGGGTTGCCCTGTGCAAAACCATTGCACAGAGCCGGTAAGTATGACTTGTTTGTTATTTCAAAGATAAAAAAATTTGGTTTAGAATCACTTTAATGTTCAGATTCATGGATAAGTCCAATGATGACTAGTTAAATTGAAATTAAACCTTCCTAATCTTCTATTCACAGAGAACAGAGCCATCTATAATACATCATACTGCACATTTTCATGAAAAATATACGTAAATGAATTTTAGTGCACAAAATAATACCCAATTTTGCTGGTAAAATATAACAGATAATGTGTCAGGTAATTCATTACCAAACGCCAAGATTTAAAATTGCACACTCCTGTGAAAAGGCAACAAACTAAGGTACCTGAAATTGTCATAGGCCACACACAGAAGCCTTTATAGGTTATCTGTTTAGTGTTAAATGTGAGCTCTGGCTCTAGAATTATTGTTCTCACTATGAGGTTCACAGCGATACGTCACATGTATTTTTTTTATTACTTTTTTTTTTACACTTTTTTAAAATGTATTTTTTTCATACAACTTTATTGCTATTACAAGGGGTGGAAAAAACCCCTGTGATAGCTTTGGGCAGTGACAGCCAGGTACTTTTCATGGAGAAATCAGGGGTCTGTTGGATCCTTGATCCCTCCTCTGCCCTGCAAGACAGCTGATTAGATAGAGGTCTGCTTTTTACTGCACACAAACACAATATAATACACAATTTTTTTGCTAAACTATAAAAGATAATGTGTCAGGTAAATATATACCACCGGAAGACTCGATCTGCGATCCGCCACTTCCGGTGGCTATAGACAGACTGACATGAAGCCAGAAACGGCTTTGTTCCAGTCTCCTGAATGTAAACACGGAAGCAACGTCATGACGTCACTTTCTGTTTACTCGGCTGCCAATGGCGCCGGATTTTAAAAAATATACAGTATTTAGATACGCCGTTTTTGGTGATCTGAATACCTTGAAGTGCAAAGGAGGGATTGGAGGTCTTTTAGACCCCCGATCCCTCCATAAAGAGTACCTTTCACCACCTATTACTGTCACAAGGGATGTTTACATTCCTTGTGACAGCAATAAAAGTGATCAAATCTTTTTTGTAAAAAACACAATTTAATAATATAAAAATAAATAAGAAAAAAAAAAAATTTTTAAAGCGTCCCCGTCACCGCGAGCTCGCGCAGCAAAGAAAATGCATACGGAAGTCATGCCCGCATATGTAAACGGTGTTCAAATCACACATGTGAAGTATCACCGCAATCATCAGAGCAAGTGCAATAATTCTAGCTTTAGACCTCCTCTGTAATGCTAACCTGGTAACCGTAAAAAAAAAATTTATAGCGTTGCCTATGGAGATTTTTAGGTACCAAAGTTTGTCGCCATTCCACGAGTGCGTGCAATTATAAAGCGTGACATGTTTGGTATCTATTTACTCAGTGTGACATCATCTTTCAAATTATACAAAAAAATTGGGATAACTATACTGTTTTGTTTTTTTTAAATTCATGAAAATGTCCCTTTTCCCAAAAAAGTTGTGATTAAAACACCGCTGCACAAATACAGTGTGACATAAAATATTGCAACAATCGTCATTTTATTCTCTAGATTCTCTGCTAAAAAATATATATATATATATATATATATATATATATATATATATATATATATATATATATAATGTTTGGGGGTTCTATTGTTCTCACTCTGGTGTTCACAGCGGTACCTCATTGAGTGATGCAATCACTGTTTATATATGTGTGCAAGACCTACATGCGCATTTGGGTGTGTGAACAGGGGACGGGGTAGTTTAAATTTTTTTTCATATTTTAAAAATAAACAAAAGTGAATGGGCGGCTGTAAAAATTGATAACGGGATTGGTTAACATATAAACTCTAAATAAACAATTAGAAACTGGTAGCAAAATGTAATTATTTAACAAGGTTAGAAAAGGAATTCTTCTCCCTTTTAGCCTAGGTTTACACTGACAGCGGGAATGAAATCGATTTCTTTTTACCTCATGTCAGTCACTACATTGGGGGCGATTTCAGAGACATCTGTGTTGGTTTCTGCACAGATGTCTATTGAAATCGCACCCCGAAGTCCCGAAAAGTAGTACAGAAACTACTTTTGGGAATCGGTGCGGCGTCGCACCGATTCAGACGGTGCCATTGCTGGCAATAGATGCCGATTTTGCATGCGATTTGACATGTCAAATCGTATGCCAAATCGCTGCAATGTGAACCAGGGCTTATGACCAGAGTCAATGCCCAATCCTAATTTTGCAACTGTGACATGTGTTCGTAAAACTGTGCATATCATCACAACTACTTGTATCCAGGTGGATTATACCGTACCTTTTTTGTGCTAGAAATTTACTTAGAACCCCCAAACATTATATATATTTTTTAGCAGAGGCCCTATAGAATAAAATGATGGGTGTTGTAATTTTTTATGTCACACAGTATTTGTGCAGCAGTTTTTCAAACTCATTTTTTTGGGGGAAATAATAAAATAATAATAATACATCATATTGTTCGTGTGAAAGATGAAGTTACGCTGATTAAATAGATACCCAATATGTCACACTTTAAAATTGCATCTGCCCGTGGAATGGTGGCAAACTATAGTGCTTAAAATTCTCCATAGGCAACGCTTTCAACGCCTTTACAGGTTACCAGTTTAGATTTACACAGGAGGTCTGGTTGCGACAATACCTCACATGTGTGGAATGATCACCCTTTACACATGCGTGTAAGCACAGTGGGATGGGAGTGCTTTAATTTTTTTTTTAATTATTATTATTTATTTTATATAAACATTTTTTTTTATTTATTTATTTTACATTTAGAGCTCGGGAAAGGTGGCAGAGGGAGGGGGGGCCCCCTTCTGCCACCCACAGAAGTGATTGAGTGGCTGTTTAGACCTTCTAATCACTTCTGCCACAAACAGAATCGCTAACTGAAAAAACCCATACTGGAATGAGGCCTGTAGGTGCCGACATCATCCCAGTATAACTACTTTAACCCGAGGACTTCCATGGATGTCCTATAGGCAGGAAGTAGTTAGATTTAGCTGTATATTTTAGGACATTACAGTGTATCACCACCAAAAAAACTGCACAAATAATTCTCCTGTTCTTGACGATCACAGCAATACCACATGTGTGTGTGATTTGTTTTTTGTGCCCATAACAGAGCCAATAAACAATAGTATGTATTGTAAGAACACATATATGGAGCATCCAGGTTTAAAGCCCACTTCCTGGATGCCTCATATATGTGTTATGCGGTCATGAAGTGGTTAATATGGTACAATTGTCATACCTGTTGGGTCACGTCGTGGTATTTCACGATTGTTGCGCCGTTGACGCCGCGGCATCTTGATGGTACTAGATGGTATCGCAGGTGAATGAAGGTTTATCTAATAATAAATAACATAAATAATAAATAATTAGAGAAATGTAGAATAATACTACAAATAATAATACTAATACTTTCTGCTATAAAACATATCCAATAAAAAATTTAAAAAATTGAATTTCTTCATAAATGTATGCCAATGTGTATTCTGCTACATATTTTTGTTAAAAAAAATCCCAATAAGCGTATGTTGATTGGTTTGCACAAAAGTTATATCATCTACAAACAATAGGACATTTCTATTCATGTTTTACTAGTAATGGTGGTGATCAGCAACGTATAGTGGACTGTGATGTTGCGCCGGACATTCTGATACTGACACTTTTTGGGGACCAGTGACACTAATACTGTGATCAGTGCTAAAAATATGCACCGTCACTGTACTAATGACACTGGCTGGGAAGGGGTTAACATCAGGGGTGATCAAAGGGTTAACTGTGTGCCTCACCAGTGTTTATGTGAACTGTGTGAGGTGCTTTTACTAGGGGATAAGATGGAATGTAGCAGGGACACAAATGCCATCCCTTCCCTCTGTCAGAATGGCAATCTGCCTTGTTTACATAGGCAGATCAGAGTTCTGTCTCTCTGCCCAACGATCGGCTGGCAGACATCTAGTACCTTGCACCCGTCGATTGGCTTCCGCTGTGTATAATGAAGCGAGCTGTTGTATTTATACATGATCCAGCACACAACTGCCACCCTGTAGCAATAAAGCTAGTATAGGGCAGTCCGGAAGCGGTTAAAGGAGAAGTCCAGCCTGGACTCATTCGGTCAGATGCTGCATCCACCTAGGTAAGTATGAATATGGAATAAAAAAATTCCATACTTCTCTTTTAATATCCAAAGTAAATTCACTCATCCATACATGTCTCCATGCTTTATTTTATTGAGAAATCACTTTGAAAAACATCCTCAGCATTTTTAGCAATGACCTTCTTCAGTAAGGGCAAATGATTCATGTAGCATTTACTTCCTGGAATCCATCAGCCCTTAGTTCCGGCATGCAGGGAGGAGTGTGTGCTTAGCTGAGAAAGCCTCTCCTTCCCTCCTCCAGATGAAAGAAGAAAATACCCATGAAGACTCCTGGGAAGTATGACATAATTTTAGCCTAGGCCACAAACCAGGAAGCAACTGAAGAAATGTAAAAAAAAAAAAAAAAAGATTAAGGGCCGGTTACTGCGATGTCCGAGATCGGATGTGATAAGCACCACACTGCAGTGAAAATCACATCCGATCTCTGTGCGATGTGCATCGCATTCGGACCAAACTTGCACAGGACCCTTTTTTTGGTCCGCAGCAGAATCGGATCGCATGGGTGTTCACACCATGTGATCTGATTCCTGTGCGTGTTTGCAGATCGCACTGCGATATGCGAACTGATTTGGGGGTGTCATTAACTTTTAACTGACACTCCCAGCAGTTCGCATAGGGCAGCCGGGAGACATGCGATGCGGGTACCTGCAGTAGATTTGCAGCGTTCCCGCATTGCAGCAGTGGGAACCGGCCCCAAAACAAGTAAATATGATATATCTTCTTATCTATTTACTCATGCGAGCAGCATAAACATTTAACCACTTCAATACAGGGCACTTATACACCTTCCTGCCCAAACCAATTTTCAGCTTTCAGTGCTGTCGCAGTTTGAATGACAATTGCGCAGTCATACAACACTGTACCCAAACTAAATTGTTAACATTTTGTTCCCACAAATAGAGCTTTCTTTTGGTGGTATTTGATCACTTCTGCGGTTTTTATTTTTTGCTAAAAAATTAAAAAAGACTGAAAATTTTGAAAAAAATAAAAGTTTTGCTTTTGTTTCGGTTAAAAATTTTTGTAAATAAGTAAGTTTTCTCTTTCACTGATGGGCACTGATAAGGCGGCACTGACAGGCACTGATAAGGCGGCACCGACGGGCACTGACGATGGGCATGTGACACTGATGGGCACTGGTAGGCGGCACTGATGGGTGGCACTGATATGCAGCACTGATGGGCATTGATAGGTGGCACTGATGGGCACTCATGGGTGGCACTGATGGGCACTGAAAGGCTGCAAAGATGGGTTCTTATGGGTGGCACTGATAGGCGGCACTGATGGGCACTGATAGGCACTGATACGTGGCACTGATGTGCACTGATACGCGGCACTAATATGAGGCACTGATAGGCATCCCTGGTGGCACTGGCAGTGGTAGGCATTGTGAGTGGGCACTGATTGTCAGCTGCCTGGGCACAGATTAGTATTTCCCTGGGGGTATACCTGGTGATCCAGTGTGGATGGCCATCCTGGTGGTCCTGGTCGGCTTTCCTGGTGGTCCTGGGCGGCTCCCCTGGTGATCCTGGGTGGGATCCGAGGGGGCGCTGTGCTGATAAACAATCAGCACAGACCCCCCCTGTCAGGAGAGCAGCCAATCGGCTCTCCTCTACTCGCGTCTGTCAGAGACGCCGATCACCGTCTTTTCCTATTTACATCATTATCAGTCGTGATTGGACACAGCTGATCCTGTGGTAAAGAGTATCCGTCAGAGACTCTTTACCTAGATCGGAGTTGCGGTGTGTCAGATTGACACACTGCATCAACGATCGCTGCGATGCGCGCCCCCGGGGGCGCGCAGCGGCTTAATATCCTGAGAACGTCATATGACGCCCAGTCAGGTTATTGAAACCACTTTGCAGCCGTCATTTTGCTATATGGCGGGAGGCAAGTGGTGAAAATAGTTAATGTGATTGAGAGAGTTTAGTTGCACATTAAGACCCCTTTCACGCTGAGGCGGTTTTCAGGCATTTTAGCGATAGAAATAGCTTCTAAATAGCACCTGAAAACCACCTCCTATTAATTTCAGTGTGTCTTTTCACACTGGGGCGGTGCATTTGGGGGACGTTAGGAAAAGTCCTGCAAGCAGCATCTTTGGGGCGGTGTGGGAGCACTGTATACAGCGATCCTAAAACGACCTGCTCATTGAAATGAATGGGCAGCGCTTCCAAAGCACCTGAAAAAAGTTTCGGAAGTGCCGCAACACAGCGTTTTTAACCCCTTCTTTGGTGTTAAATGCGCCCCGCTTGCGGCCTAAAAGTGCCACTACAACTAGCAGCGCTTTAGCACTAATGCGGTCGGGGCCCCAGTGTGAAAGGGGTCTAATGTATTTATCTTTGATTGATTGACAACACCCGCTCACCACCATCACGTATAAGAGAGTGGAGAGATTGGCAATCTTATATGAGAACACAGCGCACCTGGCACTATGATATGGTAATAACAGAACACAGCGCGGTGTACTGCACCTTTTATTGTATGTATGCTTTGGACTGTAAATCTAGACTTTTTTTCCTTTTTATTTTTAGTTTGAAGATTAGTACAAAACGTTGTTGTGTTTTTTTTATTGCTCACTTTGTCACATTTATAACTTATTCTGTTCCAGTTCCAGCTACCACAGCACCAGTATGCTGTCATCGACATGCTAATTCATGTTTTTTTTCATTCTTTATTTATTCCAGATATGCCAGAAAGTAAAGACATAAAACTGGTCACAAGTTACACTGATTACAGATTGTTTCACAATTGAAAACAAGATCAACAATCATGAGAGGTCAAGGGGGTAGAGAAGAGACTTTCCAGGTAATTTCAGCAAATAGAGAGGAAGCACCAGCAAAGACAGACATGCTTATGAATTGTGTCATAACACTTGACCACCATTAAGAGACGCTAATGAAATGACATTCCATTCCTTATTTTAGATGTCATTATATTACATTTTTGTGTTTCTGTGCTTCTTTATGCAATGCAGGCAGATCATGGTTGGTGCGAGGTGCTGGCAGGGAGCTGTACATAGCTTCCTGAAAACATCACCATACCCTCCCTCGGTACTGGTCCTAACAACCCTCAGCCCTGATGCAAGCAGTGTGTTGGCTCTTGAAATGAGTTATGCAAAAATACCTTGATGCACGGATGGCAATCTGGAGGAGTGGGTCTTCCTAGGCAGCCTTTAAAGAGGAAGGAAAATCCACTTTTTAACTTGTACCTATAATAAGGCTTACCTGTAGGTACAGTGAATATCTTCTAAACTTGCATTGTTTAGGAGAAATTCACATGGGATGCAGCCAGTGATGTCACCGGTGCATGCGATCTGAAGGGATGGCAAACCCTACCCAGAGCATCCATACAGCCCGCAAACCCAGAAGGGTGAAGATGGAAGCACAGGGGAGCCGTGACAGCACTGCGCTAGAGGACTCTATGCAAAGGTAAGTCTGTCATAATGTGCTAGTATCATAGGCGTGCGCACAGGGTGTGCCTGGTGTGCCTGGGCACACCCTAATCGCCTTGTGTGGTGCATATTCCCCCCTGTTTAGGCCACTGATATTTCATCCCCCAAAAAAATGTTACAAAAATAATTAAAAAAAAAAAAAAAATAAACAAAATTACACTGTCCACTGCCCTACTGACACCATCAGTACATATACACATGCATATGTATTTGAGCTTTGGGGTGCACACCCTAATGCAAGAGGCTGCGCACACCTATGGCTAGTATGCAGTGCATACTAGTACATAATGACTTAAACCTGTCATTTTTATATGTTTGTGGTGGTTTACTACCACTTTAATTAGCTGAAGTTTGCCTTTAATTTGTTGGTCAGGTCCAACTAAATCTGCTAGTACATCTAACATAGTTGCCAACATTGAAAAAAAAATATGTGGGACACTTTTTTTTGCTGTAGGCGGAGCCAATCAATAATTAGGAGGCGGGGCATTCGTTTGTAGGCGTGGCCTAGTAAAAAAATAATAGTTGAGGCGCGCGAAGCGCGCCGCGGCGAAAAATGGGCGTGGCTTACGCGGAAAGTGGGCGTGGCTTACGCGGAAAGTGGGCGTGGCTTACGCGGAAAGTGGGCGTGGCTCAAGAGGGTATGGTTAGAGTCTGAGATGAATGGGGGAGGGAAAGGGGGAGAGGGAAAGGGGGAGAGGGGAATGACGGGACAGCAGCCCCAGGTCCTACACAACAATAGAAATATGTGTATTCTAGAAAGTTTAACAATCAGCAGATAAAGATACTCCAAACACCTGGTGTTAACGCTTCAATCATCCCGGCACCATGGTTGTTATGGTGTCAGGATGATTGAAGCGCATTATTTCTATTATTACATTGTAATATAAAATTAAATCATTCAACTCACCATAATGCAGAATCAGTGGGATCCCTGAGCGTGTCACTAGCCACGTCGCCTGCCACCAGCAGAGTCTGTCCTTGCATCAGGTGCCCCCGCCAGAGTCTGTCCTTGCATCAGGTGCCCCCGCCAGTGCAGCCCCCCCTCAGTTAGTGCAGCCCCCCCTCAGTGCAGCCCCCCCTCAGTGAAGCCCCCCCTCAGTGAAGCCCCCCCTCAGTTAATGCAGCCCCCCCTCAGTTAATGCAGCCCCCCCTCAGTGCAGCCCCCCTTCAGTTAGTGCAGCCCACCCTCAGTGCAGCCCCACTCAGTTAGTGCAGCCTCCCCCCCTTAGTGCAGCCCCCCCAGTTAGTGCAGCCTCCCCTCAGTGCAGCCCCCCCCAGTTAGTACAGCCTCCCCCCTCAGTGCAGCCCCCCCCTCAGTTAGTGCAGCCCCCCTCAGTGCAGCCTCCCCTCAGTGCAGCCCCCCCCTCAGTTAGTGCAGCCCCCCCTCAGTTATTGCAGCCCCCCCTCAGTTAGTGCAGCCCCACTCACTGCAGCCCTCCCTCAGTTAGTGCAGCCCCCCTCACTGCAGCCCCCCCCTCAGTTAGTGCAGCCCCCCCTCAGTTATTGCAGCCCCCCCTCAGTTAGTGCAGCCTCCCCCCCTCAATGCAGCCCGGCCCCCGCTCAGTGGAGGAGCGGCCGGTGTTCTGCCGAGAAAGTTCCCCTCGGCAATGGCGGACCCCCTGTACTGTGCAGGCGCAGCGCTTGCGCAGTACGGGGCTGGGGAACTTTCAGGAAGACACGGCGCCGGCGCCGTGTCTTCTGCTCGCTTCAGTGGAGAGGGGAGGGGCCGTGCAGCCAAAGAAGCCGCTTCATTGGCTGCACGGATCGAGCCCCCTTCCCCTCTCCACTAGAGGCAGCTAGAGCGGCAGCGCCGGCCGCCATTTTGCTGGAGCCCGCTGCTCCAAAAAAAAAAAAAAAAAAAAAAAAAAAAAAAAAACCAACATTCCCGATTTTCCTTATGGAAAATCCCGATTCGGGACACTCTCCAATCGGGACGAGGGTCCCAAAATCGGGATTGTCCCGGGAAAATCGGGACTGTTGGCAACTATGATCTAACACTACCCTTTTCCCAGATTGACAATGCTGTTGTCCAAAGGTGGAGATGCTCTTAAGCTGTACAAAAATTCTTTGTACATTCAATCGAAAATCGCAAAAAATAGTGCAGGAACCTTATTTTTCAAATCAGTGTGGCACCGCAAAGTAGGAGCCACACCAATTTGAACCATTGTCGACAAGAGGCAGAGACTTTTCATGCGATTTAGAACCGCATGACAAGCAGTACCAGTGTGAATGGGGGCTTAATGATTTGTATTTCTGCCAGTCCTGAGAATTATGCCCTGTACACACGGTCGGACATTGATTGGACATTCCAACAACAAAATCCATGGATTTTTTCCGACGGATGTTGGCTCAAACTTGTCTTGCATGCACATGATCACACAAAGTTGTCGGAAAATCCGATCGTTCTGAACGTGGTGACGTAAAACATGTACATCGGGACTATAAACGGGGCAGTAGCCAATAGCTTTCGTCTCCTAATTTATTCTGAGCATGCGTGGCACTTTGTGCGTCGGATTTGTATACACATGATCGGAATTTCCGACAACGGATTTTGTTGTCGGAAAATTTTATAGCAAGCTCTCAAACTTTGTGTGTCGGAAATTCCGATGGAAAATGTGTGATGGAGCCCACACACGGTCGGAATTTCCGACAACAAGGTCCTATCACACATTTTCCGTCGGAAAGTCCGACCTTGTGTACAGGGCATTACACAGCTCTGCCACACAGCACAGCCAGGCTTGAAGTATAGTAGATCTGATTTTTCTTTGCTAACTGGATACTGAAAAGATATGCTGTAGTCTGATGAGCTTGTTTCTCTGTTACTTTGCTCTCTCCTCCCAAAACTGACTGGCTCCCTATGCTGCTTCTCCCTCCCCAATCTGAGCTCTGCTGTACAGGGACTATGAGTGGCTGATACCAGATTGAATATAGGTGTTTACACTGCTTGCATTGTAAAAAAAAAAAAACATTTAAAGATGTAGTAATGAATATCCAGCAAATTCATTTATGTATTTTAAAGTAGAGCTATAAACAAAACCTTTCATTTAGGACAGAGTAAGGGAGGGTTATAATCCCTGTGGTATTATTATTTTTTTGCCATCTGTGCCCCATTGGGGAGATTTTCCTTCACTTCATGCCCCATAGCCAAGACAGGAATTGAAAGGAAATCCCTCCAAAATGAGGGACCCCCTGGTTGTCATCAGGGTCACCAGAACTAGTGTCCTCATTGGAACATTTCCCCTCTATTACCGCTTTAAGTGTCAAGCCAAAAATGGGATTTTCTTTCACTTTCATGGGGGCAAAAACAGCAAAATTACCCCGATGGAGTTCTAATACTTCTCCACTCTATCCAAAACACACACAAAAAAAAAAAGTTTTGTCTTTATACATTAAATCTGCCCAGAGTGCACCATTAAATTTAATATTTAGGAAGGAGTTAAAGTATAGCTAAAGCAAAAACATTTTGGTTTTGGATAGAGTGAAGAGGGATGAGAACACCTGTCTGGTATTTATTGCTGTCTGTGCCCCTGTTAGGCTCTATTTACACCTGTGCATTCTGGAGATGAACGCAGAAGTGTGCATTTTTGTGTATCTTGCTGTGACATGTGCAAAACATGTATTGTGCTTGCAGTGGCATTACCTTTCAATGGCACCCCAAAGGCAGACAGCATACAAGCAATTTGTGCATAGCAAAACGGGCCATAAATGTGCCAAGACACGCTGTAAAAATAAATAAAATGTGAAGCTTCTTTGACATGTTTGCCACGCATAGGGCAGCCCATTTAAGTGAATGGGCTACCCTATGTGTGTTGAGTAAAAAGACGTGAGGTGTGAATGGGGCCTTAGGGAGATTCACCCTCTCTATTTGTCCCTTTTAGGTTACCAAGCGTGAAAGTAAAAGAAAATCCCACATTTTGAGCTGTCACCAAGATAGAAATAGCGTTGAAATCTTTTCATGGGGACACTAGTTCTAGAATCCCCCCAATATGGAGTGTTTTTCTTTCACTTCCTGTTTCAGCTATTGAACAGGAAGTGAAGGGAAATCTCCCCAATTGGTAATGGCAAAATAAATCCTGACAGCCACTGCAACAATGCAAGTAACCTACTTTACTGTGCAATGTGATAATATTCATTCGCTATTGTCACACAACTGGGTGGACTAGGGGAGCAGTGCTCTGATCCACTGCTCTACTGACACCGTCCACTGCTCTACTGACACCCTCCACTGCCCTACTGACACCATCCTCTGCCCTACTGACACCGTCCACTGCCCTACTGACACCGTCCACTGCCCTACTGACACCGTCCACTGCTCTACTGACACCGTCCTCTGCCCTGCTGACACCGTCCACTGCCCTGCTGACACCGTCCACTGCCCTGCTGACACCGTCCACTGCCCTGCTGACACCGTCCACTGCCCTACTAACACCGTCCACTGCCCTACTAACACCGTCCATTGCCCTACTGACACCGTCCATTGTCCTACTGACACCGTCCACTGCCCTACTGACATCGTCCTCTGCCTTACTGACACCGTCCACCGCTCTACTGACACTGCCCACCGCCCTACTGACATTGTCCTCTGTTCTACTGACACTGTCCACTGCTCTACTGACACCATCCACTGCCCTACTGACCCATTCAATGTTCTACTGACACTGTCCACTGCTCTACTGACACCGCCCACCACCCTACTGACATCCTACTCTGCTCTACTGACGCCGTCCACTGCTCTACTGACGCCGTCCACTGCTCTACTGACACCGTCCACTGCCCTACTGACACCGTCCACTGCCCTACTGACACCGTCCACTGCCCTACTTACACCATCCACTGCTCTACTGACACCGCCCTCTGCCCTACTGACACCGCCCTCTGCCCTACTGACACCGTCCTCTGCCCTACTGACAACGTCCACTGTTCTACTGACACCACCCAATGCCATCCTGACACCGTCCACTGTTCTACTGACACCGTCCACTGTTCTACTGACACCGTCCACTGTTCTACTGACACCATCCACTGTTCTACTGACACTGTCCACTTCTCTACTGACACCATCCACTGTTCTACTGACACTTTCCACTTCTCTACTGACACCGTCCTCTGCTCTACTGGCTGACAGTGTCCACTTTTAAGGTAGGCTAGTTTCATATTTTAACTGACATTTCTTTTATTAATCGAATCACATTTTATGGGTACACGAATGGTTTAGTTTCATTTAACCATGCCCCTTTAAGTACCCCCCCACTGTTATTGCATTTTGGCCACAGCCACTGTTCACCGTAGCACACCTCATTACTACTCTCTTTGGGTAACCCAAAAGGTGTCCCAGGTATTTTACACTCCTATAGTGTATACTTCAAAAAAATTGCCGTGTGCCGTGAAAATGTTCGGGTTTGGCTTGAAGAAAAGGTGGCAACCCTAGACTGAGAGAGAGTGGAGACAAGGACTGAGAGAGGGAAGACCGGGGACTGAGAGAGAGTGGAGACAAGGACTGAGAGAGGGAAGACCGGGGACTGAGAGAGAGTGGAGACAAGGACTGAGAGAGGGAATACCAGGGACTGACAGAGTGGAGACAAGGACTGAGGCTGGATTCACACCTATGCATTTTTAGTGCTTTTTGCATTTTTCAGATTTGCACTGCATTACAAGTTCCATAGGAAACCATGTTAAATAGACTGTAGTGCAAATCTGCAAAATGCAAAAAGCACTAAAAATGCATAGGTGTGAATCCAGCCTGAGAGAAGGAAGACCAGGGACTGAGAGAGAGTGGAGACAAGGACAGAGAGAGGGAAGACCGGGGACTGACATTGAGTGGAGGCAAGGACTGAGAGAAGGAAGACCGGGGACTGACAGAGACTGGAGACAAGGACAGAGAGAGGGAAGACCGGGGACTGACATTGAGTGGAGGCAAGGACTGAGAGAGGGAAGACGGGGGACTGACAGAAAGTGGAGATAAGGACTGAGTGAGGGAATATCAGGGACTGACAGAGTGGAGACAAGGACTGAGAGAGGGAAGACCAGCACTTTCTATTTATAATTACTTTACCTTTCGGACACTGCACCATAAGTTTATTTGCAATTTTTGCTATACACTGGGGATATCTGGTGGTAATTTTATGTATAATAGCACTTCAGCGTTTATATTATTGCATATTTTTCACGTTCACTTTATGTTAATTAATCCTCTAGGGACATCTAGCGGTCATTCATGATATCGCACTTATTTTGCACTTTATGATGTATATGTTTTGTTAAAGAGTAGGGTGTGTTGTTCATCACATTTTTCTTACTGCACTGATTAGAGCTCAGACACAGGCTCCATTGGCTCCTGCTGCTGTCAATCACAGCCAGTGAGTAGGGCGCAGGCGCAGGCCTGAGATGGCTAAGGAGTGAGCATGCACAAGTGCCCCCATAGCAAGCAGCTTCCTACGGGGACATTGGCAGGGAGGAGGGGCCAGGAGTTCCGACAGGGACCTAAGAAGAGGAGGATCAGGGCTGCTCTGTGCAAAACCATTACACAAAGCAGGTAAGTGTGTATATATATATTATATATATATATATATATATATATATATATATATATATTTTTTTTTTTTTTGTATAATTTTCTTAAAGGAACATTTAAGATCACTTTAAGTCTAGGTGTAATGCAGTGCAGGAAACACTGCAATCAGTTGGGATTTCCCGTATCGCATGCAAAACACACTGCCCTTGTGACCTGCTCCAGGTGAACTGTGAGTGAAGGTTTGTGTATATGGGATTGTATTTGTATTTATTTTTTTGGTTGAACTAGATGGACTTGTGTCTATTTTGAACCTGACTAACTATGTAACAATATGTCAATGTTAACGACACTGCAAACATAGTGCATTTGCCTGCACCATAATGCCATTCTGTACCATGCGATCTAGTTGTGGCACAGCTTAAAAATGGTGCATGCAGTTCTTGGTTGCAATTTGAGCCCATTTAAAATGAATGGGCTCAAATCGCACTGCACTGAATCGAATGTGAATTGCAGGAATGCATTCCATTTCACATGCGATTCACATGAGCCTAAAGACTGCAAGCATAATACAAGATATGGTTAGTAACTGCAGTCATGAGACAAGAGATGGTCAGAGATTGTGGGCATGATACAAGAGGAAGTGGAAGTTTTACAAGAGACTACTGTCAGAGACTGTGATCAGAATATAGGAGTTGTTGGAGTCTGGGAACATGGTCCAAGAGACAGTAGTAGACTGGAGACACATCACATGAGACTGCTAGAAATTCCGGCTATTACAGGGAGATGGGGGACCCAAGAGTAGAGTCTGCAGGGCACTGGTTGGGCACCTAAGTTGTAAACGATTGTTTACAGCCCATGAAGCTGCCATCTTTGCCTCAGTTTGATTTGCAGTGGGTGCTGCACATGTGATCAGTTATAACAGCAGCCATTTGGTGGCTTGACAGTTTGGTTGAGAGCACAAGCAACTTTTACCTTTCTCTCTCACGGCATTCCCCAAATGTAACTGTTTTGAGAAGCTGATCGATGGGTTAAGTTCCACTTTAAAAGCTTCAGGTTAGGTTCACATATATGCATCCAATTTGCATGACAGGAGAGTGTGATCAGCTGTCAATGGAGCCGAATCACACAGGTCTGGGGTGACCGCAGTCCGGATTGCAGAAGGGTGCTGTGCATCTTTGGGTCCGGTTCAAGTGCGAAATAAGGCAAAAATTCAGAGTTGAATCGCACATGAACCGGTGAATAGACACGCACCGCGCCCCATGCTGTGAACCGCGGCCAGACGTATGTGAACCCGGCATCAAAAAGAAAAATGTTTCTGCAGCAGTTTAGCGCCCCGCCAGCATTGTACCTACAGAATGTCACACAGGGTCACTAGAGGGCGGAGGAACTGCTCACCTGTTTCTGCAGCGTCACTCCCTCATTGGCTGGATTATGGCGGTAATGCTCTCCCTCACTGGTGAAGGACAATTGTACAGTGTTTCCGCCATCGAGGGACTGACAACTCACTAATCCGACCAGAGAGGGAGCATCACCATGGAAACGGGTGAGTTATTTCTCTACGGGTTAGTCGCCTGTAGCATGCCAAGATCACAAGTATTAGGGAGACCATACATGTCACAATCTGATTGTACAATCTTCTTTTAAACTTACCAATTTTTACATCAAAGAGCACAAATGTACACAATGTATTCAGTTTGTATCCAATGCACAGGGCCTTCTATGACAGAATTGGTGGTGGATGTAAAGCAGATTGTACAGAGCTTTAGCTGGAGTTGGGCTTTAGGATTTAAAATGTGAACATTGAATATGATATCCTGATGAGGGTCCATTACCAGCTGCATCTCTGCTGGTGTGTACACAAGGCCTATGCAGGCTCCTTCTGGACTGGTGTCTTAGAGATCAGTTATACCCGATTATCATTCTTCCCAGGACTGGTATAGATAGTACATTGCAGGTACCCCTCATCTCCTCTATTACAGGGGATAATGAACAGTTGGTGCAGATGGCGGAGATCTGGGGAAATGAAGGTGTGGTACGGCCGCCTCTGAAGGGTTTGTCACTATCAAGATTGACAGTAAGATGTTTGTGAACCTTTATTACTTTATCTTTATGTAATAAGTTGTATTTAATAAAGTCTGATACAAGATCCATCTGTATGTTCTGTGGCGGTGTAATAATAAATACATTCTTCCATGATTACTGTCTGTGAAGGTTCCTATGTATCCAGGTCATAGCATAGCTAGTAGTAGTCACATTCAACTGGACTGGTTCTGTAATGTTGAAGGCCCATCATACCTTCTCCAGAACTGAAGAAGTGGGATGTAGAAGCTATAAAATGACTTCAACATTACAGAAAGTCTGGCTGAATGTGACAATCTACTACCAGCTATGCTAATAAAATATTGTTAGACAGGGTTGGTAAAGGTTGGCACACTCAGCCTGAGGACTGACAGCTGTTGGACTGTTGCCAGGGCATGTTAAGAGGCAGTGTTGCCAACCTACCAGATTGAAAATTTACTGACACAACACCCAAAATTTACTGGCATTTCCAAAAGTTACAAAATCACACTTTTAAGCGCATATTTTAGTATTTAGGCTACAAACAAGTACATAATGCAATTAGCGATGTCATTTAAGGTAGATTTTTTTATTTTATTTACAATAGTAAATACAATTGATTTACACACACCTGAAATTGACTCTCACAGTGACACTGACAGCAGCACAGATGATAGACACATCACTGATATGACACCTGAGTGATGGTCTCTCTCTATGCCAGATGGTCCCTTCTGTCCAAACAGCACTGACAGTCCCGCTCCCAGCTAGAGAAATATTACACCAATTCACATCAGTCCCCCCTGCCCTTACAATAAGTCAGAACTTCCCGGTGAGATAACCCAGGCGAGTTCAGATTCATATCCCAACATGGCTGAGCCCATCCTTAGTCTGGACATGAGCAGAGATAGGAGGACCGGGCTATGTGACCAAGACAGGAACTTCAGTTGGGTTTTCTGTAAAGAAAAAACAAAACAAAAAAAAAAACCAGCAGATACAAATACTATATATACATATTTTAAAAATCAGTAACTTACCATGTCCAGGATCCAGAGCTTCCCGCAGCCAGTTCTTATTACTGAAATAGAACGGGAGAACAAAGGAAGCGCCACCTAAGTGCAGTATTAGAATCTGATTTTTAATGGCAAGGTATAAGGAAGATACAGGCTCATCTGTATAAATAGTCCCGAGGGCTCCTCGAGTCCGGAAAGGGTTCCTGGTGCGTGGTATGTTAGTGGCAAGTCCATAGCACGTCCTGTGGCCACAGGAGAAGATCCGGAATCAGCGTGGAACGCACGGAAGTGACATCACAGAATCACACACGGAGGAGTTAGTCACAGGAAAGGAAAAGAGACTGGCAGGCTACGCACTCGGAGCTTCAGCTCCTTCTATTGGCCTGGAATGTATAGGCTGAATGGTGCTATTTATATGTCTGTGCTGTGGGACAACAAATCACAGCGTGGACTGGTCTCTGAACAGCCACAAATCTTCTCTAAGTGATTACAATGTGGTTAATGCGTCCTGATAGATTTGACATGGATTGTGGCATAAGCTTATACATATAACGTGATTAGAAAATTAAATGATGGAAACATAATATTTGATTGGGTATAAAAAATATATGACAAGTAAATATATGTATAATATAATATAAATATACACACACACACACACACACGAAAACAACCAGTAAAAACTCACTTTTAAAATGTTATGAATATATAGATAAAAATAATAATAAAAATGACACCCTATCGTTCAACCACAAGGACAGAGTGATAGATAAGGGGCTAAAATTGTAAGGTTGATGTGTCATGAGAATTAATCGCAAAAGGGTGGAGCCCATGCATATATTAAGAGAGACACACTTAGGTGTATGTGTGTGTATATATATATATATATATATATATATATATATATATATATATATATATATATATATACATACATACATACATACATATACACACACACACACATACATATATACTACAGTAAAAATCATATGGACATATTCAAATAGCTTTTTAGCCATTTAGGTACACCCAAGTGTGTCTCTCTTAATATATGCATGGGCTCTGCCCTTTTGCGAGTAATTCTCATGACACATCAACCTTACAATTTTAGCCCCTTATCTATCACTCTGTCCTTGTGGTTGAACAATAGGGTGTCATTTTTATTATTATTTTAATTTTTTATTATTATTTTTATCTATATATTCATAACATTTTAAAAGTGAGCTTTTATTGGTTGTTTGTGTGTGTGTATGTATGTATGTATGTATGTATGTATGTATATATATATATATATATATATATATATATATATATATATATATATATATATATATATATATATATATATATATATATATATATTTTATTATATGCATATTTACTTGTCATATATATTTTCTTACCCAATCAAATATTATGTTTCCATCATTTAATTTTCTAATCACGTTATATGTATAAGCTTATGCCACAATCCATGTCAAATCTATCAGGACGCATTAACCACATTGTATTCACTTAGAGAAGATTTGTGGCTGTTCAGAGACCAGTCCACGCTGTGATTTGTTGTCCCACAGCACAGACATATAAATAGCACCATTCAGCCTATACATTCCAGGCCAATAGAAGGAGCTGAAGCTCCGAGTGCGTAGCCTGCCAGTCTCTTTTCCTTTCCTGTGACTAACTCCTCCGTGTGTGATTCTGTGACGTTACTTCCATGCGTTCCACGCGGATTCCGGTTCTTCTCCTGTGGCCACAGGATGTGCTGTGGACCTGCCATTAATATACCACGCACCAGGAACCCTTTCCGGACTCGAGGACCCTTGGGACTACTTATACAGATGAGCCTGTATCTTCCTTACATCTTGTGAGTGTTTTATGTATACCTTGCCATTAAAAACCAGCTTCTAATACTGCACTTAGGTGGCGCTTCCTTTGTTCTCCCCTTCTATTTCTGTGTACAGAGCCAGCTCTCTGATGACAGCAGCCGTCCTTATCATCCCACCATTATTTCTATTATTGGACTACTATTGTTGTGCTTATGGACTAATGACCCCCCTTTCAATACAGACTCAGTAATAGTGATTTTTTTTATTACTATTATTCTGTTTTATATTGAATGGTACCTTGCGCTCAGTTATTATCAAATTAACTATCTATGAATTTTTAACCCCGGAATTATTACTCTCACGCCGACGGTCACAGTGATACTTCACATAAATGCATCCTATGCTGAGTGTTTGCAATGGGGTGATATTACATTTTTTTCACTTAATATAAAAATAAAAAATTAACACTTTTTTTATTTCCTTTCTTTAAAGTGGAACTTCACTTCTAAAAAAAATAAATAAATAAACGGTCCCCTGCAACAAATATTGCAATTGTTGACCTTTTAAAATGAGGTACTGACCAGTCCCTGCTATCATTCAGCAGACGGTTCTTTGCACTTCTTTGGGTCCCCAGCACCTCCATCTTGGAATTTGGGAGTCTACTGTGACTTCCTGAGCAATCTCAACCGGCACCCCACTGTGCGGTGCAATAAGACTGCAGGCTCCTTACACGTGTGACATATCCCAGGAGGCTGGGGGCAGAGAAGGGGGCGGGGTGGGCAATGTCATTCTTGCCCATGTGAGATATGAGGAAGTGGGAAGGGGGTACCTGTCCAAAAAGGTACTGGCTCCCTGAAATTAAAAAAATAAAAACACATTTCAAAGTGTTTAGGGAGGTGGACTTTAAAGTGAAAGTCTGCTTTAAAACGTCATTCCGGGATCAATGTCACCCGGCCACCTACCACCATCTATGTGATTGTTGAAAAAACAAAACAAAAAAAAAAAAACCATCTAAATACCCATTTTTACATAATAGGCCACAGCCCAGAGTCTTCTCCTATTCCTATTCTGCTTGGTGTCCTTTGATGGGCAGTGATATGGACAATCCCTACAGTATGACTATCGGCTGGGTCCTCTCAGGAGTTAGAAGACAACCAAGATAATGAGAGGGGGAAGGTAGGGGATTGGAGGGCACAGGGCACCATGGCAATGCTGGATTAGCTGTCCTGCACACAACTGGTAGCAATAAGGGACCTGGATGAGTCAGTTTGGGAAGGGGGTGGGGTGGGGGGTAAAAAGGTTATTTTACTCCTGAGTGGGGCTTCAATATAACATGCTGAAGATAGAAAGCAGCATAGATAATAATAACGCCACCCCAATTCCAAAAAGTTGGGAAACTGTGTAAAATCTACATTAAAAAGAAGCAATGATTTGCTAATATGTGTAATGAAAAACTAATCCTGAGCTGCCTCAGCGTGTTCATCACCAACCAGATTAATTTTTATAACATGTTGTAGTGCTACTTTTTAGTACCTACAACTTCTATTAAAATAATAATGACAAAATATTACATACACTATAATACATATATATATGTGAATAATGAAAAGGGGGCTCAAGGGGGATTTAGACCTAGAATTCTTGGGTCTGTAAGAGAGGTGAGCGGTGAATTCTCACAGTGGTGGAGAGTGAGGTGTGACACAGACATTGGGATCTAGTATACACCGATCTACACTCAGTTGTTGTGTGAAGTGTTCCATCCACAAGCAACATCCAACAACATTCCTTGTGATAGCATGGGCAGTGACAGGTACTCTTTACTGAGACATCTATTAGACCCCAGATCTCTCTTCAGCCCTCAAAGTGGTAGTAAACTCTGAATTTTGATTTCTACCTACAGGTAAGCTTATAATGAAGCTTACCTGTAGGTAAAATGAATATCTAGATATTCTAGCAAGCATCAGGTGGTGACATCACCAGCGCATGCACTCTGAAGGAACAGCATACCGGTGCCCTTCCTTCAGAGCTGTGTGCCATAGCCGAGACTCCCGCACATGTGCGCAGGAACGATGTCTTCGCGGCTCGTGAACACGGAAGGAAGACCCGGTGAAGATGGAAGCCTCTACAGTGGTGACAGCACATCGCTGGAGGGCTTTGTTTCAAGGTAAGCCTTTCATAAAGTGCTAGTATGTGGTGCACACTAGCACATTATGATATTGCCTTGCAGGAGGAAACTTTTTTTTTTTTTTTTTTTCAAAAAGTTTACTAACGTTTTGAAAGCATCTGATCACACCAAGATCGGTTTGATTTAATGCTTTCCCAAGCCAGTAATGACCTGTTTGCATCCGGCAAAACCGGAAATGAAAAAATACTTGTTGCTTCTGGTTTCTTAGACCAGCCTTTCTCAATCGGGGTGCCGTGGCATCCTGGTTGAAAAAGGACATCGTAACTCCCACTCAGCACAGCAGGAGCTGGGTCGGCACAGTACAGTGAAGAGTACAGAGAAGCTCTCTGCCTCTCCCTACAGGACATTACCGGTGTGAGTGCACCAAAATTGTTGGTCTTTTTTTTGTTTATAGCGCAAAAAATAAAAACCGCAGAGATGATCAAAGACCACTAAAAGAAAGCTCTATTTGTGGGGGGGGGGGGGGAGGACGACATACATGTTAGGTACAGTGTTGCACGACCGCGCAAATGTCAGTTAAAGTGACGCTATGCCGTATCGCAAAAAATGGCCTGGTCATGAAGGGGGGTAAACCTTGCAGAGCTGAAGTGGTTAAAGTTCACATTTTCAAAAATGAACTAACACTCTACACCCTCCCCCGCTCCCCACTGTACTTACCCTTGTGGGTGCTGAGCTGTCAGTGCCCGCACAGCTGGTGTAGTGGTCCAGAGATATGAAATCCCAGCTCTTCTCCCTCTTCTTTCTGTAGGACTTCCAGGATGGATTAGAGCAGTTTTTATCCATCAGAATGGCTCTGATCTATCCAGGAAGCCTACAGAAAGAAGAGGGAGAAGAGCAGGGATTTCAAACCTCTGGATCACTACACCAGCTGCGTGGGCACTGACAGCTCATTTATTTCTAGTTTTGCATGGCGTGTGGAAGGGTTAGAACCCCTGTAAGGTTTCTGATGCAGTCTCAACCTCACAATAGGTCACCATGACCATTGTCTCTGCAACAGAAAGTGATGGGTTGTCACCGGAAATAGAGGTGAGGGGAAATATTTTGATAGGACACCTATGACTTCTCTCAATGTGGAGATTTTCTTTCACTTCCTGTTGGGTCTCCATGACAGGAAGTGAAAAGAAATCTCCCTATTGGGACACAGCAGATAATAACTGACTGAGGAATGAACTATTTTGCATTAACCATTTGGCGACTGGTTCATTGTAGCTTTACTGCTACAGGGCGGCTGCTCTCCTGGTTAAGGGGTGTGCACACTGCTTCTGCTGTGATTAGGTCACAGCAGAAGCCAATCAGTGGGTGCCGGCCAAAAGATGAACGACAGCACCCACTGATCGGCGAGGAGACACACTGGATGGAGCTCTATCTATGTAAACAAAGCAGAGCTCTGTCCTGTCAGCAAGGATTTGCTGAATTTTGTTTTCAGGGAATAAGATCCAGCACATTCCTTAGTGAAAGCAGCACATTGTACAAACACTGGTCAGATACACATTTAACCCTTTAATCGCCCTAGATCTTTAACCCCTTCCCAGACAGTATCATTAGTACAGTGACAGTGCATCTTATTATTACTGTATTAGTGTCACTGGTTCCCACAAAGTGCCAAACGTGTCAGTTAGTATGCGATTGTCTGCCGCAATATTGCAGTCCCATAGTAGGTTGCTGATCGCCACCATTACTAGTATAAAAACAATATATACAAATTCCAGTGTATATATACCATGGTTTGTAGATGCGATAACATTCAAGCAAACCAAACAATATACGCTTATTGTGATTTTATTTTTTACAAAAAACATGTAGCAGAATACATATTTGCCTAAACTTATGAAGAAATACGATTTTTTAATTTTTT
This sequence comes from Aquarana catesbeiana, assembly GCF_042186555.1. Lineage (NCBI taxonomy): Eukaryota > Metazoa > Chordata > Amphibia > Anura > Ranidae > Aquarana > Aquarana catesbeiana. The sequence goes on from NC_133327.1 coordinate 65,947,727, forward strand.
TTATTTTACAAGATGTGCTTCAGAAAGTAAAAGATTTTTATTTTAAGGTTTTTCTGTTAATAGCGCAAAAACTAAAAGACACAGAGGAGATCAAATACCACCAAAAGAAAGCTCTCTTTTTGGAGAAAATAAAAACATAACGTTTATGTACAGCGTTGCATGACCACGCAATTGTCAGGTAATGTAACGCAGTGCTGTATTGCAAAAACGGCCTGATCATGAAGGGGGGTAAATCTTCCGGTGGGTAAGTGGCTAATTGCAGTGTCTGTGCTGGGACATGCAGGGAAAACACTAGAGGGGTGCGGATGCTGCACATGGAAGGAATGTGTTTTCCTGCACTCATGTCTTCTAATAGCATTGTGCCTCATTCACACAGGCCTGACAGATGTGCCCAGCATGTCATTGTGTGTGTAGCTATACATAGTGTGTGCTGTACTGCCCATCGTCATTTCTCTCTGCTGTTCAGCATTGTACAAAAAATAAAGAGTGCGCCCGAGTCCATATTTGGGCGGTAAGTAACGCTGTACACATGTATAGGTTTGTAAAAAGCTTTACAAATGTATGAGATTACAGGACTCATGAAGAGGAAGGCCCGGCACCAGGATAAAGCTGGACAGCCGACCTAGGGTGCCAGGATAGAGGGGGCAGTAAAATGCACCTTCACCTGTGTGGGTTAGAATCCTTCCACCGGCCCTGATCTCCATCCAGCGCTGTGCCTGAGGTCAGAGGCTCTCTCCCTTCTCATTGGCTCAGACACAGCACTGGGAGCAATTGGTTCCTGCTGCTGTCACTCACAGCCAGTAAGGGGGAGGGGGGGGGGGGCGAAGCTGTGCTCTGTATGTCTAATGGACACACAAAGCAGGGCTTGGCATTGAGCAGAAATGAGTGTCCCCATAGCAAGCGGCTTGTTATGGGGGCACTTGGAGAAGAGGAGGAGCCAGGAGTGCTGGAGGGGGACTCGAGAGAAGGAGGATTGGGGCTGCTTTGTGCAAAACCATTACACAAAGCAAAGTATAACATGTTTGTTATTTCCCCCCCAAAAAATTTTACCTTTGGTATCGCCTTAAATCAGGTGAGCCCATCGGAGGGCCTCCTTAAATCAGGTGAACCCATCGGAGGGCCTCCTTAAATCAGGTGAACCCATCGGAGGGCCTCCTTAAACACACACAAAACGTCCGTCCTCTCTTAGGTCTCCCTCCTCTGAGACAAGAGCCATGTGACGCAGTAGCTAAAGGGGCGGGACAATCGTCATCGAGTAGGCGGGCGCACTTAGATTGGACGCGTGGACTTGTTGACATTGGGTTGCTAGGTAACCGGCACGCTATGCCTGAGGGGCCGCGCGGCACTGAGTGGCCTGTGATTGGACAGTACAGCCGGCCTTTGTAGTCCGTCAGATACTAATGGGCGGGACTTAAAATTTGACAGCTGGGATGCTCCTTGAGCCCGCGCCGCCCATTCAATATATTGAGTGGCCGTGGAGAGAAGCTGGAGAGGAGAGCCCACCCCCTCCCACCACGGTAAACACCTGGCATCTGTAACCATGACAACAGCATGGGGGCGTCTCTAACTCTTACACGACTCCGCTCCTGAGACGTCTATTAACACCTTTATCACAACACCGACGTAAAATTAAATTCAGCCTCCGCAGCGTCAGGATTGGAGAAGGGTTGTGGGTGGGAGGTGCCATTGAAATCTGGGATGTGGGGGCACAGCCGGCCTAGATCCGCCCATGATAAGTTTCCTTCAATCCAATACTAAATATGTCCGCCGCGGCTTCAGTAAATCCCCGCCCCTATCTCTCTAAATCCCCTAGTACAATCTCCGCCCTCTTACCAGCCAAAGGCGTTCCTTTAGGTTAGGGAGACATCAAGGTGGGCGTGACAGAGAACTGGCGAATCAGTCTGTTCCTCTAACTGGCTGGACGCGGACTGCACCTCCCTCAGAGTGACGCACTAAGGAAACGTCCTCTCGCCGCGCGCTCGCACCTGATTGGCGCTTTTGTAGTCCGTCAGATACTAATGGGCGGGACTTAAAATTTGACAGCTGGGATGCTCCTTGAGACCGCGCCGCCCATTCAATGTATTGAGTGGCCGTGGAGAGAAACTGGAGAGGAGAGCCCACCCCCTCCCACCACGGTAAACACCTGGCATCTGTAACCATGACAACAGCATGGGGGCGTCTCTGACTCTTACACGACTCCGCTCCTGAGACGTCTATTGGCACCTTTATCACAACACCGACGTAAAATTAAATTCAGCCTCCGCAGCGTCAGGATTGGAGAAGGGTTGTGGGTGGGAGGTGCCATTGAAATCTGGGATGAGGGGGCACAGCCGGCCTAGATCCGCCCATGATAAGTTTCCTTCAATCCAATACTAAAAATGTCAGCCGCGGCTTCAGTAAATCCCCGCCCCCTATCTCTCTAAATCCCCTGGTACAATCTCCGCCCTCTTACCAATCAAAGGCGTTCCTTTAGGGAGACATCAAGGTGGGCGTGACAGAGAACTGGCGAATCATTCTGTTCCTCTAACTGGCTGGACGCAGACTGCACCTCCCTCAGAGTGACGCACTAAGGTAACGTCCTCTCGCCGCGCGCTCGCACCTGATTGGCAGTCTCTGCTGCAGGCTCCGCCCTTCATTTCTGCTGTCTTTCAGCTCGCGGCCCCGCCTCTCACCAGCAGGCGCGGCCCGTGTTCTCCCGGCCCCTGACTCCTCCCCTACGATCTCTGGCTGTGCATCTCATTGATAACATGCTGCTGGATCAGCTTTTGTCAGCCGACCAGCCAGGTAGAGTGAAGGGGGAGGAGCCAGGGGAGGTCTAAGGAGACCCCACCTTGGGATAGTGACCTGGAGACTTGTGAAGGGAGCCGGAGCGTACATGGAACATGGAGCATAGAGTCCAAAGCTGACATTGAGAGAGCGAGTGCAAGTGAGTAACTTCGATCCCAACCCACACCAACATCTGCCAGTGATCCCACCCCCCCCCCAGCATCTGCCAGTGATCCCACCCCCCCCCCCAGCATCTGCCAGTGATCCCCCCCCCCCCCAGCATCTGCCAGTGATCCCAACCACCCCCCCCAGCATCTGCCAGTGATCCCCCCCCCAGCATCTGCCAGTGATCCCCCCCCCCCAGCATCTGCCAGTGATCCCAACCACCCCCCCCAGCATCTGCCAGTGATCCCACCCCCCCCCCAGCATCTGCCAGTGACCCCCCCCCAGCATCTGCCAGTGATCCCCCCACCCCCCCATCATCTGCCAGTGATCCCCCCCACCACCCCCCCAGCATCTGCCAGTGACCCCCCCCAACCCCCCCATCATCTGCCAGTGATCCACCCCCCCCCCCCAGCATCTGCGAGTGATTCCCCCCCCCCCAGCATCTGCCAGTGATTTCTCCCCCCAGCATCTGCCTGTGATCCCACCCACCCCCCCCCTCCCATCATCTGCCAGTGATCCCAACCACCCCCCTAGCATCTGCCAGTGATCCCAACCACCCCCCCCCCCCCAGCATCTGCCAGTGATCCCAACCACCCCCCCCAGCATCTGCCAGTGATCCCAACCACCCCCTCCCCAGCATCTGCCAGTGATCCTACCCCCCCCCTCCCCAGCATCTGCCAGTGATCCTACCCCCCCCTCCCCAGCATCTGCCAGTGATCCTAACCCCCCCTCCCCAGCATCTGCCAGTGATCCTAACCCCCCCCCTCCCCAGCATCTGCCAGTGATCCTAACCTCCCCCTCCCCAGCATCTGCCAGTGATCCTAACCCCCCCCCCTCCCCAGCATCTGCCAGTGATCCTAACCCCCCCCTCCCCAGCATCTGCCAGTGATCCTAACCCCCCCCCTCCCCAGCATCTGCCAGTGATCCTAACCCCCCCTCTCCCCAGCATCTGCCAGTGATCCTAACCCCCCCCCCTCCCCAGCATCTGCCAGTGATCCTAACCCCCCCCCTCCCCAGCATCTGCCAGTGATCCTAACCCCCCCCCTCCCCAGCATCTGCCAGTGATCCTAACCCCCCCTCCCCAGCATCTGCCAGTGATCCTAACCCCCCCTCCCCAGCATCTGCCAGTGATCCTAACCCCCCCCTCCCCAGCATCTGCCAGTGATCCTAACCCCCCCTCCCCAGCATCTGCCAGTGATCCTAACCCCCCCTCCCCAGCATCTGCCAGTGATCCCAACCCCCCTCAGCATCTGCCAGTGATCCCACCCCCCTCCAAGATCTGAAAGTGATCCCACCCACCCCTCCCCAGCATCTGCCAGTGATCCCACCCACCCCTCCCCAGCATCTGCCAGTGATCCCAACCACCCCCCTCCCTCCCCAGCATCTGCCAGTCATCCCAACCACCCCCCTCCCTCCCCAGCATCTGCCAGTGATCCCAACCACCCCCCTCCCTCCCCAGCATCTGCCATTGATCCCAACCACCTCCTCACTCCCCAGCATCTGCCAGTGATCCCAACCACCCCCTCACTCCCCAGCATCTGCCAGTGATCCCAACCACCCCCTCACTCCCCAGCATCTGCCAGTGATCCCAACCCCCCCCCCAGCATCTGCTAGTGATCCCAACCACCCCCCCAGCATCTGCCAGTGATCCCAACCACCACCCCCCCCAGCATCTGCCAGTGATCCCAACCACCCCCCCAGCATCTGCCAGTGATCCCAACCACCCCCCCAGCATCTGCCAGTGATCCCAACCCCCCCCCCAGCATCTGCCAGTGATCCTACCCCCCCCCTCCCCAGCATCTGCCTGTGATCCTAAACCCCCCCCTCCCCAGCATCTGCCAGTGATCCTAACCCCCCCTCCCCAGCATCTGCCAGTGATCCTAACCCCCCCCCTCCCCAGCATCTGCCAGTGATCCTAACCCCCCCCTCCCCAGCATCTGCCAGTGATCCTAACCCCCCCCCCCCTCCCCAGCATCTGCCAGTGATCCTAACCCCCCCCCCTCCCCAGCATCTGCCAGTGATCCTAACCCCCCCCCCTCCCCAGCATCTGCCAGTGATCCTAACCCCCCCCCCCTCCCCAGCATCTGCCAGTGATCCTAACCCCCCCTCCCCAGCATCTGCCAGTGATCCTAACCCCCCCTCCCCAGCATCTGCCAGTGATCCTAACCCCCCCCTCCCCAGCATCTGCCAGTGATCCTAACCCCCCCTCCCCAGCATCTGCCAGTGATCCCACCCACCCCCCTCCAAGATCTGAAAGTGATCCCACCCACCCCTCCCCAGCATCTGCCAGTGATCCCAACCACCCCCCTCCCTCCCCAGCATCTGCCAGTCATCCCAACCACCCCCCTCCCTCCCCAGCATCTGCCAGTGATCCCAACCACCCCCCTCCCTCCCCAGCATCTGCCATTGATCCCAACCACCTCCTCACTCCCCAGCATCTGCCAGTGATCCCAACCACCCCCTCACTCCCCAGCATCTGCCAGTGATCCCAACCACCCCCTCACTCCCCAGCATCTGCCAGTGATCCCAACCCCCCCCCCCCAGCATCTGCTAGTGATCCCAACCACCCCCCCAGCATCTGCCAGTGATCCCAACCACCACCCCCCCAGCATCTGCCAGTGATCCCAACCACCCCCCCAGCATCTGCCAGTGATCCCAACCCCCCCCCCCCCCAGCATCTGCCAGTGATCCCAACCCGCCCCCTCCCCCCAGCATCTGCCAGTGATCCCAACCACCCTCCCCCCAGCATCTGCCAGTGATCCCAACCACCCTCCCCCCAGCATCTGCCAGTGATCCCAACCCCCCCCCCCCCAGCATCTGCCAGTGATCCCAACCCCCCCCCCCCCAGCATCTGCCAGTGATCCCAACCCCCCCCCCCAGCATCTGCCAGTGATCCCAACCCCCCCCCCCCAGCATCTGCCAGTGATCCCAACCCCCCCCCCCCAGCATCTGCCAGTGATCCCAACCCGCCCCCTCCCCCCAGCATCTGCCAGTGATCCCAACCACCCTCCCCCCAGCATCTGCCAGTGATCCCAACCACCCTCCCCCCAGCATCTGCCAGTGATCCCAACCACCCCCCCCAGCATCTGCCAGTGATCCCAACCACCCCCCCCAGCATCTGCCAGTGATCCCAACCACCCCCAAGCATCGGCCAGTGATCCCAACTACCCCTCCCCCCAGCCTCTGCCAGTGATTCCAACCACCCCCCCAGCATCTGAAAGTGATCCCAACCACCCCCCCCCAGCATCTGAAAGTGATCCCAACCACCCCCCAGCATCTGCCAGTGATCTCCACCCACCCCACCCCCCCCCCAACAGCATCTGCCAGTGATAACACCCACCACCCCCCCACAGCATCTGACAGTGATCCCACCTAGCACCCCCCCCCCAGCATCTGACAGTGATCCCCCCCAGCATCTGACAGTGATTCCAACCCCCCCCCCCAGCATCTGAAAGTGATCCCAACCACCCCCCCATCATCTGCCAGTGATTCACCCCCCCATCATCTGCCAGTGATCCACCCCCCCATCATCTGCCAGTGATCCACCCCCCCATCATCTGCCAGTGATCCACCCCCCCATCATCTGCCAGTGATCCACCCCCCCATCATCTGCCAGTGATCCCACCCCCCCCCATCATCTGCCAGTGATCCCACCCCCCCCCCCCCAGCATCTGCCAGTGATCCCAACCACCTTCCCCAGCATCTGAAAGTGATCCCAACCACCCCCCCCATCATCTGCCAGTGATCCACCCCCCCATCATCTGCCAGTGATCCACCCCCCCATCATCTGCCAGTGATCCACCCCCCCATCATCTGCCAGTGATCCACCCCCCCCCATCATCTGCCAGTGATCCACCCCCCCCATCATCTGCCAGTGATCCACCCCCCCATCATCTGCCAGTGATCCACCCCCCCATCATCTGCCAGTGATCCACCCCCCCATCATCTGCCAGTGATCCACCCCCCCATCATCTGCCAGTGATCCACCCCCCCATCATCTGCCAGTGATCCACCCCCCCATCATCTGCCAGTGATCCACCCCCCCATCATCTGCCAGTGATCCACCCCCCCATCATCTGCCAGTGATCCACCCCCCCATCATCTGCCAGTGATCCACTCCCCCCATCATCTGCCAGTGATCCACCCCCCCATCATCTGCCAGTGATCCACCCCCCCATCATCTGCCAGTGATCCACCCCCCCATCATCTGCCAGTGATCCACCCCCCATCATCTGCCAGTGATCCACCCCCCCATCATCTGCCAGTGATCCACCCCCCCCATCATCTGCCAGTGATCCACCCCCCCCATCATCTGCCAGTGATCCACCCCCCCATCATCTGCCAGTGATCCACCCCCCCCCATCATCTGCCAGTGATCCACCCCCCCATCATCTGCCAGTGATCCACCCCCCCATCATCTGCCAGTGATCCACCCCCCCCCATCATCTGCCAGTGATCCACCCCCCCATCATCTGCCAGTGATCCACCCCCCCATCATCTGCCAGTGATCCACCCCCCATCATCTGCCAGTGATCCACCCCCCCATCATCTGCCAGTGATCCACCCCCCCATCATCTGCCAGTGATCCACCCCCCCCCCATCATCTGCCAGTGATCCACCCCCCCATCATCTGCCAGTGATCCACCCCCCCCATCATCTGCCAGTGATCCACCCCCCCATCATCTGCCAGTGATCCACCCCCCCATCATCTGCCAGTGATCCACCCCCCATCATCTGCCAGTGATCCACCCCCCCATCATCTGCCAGTGATCCACCCCCCCATCATCTGCCAGTGATCCACCCCCCCATCATCTGCCAGTGATCCACCCCCCCATCATCTGCCAGTGATCCACCCCCCCATCATCTGCCAGTGATCCACCCCCCCATCATCTGCCAGTGATCCCACCCACCCCCCCACCATCTGCCTGTGATCCTCCCCACCCCCCCCACCATCTGCCTGTGATCCCCCCCACCCCCCCACCATCTGCCAGTGATCCACCCCCCCATCATCTGCCAGTGATCCACCCCCCCCCATCATCTGCCAGTGATCCACCCCCCCATCATCTGCCAGTGATCCACCCCCCCATCATCTGCCAGTGATCCACCCCCCCATCATCTGCCAGTGATCCACCCCCCCATCATCTGCCAGTGATCCACCCCCCCATCATCTGCCAGTGATCCACCCCCCCATCATCTGCCAGTGATCCACCCCCCCATCATCTGCCAGTGATCCACCCCCCCATCATCTGCCAGTGATCCACCCCCCCCATCATCTGCCAGTGATCCACCCCCCCATCATCTGCCAGTGATCCACCCCCCCATCATCTGCCAGTGATCCACCCCCCCCATCATCTGCCAGTGATCCACCCCCCCATCATCTGCCAGTGATCCACCCCCCCCCATCATCTGCCAGTGATCCACCCCCCCATCATCTGCCAGTGATCCACCCCCCCATCATCTGCCAGTGATCCACCCCCCCATCATCTGCCAGTGATCCACCCCCCCCCCATCATCTGCCAGTGATCCACCCCCCCATCATCTGCCAGTGATCCACCCCCGATCATCTGCCAGTGATCCACCCCCGATCATCTGCCAGTGATCCACCCCCGATCATCTGCCAGTGATCCACCCCCGATCATCTGCCAGTGATCCACCCCCCGATCATCTGCCAGTGATCCACCCCCCGATCATCTGCCAGTGATCCACCCCCCCCATCATCTGCCAGTGATCCACCCCCCCCATCATCTGCCAGTGATCCACCCCCCCATCATCTGCCAGTGATCCACCCCCCCATCATCTGCCAGTGATCCACCCCCCCATCATCTGCCAGTGATCCACCCCCCCCATCATCTGCCAGTGATCCACCCCCCCTATCATCTGCCAGTGATCCACCCCCCCCATCATCTGCCAGTGATCCACCCCCCCCATCATCTGCCAGTGATCCACCCCCCCCCATCATCTGCCAGTGATCCACCCCCCCCCATCATCTGCCAGTGATCCACCCCCCATCATCTGCCAGTGATCCACCCCCCCCCATCATCTGCCAGTGATCCACCCCCCCATCATCTGCCAGTGATCCACCCCCCCCATCATCTGCCAGTGATCCACCCCCCCCATCATCTGCCAGTGATCCACCCCCCCCATCATCTGCCAGTGATCCACCCCCCCCATCATCTGCCAGTGATCCACCCCCCCCATCATCTGCCAGTGATCCACCCCCCCATCATCTGCCAGTGATCCACCCCCCCCATCATCTGCCAGTGATCCACCCCCCCCCATCATCTGCCAGTGATCCCACCCACCCCCCAGCATCTGCCTGTGATCCCCCCCACCCCCCCCCATCATCTGCCAGTGATCCCACCCCCCCAGCATCTGCCTGTGATCCCCCCCACCCCCCCCCATCATCTGCCAGTGATCCCACCCCCCCCCCAGCATGTGCCAGTGATCCCACCCACCACCCCCCCAGCATCTGCCTGTGATCCTCCCCACCACCCCCCATCATCTGCCAGTGATCCTCCCCACCACCCCCCATCATCTGCCAGTGATCCTACCCCCCCCATCATCTGCCAGTGATCCTACCCCCCCCCATCATCTGCCAGTGATCCTACCCCCCCCATCATCTGCCAGTGATCCTACCCCCCCATCATCTGCCAGTGATCCTACCCCCCCCATCATCTGCCAGTGATCCCACCCCCCCCCATCATCTGCCAGTGATCCCACCCCCCCATCATCTGCCAGTGATCCCACCCCCCATCATCTGCCAGTGATCCCACCCCCCCATCATCTGCCAGTGATCCCACCCCCCCCATCATCTGCCAGTGATCCCACCCCCCCCATCATCTGCCAGTGATCCCACCCCCCCCAGCATCTGCCAGCGATCCCACCCCCCCAGCATCTGCCAGCGATCCAACCCCCCCAGCATCTGCCAGCGATCCCACCCCCCCAGCATCTGCCAGCGATCCCACCCCCCCAGCATCTGCCAGCGATCCCACCCCCCCAGCATCTGCCAGCGATCCCACCCCCCCAGCATCTGCCAGCGATCCCACCCCCCCAGCATCTGCCAGCGATCCCACCCCCCCAGCATCTGCCAGCGATCCCACCCCCCCAGCATCTGCCAGTGATTACCCCCCCTCCCCCCCCCAACAGCATCTGCCAGTGATAACACCCACCGCCCCCCCCAGCATCTGCCAGTGATTTCCCACCACCCCCCCACAGCATCTGCCAGTGATCCCACCCACCCCCCTCCAAGATCTGAAAGTGATCCCACCCACCCCTCCCCAGCATCTGCCAGTGATCCCAACCACCCCCCTCCCTCCCCAGCATCTGCCAGTGATCCCAACCACCCCCTCACTTGCCAACATCTGCCAGTGACCCCAACCCCCCCCCCCAGCATCTGCTAGTGATCCAAACCACCCCCCCCCAGCATCTGCCAGTGATCCCACCCAGCACCCCCCCCCCAGCATCTGACAGTGATCCCCCCCCAGCATCTGCCAGTGATTCCAACCCCCCCCCCCCCCGCATCTGAAAGTGATCCCAACCACCCCCCCCAGCATCTGCCAGTGATCCCAACCACCCACCCCAGCATCTGCCAGTGATCCCAACCACCCCCAAGCATCGGCCAGTGATCCCAACTACCCCTCCCCCCAGCCTCTGCCAGTGATTCCAACCACCCCCCCAGCATCTGAAAGTGATCCCAACTACCCCTCCCCCCAGCCTCTGCCAGTGATTCCAACCACCCCCCCAGCATCTGAAAGTGATCCCAACCACCCCCCCCAGCATCTGCCAGTGATTCCAACCACCCCCAAGCATCGGCCAGTGATCACAACTACCCCTCCCCCCAGCCTCTGCCAGTGATTCCAACCACCCCCCCCAGCATCTGAAAGTGATCCCAACCACCTTCCCCAGCATCTGAAAGTGATCCCAACCACCCCCCCCAGCATCTGCCAGTGATCCCAACCACCCCCCCCCCAGCATCTGCCAGTGATCCCAACCACCCCCCCCCAGCATCTGCCAGTGATCCCAACCACCCCCCCCCAGCATCTGCCAGTGATCCCAACCACCCCCCCCCAGCATCTGCCAGTGATCCCAACCACCCCCCCCCCCCAGCATCTGCCAGTGATCCCAACCACCCCCAAGCATCGGCCAGTGATCCCAACTACCCCTCTCCCCAGCCTCTGCCAGTGATTCCAACCACCCCCCCAGCATCTGAAAGTGATCCCAACCACCCCCCCTAGCATCTGAAAGTGATCCCAACCACCCCCCTCCAAGATCTGAAAGTGATCCCACCCCCCCACCCCCAGCATTTGCCAGTGATCCCCCCCCCCAGTATCTGCCAGTGATCTCCACCCACCACCCCCCCCCCAACAGCATCTGCCAGTGATAACACCCACCGCCCCCCCCCAGCATCTGCCAGTGATTTCCCACCAACCCCCCACAGCATCTGCCAGTGATCCCACCTAGCACCCCCCCCAGCATCTGCCAGTGATCCACCCCCCGATCATCTGCCAGTGATCCACCCCCCCCATCATCTGCCAGTGATCCACCCCCCCATCATCTGCCAGTGATCCACCCCCCCATCATCTGCCAGTGATCCACCCCCCCCATCATCTGCCAGTGATCCACCCCCCCCATCATCTGCCAGTGATCCACCCCCCCCATCATCTGCCAGTGATCCACCCCCCCCCATCATCTGCCAGTGATCCACCCCCCCATCATCTGCCAGTGATCCACCCCCCCATCATCTGCCAGTGATCCACCCCCCCCATCATCTGCCAGTGATCCACCCCCCCCATCATCTGCCAGTGATCCACCCCCCCCATCATCTGCCAGTGATCCACCCCCCCCCATCATCTGCCAGTGATCCACCCCCCCCCATCATCTGCCAGTGATCCACCCCCCATCATCTGCCAGTGATCCACCCCCCCATCATCTGCCAGTGATCCACCCCCCCCATCATCTGCCAGTGATCCACCCCCCCATCATCTGCCAGTGATCCACCCCCCCCCATCATCTGCCAGTGATCCACCCCCCCCATCATCTGCCAGTGATCCACCCCCCCCATCATCTGCCAGTGATCCACCCCCCCATCATCTGCCAGTGATCCACCCCCCCCATCATCTGCCAGTGATCCACCCCCCCATCATCTGCCAGTGATCCACCCCCCCATCATCTGCCAGTGATCCCACCCACCCCCCAGCATCTGCCTGTGATCCCCCCACCCCCCCCATCATCTGCCAGTGATCCCACCCCCCCAGCATCTGCCTGTGATCCCCCCCACCCCCCCCATCATCTGCCAGTGATCCCACCCCCCCCAGCATGTGCCAGTGATCCCACCCACCACCCCCCCAGCATGTGCCAGTGATCCTCCCCACCACCCCCCATCATCTGCCAGTGATCCTACCCCCCCCCCCATCATCTGCCAGTGATCCTACCCCCCCCCCATCATCTGCCAGTGATCCTACCCCCCCCCATCATCTGCCAGTGATCCTACCCCCCCCATCATCTGCCAGTGATCCTACCCCCCCCCATCATCTGCCAGTGATCCTACCCCCCCCCCCATCATCTGCCAGTGATCCCACCCCCCCCATCATCTGCCAGTGATCCCACCCCCCCCATCATCTGCCAGTGATCCCACCCCCCCATCATCTGCCAGTGATCCCACCCCCCCCATCATCTGCCAGTGATCCCACCCCCCCCAGCATCTGCCAGCGATCCCACCCCCCCCCAGCATCTGCCAGCGATCCCACCCCCCCCCAGCATCTGCCAGCGATCCCACCCCCCCAGCATCTGCCAGCGATCCCACCCCCCCAGCATCTGCCAGCGATCCCACCCCCCCAGCATCTGCCAGCGATCCCACCCCCCCAGCATCTGCCAGCGATCCCACCCCCCCAGCATCTGCCAGCGATCCCACCCCCCCAGCATCTGCCAGCGATCCCACCCCCCCAGCATCTGCCAGCGATCCCACCCCCCCAGCATCTGCCAGCGATCCCACCCCCCCAGCATCTGCCAGCGATCCCACCCCCCCAGCATCTGCCAGTGATTACCCCCCCTCCCCCCCCAACAGCATCTGCCAGTGATAACACCCACCGCCCCCCCCAGCATCTGCCAGTGATTTCCCACCACCCCCCCACAGCATCTGCCAGTGATCCCACCCACCCCCCTCCAAGATCTGAAAGTGATCCCACCCACCCCTCCCCAGCATCTGCCAGTGATCCCAACCACCCCCCTCCCTCCCCAGCATCTGCCATTGATCCCAACCACCCACTCACTCCCCAGCATCTGCCAGTGATCCCAACCACCCCCTCACTTGCCAACATCTGCCAGTGACCCCAACCCCCCCCCCCCAGCATCTGCTAGTGATCCAAACCACCCCCCCCCAGCATCTGCCAGTGATCCCACCCAGCACCCCCCCCCAGCATCTGACAGTGATCCCCCCCCAGCATCTGCCAGTGATTCCAACCCCCCCCCCCCGCATCTGAAAGTGATCCCAACCACCCCCCTCCCCAGCATCTGCCAGTGATCCTAACCCCCCCTCCCCAGCATCTGCCAGTGATCCTAACCCCCCCTCCCCAGCATCTGCCAGTGATCCTAAACCCCCTCCCCAGCATCTGCCAGTGATCCTAACCCCCCCTCCCCAGCATCTGCCAGTGATCCTAACCCCCCCTCCCCAGCATCTGCCAGTGATCCTAACCCCCCCTCCCCAGCATCTGCCAGTGATCCTAACCCCCCCTCCCCAGCATCTGCCAGTGATCCTAACCCCCCCTCCCCAGCATCTGCCAGTGATCCTAAATCCCCCTCCCCAGCATCTGCCAGTGATCCTAACCCCCCCTCCCCAGCATCTGCCAGTGATCCTAACCCCCCCTCCCCAGCATCTGCCAGTGATCCTAACCCCCCCTCCCCAGCATCTGCCAGTGATCCTAACCCCCCCTCCCCAGCATCTGCCAGTGATCCTAACCCCCCCTCCCCAGCATCTGCCAGTGATCCTAACCCCCCCTCCCCAGCATCTGCCAGTGATCCTAACCCCCCCTCCCCAGCATCGGCCAGTGATCCCACCCCCCCTCCAAGATCTGAAAGTGATCCCACCCCCCCCTCCCCAGCATCTGCCAGTGATCCCAACCACCCCCCTCCCTCCCCAGCATCTGCCAGTGATCCCAACCACCCCCTCACTCCCCAGCATCTGCCAGGGATCCCACCCACCATCCCCACAACATCTGCCAGTGATCCCAACCACCCCCCCCCCAGCATCTGCCAGTGATCCCAACCACCCCCCCGCATCTGCCAGTGATCCCCACCACCCCCCCCCAGCATCTGCCAGTGATCCCAACCACCCCCCCCCCAGCATCTGCCAGTGATCCCAACCACCCCCCCCCAGCATCTGCCAGTGATCCTAACCCCCCCTCCCCAGCATCTGCCAGTGATCCTAACCCCCCCTCCCCAGCATCTGCCAGTGATCCTAACCCCCCCCTCCCCAGCATCTGCCAGTGATCCTAACTCCCCTCAGCATCTGCCAGTGATCCCACCCACCCCCCTCCAAGATCTGAAAGTGATCCCACCCACCCCTCCCCAGCATCTGCCAGTGATCCCAACCACCCCCCTCCCTCCCCAGCATCTGCCAGGGACCCAACCACCCACTCACTCCCCAGCATCTGCCAGTGATCCCAACCCCCCCCCCCAGCATCTGCCAGTGATCCCAACCCCCCCCCCAGCATCTGCCAGTGATCCCAACCCCCCCCCCAGCATCTGCCAGTGATCCCAACCCCCCCAGCATCTACCAGTGATCCCAACCCCCCCCCCAGCATCTGCCAGTGATCCCAACCCCCCCCCCAGCATCTGCCAGTGATCCCAACCCCCCCCCAGCATCTGCCAGTGATCCCAACCCCCCCCCCCAGCATCTGCCAGTGATCCCAAGCCCCCCCCAGCATCTGCCAGTGATCCCAACCCCCCCCCCCAGCATCTGCCAGTGATCCCAACCCCCCCCCAGCATCTGCCAGTGATCCCAACCCCCCCCCCCAGCATCTGTCAGTGATCCCAACCACCACCCCCTAGCATATGCCAGTGATCCCTACCACCCCCCCCAGCATATGCCAGTGATCCCTACCACCCCCCCCAGCATATGCCAGTGATCCCTACCACCCCCCCAGCATATGCCAGTAATCCCAACCACCCCCAAGCATCGGCCAGTGATCCCAACCACCCCTCCCCCCAGCATCTGAAAGTGATCCCAACCCTCCTCCCCAGCATCTGCCAGTGATCCCACCCACCACCCAGCATCTGCCAGTGATCTCCACCCCCCCCCCCAGCATCTGCCAGTGACCCCCCCCCCACCCCCCACCCCCCCAGCATCTGCCAGTGACCCCACCCCCTCCCCCCCCCACCATATGCCAGTAATCCCAACCACCCCCAAGCATCGGCCAGTGATCCCAACCCTCCTCCCCAGCTTCGGCCAGTGATCCCACCCACCACCCAGCATCTGCCAGTGATCTCCACCCACCCCCCACCCCCCCAGCATCTGCCAGTGACCCCACCCACCCCCCCAGCATCTGCCAGTGATTCCCCCCCCCCAGCATCTGCCAGTGATCCCCCCCCCAGCATCTGCCAGTGATCCCACCCTCCACCACAGCATCTGCCAGTGTTTCCACCACCCCCAGCATCTGCCAGTGATACCACCCCCCCACAGCATCTGCCAGTGATCCCACCCACCACCCCCCCACAGCATCTGCCAGTGATCCCACCTACTACCCCCCACAGCATCTGCCAGTGTTTCCACCACCCCCAGCATCTGCCAGTGATCCCAACCACCCCCCCCCCAGCATCTGCCAGTGATCCCAACCACCCCCCCCGGCATCTGCCTGTGATCCTCCCCACCACCCCCCATCATCTGCCAGTGATCCCACCCCCCCCATCATCTGCTAGTGATCCCACCCCCCCATCATCTGCCAGTGATCCCACCCCCCCATCATCTGCCAGCGATCCCACCCCCCCCATCATCTGCCAGCGATCCCACCCCCCCCATCATCTGCCAGCGATCCCACCCCCCCCATCATCTGCCAGCGATCCCACCCCCCCCATCATCTGCCAGTGATCCTAACCCCCCTCCCCATCATCTGCCAGTGATCCTAACCCCCCCTCCCCAGCATCTGCCAGTGATCCTAACCCCCCCCTCCCCAGCATCTGCCAGTGATCCTAACCCCCCCTCCCCAGCATCTGCCAGTGATCCTAACCCCCCCTCCCCAGCATCTGCCAGTGATCCTAACCCCCCCCTCCCCAGCATCTGCCAGTGATCCTAACCCCCCCTCCCCAGCATCTGCCAGTGATCCTAACCCCCCCCTCCCCAGCATCTGCCAGTGATCCTAACCCCCCCTCCCCAGCATCTGCCAGTGATCCTAACCCCCCCTCCCCAGCATCTATCAGTGATCCTAACCCCCCCTCCCCAGCATCTGCCAGTGATCCTAACCCCCCCTCCCCAGCATCTGCCAGTGATCCTAACCCCCCCTCCCCAGCATCTGCCAGTGATCCTAACCCCCCCTCCCCAGCATCTGCCAGTGATCCTAACCCCCCCTCCCCAGCATCTGCCAGTGATCCTAACCCCCCCTCCCCAGCATCTGCCAGTGATCCTAACCCCCCCTCCCCAGCATCTGCCAGTGATCTCCACCCCCTCTCCCCAGCATCTGCCAGTGATCCCCCCCTCCCCAGCATCTGCCAGTGATCCCCCCCTCCCCAGCATCTGCCAGTGATCCCCCCCTCCCCAGCATCTGCCAGTGATCCTAACCCCCCCTCCCCAGCATCTGCCAGTGATCCTAACCCCCCCTCCCCAGCATCTGCCAGTGATCCTAACCCCCCTCCCCAGCATCTGCCAGTGATCCTAACCCCCCCTCCCCAGCATCTGCCAGTGATCCTAACCCCCCCTCCCCAGCATCTGCCAGTGATCCTAACACCCCTCAGCATCTGCCAGTGATCCCACCCACCCCCCTCCAAGATCTGAAAGTGATCCCAACCACCCCCTCACTCCCCAGCATCTGCCAGTGATCCCAACCACCCCCTCACTCCCCAGCATCTGCCAGGGATCCCACCCACCACCCCCACAACATCTGCCAGTGATCCCACCCACCACCCCCCCCCGCATCTGCCAGGGATCCCACCCACCACCCCCCCAACATCTGCCAGGGTTCCCACCCACCACCCCCCCCGCATCTGCCAGGAATCCCACCCACCACCCCACCCCCCCGCATCTGCCAGGAATCCCACCCCCACAACATCTGCCAGGGTTCCCACCCACCCCCCCAGCATCTGCCAGTGATCCCAACCACCCCCCCCCCAGCATCTGCCAGTGATCCCAACCACCCCCCCCCCCGCATCTGCCAGTGATCCCAACCACCCCCCCCGCATCTGCCAGTGATCCCAACCACCCCCCCAGCATCTGCCAGTGATCCCAACCCCCCCCCCAGCATCTGCCAGTGATCCCAACCACCCCCCCCCCCCAGCATCTGCCAGTGATCCTAACCCCCCTCCCCAGCATCTGCCAGTGATCCTAACCCCCCCTCCCCAGCATCTGCCAGTGATCCCACCCACCCCCCTCCAAGATCTGAAAGTGATCCCACCCACCCCTCCCCAGCATCTGCCAGTGATCCCAACCACCCCCCTCCCTCCCCAGCATCTTCCAGGGACCCAACCACCCACTCACTCCCCAGCATCTGCCAGTGATCCCAACCCCCCCCCCCCCCCAGCATCTGCCAGTGATCCCAACCCCTCCCCCCCAGCATCTGCCAGTGATCCCAACCCCCCCCCAGCATCTGTCAGTGATCCCAACCACCACCCCCTAGCATCTGCCAGTGATCCCTACCACCCCCCCCAGCATATGCCAGTGATCCCTACCACCCCCCCCCCAGCATATGCCAGTAATCCCAACCACCCCCAAGCATCGGCCAGTGATCCCAACCACCCCTCCCCCCAGCATCTGAAAGTGATCCCAACCCTCCTCCCCAGCATCTGCCAGTGATCCCACCCACCACCCAGCATCTGCCAGTGATCTCCACCCCCCCCCCCAGCATCTGCCAGTGATCCCCCCCCCCCCAGCATCTGCCAGTGATCCCACCCTCCACCACAGCATCTGCCAGTGTTTCCACCCCCCCCAGCATCTGCCAGTGATACCACCCCCCCCAGCATCTGCCAGTGATTTTCCCCCCCACAGCATCTGCCAGTGATACCACCCCCCCACAGCATCTGCCAGTGATCCCACCCACCACCCCCCCACAGCATCTGCCAGTGTTTCCACAACCCCAAACATCTGCCAGTGATCCCAACCACCCCCCCCCCCCAGCATCTGCCAGTGATCCCAACCACCCCCCCCCCCCAGCATCTGCCAGTGATCCCAACCACCCCCCCCCCCAGCATCTGCCAGTGATCCCAACCACCCCCCCCCAGCATCTGCCAGTGATCCCAACCACCCCCCCCCCCCAGCATCTGCCAGTGATCCCAACCACCCCCCCAGCATCTGCCAGTGATCCCAACCACCCCCCCCAGCATCTGCCAGTGATCCCAACCACCCCCCCCAGCATCTGCCAGTGATCCCAACCACCCCCCCCAGCATCTGCCAGTGATCCCAACCACCCCCCCCCCCCAGCATCTGCCAGTGATCCCAACCACCCCCCCCCCCAGCATCTGCCAGTGATTCCAACCACCCCCAAGCATCGGCCAGTGATCCCAACTACCCCTCCCCCCAGCATCTGAAAGTGATCCCAACCCTCCTCCCCAGCATCTGCCAGTGATCCCACCCACCACCCAGCATCTGCCAGTGATCTCCACCCACCCCACCCCCCCCCCCAGCATCTGCCAGTGACCCCCCCCCCAGCATCTGCCAGTGACCCCCCCCCAGCATCTGCCAGTGACACCCCCCCCCCATCATCTGCCAGTGATCCACCCCCCCCATCATCTGCCAGTGATCCACCCCCCCCATCATCTGCCAGTGATCCACCCCCCCCATCATCTGCCAGTGATCCACCCCCCCATCATCTGTCAGTGATCCACCCCCCCCCATCATCTGTCAGTGATCCACCCCCCCCCATCATCTGCCAGTGATCCACCCCCCCCATCATCTGCCAGTGATCCCACCCACCCCCCAGCATCTGCCTGTGATCCCCCCCACCCCACCCCCCAGCATCTGCCAGTGATCCCACCCCCCCCATCATCTGCCAGTGATCCCACCCCCCCCATCATCTGCCAGTGATCCCACCCCCCCATCATCTGCCAGTGATCCCACCCCCCCCCCCATCATCTGCCAGTGATCCCACCCCCCCCATCATCTGCCAGCGATCCCACCCCCCCATCATCTGCCAGCGATCCCACCCCCCTCAGCATCTGCCAGCGATCCCACCCCCCCAGCATCTGCCAGTGATTCCCCCCCCCTCCCCAGCATCTGCACCACCCCCCCCCAACAGCATCTGCCAGTGATAACACCCACCGCCCCCCCCAGCATCTGCCAGTGATTTCCCACCACCCCCCCACAGCATCTGCCAGTGATCCCACCCACCCCTCCCCAGCATCTGCCAGTGATCCCAACCACCCCCCTCCCTCCCCAACATCTGCCAGTGATCCCAACAACCCACTCACTCCCCAGCATCTGCCAGTGATCCCAACCACCCCCTCACTTGCCAACATCTGCCAGTGACCGCAACCCCCCCCCCCAGCATCTGCTAGTGATCCAAACCACCCCCCCCCAGCATCTGCCAGTGATCCCACCCAGCACCCCCCCCAGCATCTGACAGTGATCCCCCCCCCTGCATCTGCCAGTGATTCCAACCCCCCCCCCCCCCTGCATCTGCCAGTGATCCTAACCCCCCTCAGCATCTGCCAGTGATCCCACCCACCCCCCTCCAAGATCTGAAAGTGATCCCACCCACCCCTCCCCAGCATCTGCCAGTAATCCCAACCACCCCCTCACTCCCCAGCATCTGCCAGGGATCCCACCCACCACCCCCCCAGCATCTGCCAGGGATCCCACCCACCACCCCCCCAACATCTGCCAGGGTTCCCACCCACCACCCCCCCCGCATCTGCCAGGAATCCCACCCACCACCCCACCCCCCCGCATCTGCCAGGAATCCCACCCCCACAACATCTGCCAGGGTTCCCACCCACCCCCCCAGCATCTGCCAGTGATCCCAACCACCCCCCCCCCAGCATCTGCCAGTGATCCCAACCACCCCCCCCCCCGCATCTGCCAGTGATCCCAACCACCCCCCCCGCATCTGCCAGTGATCCCAACCACCCCCCCCCGCATCTGCCAGTGATCCCAACCCCCCCCCCCAGCATCTGCCAGTGATCCCAACCACCCCCCCCCCCAGCATCTGCCAGTGATCCTAACCCCCCTCCCCAGCATCTGCCAGTGATCCTAACCCCCCCTCCCCAGCATCTGCCAGTGATCCCACCCACCCCCCTCCAAGATCTGAAAGTGATCCCACCCACCCCTCCCCAGCATCTGCCAGTGATCCCAACCACCCCCCTCCCTCCCCAGCATCTTCCAGGGACCCAACCACCCACTCACTCCCCAGCATCTGCCAGTGATCCCAACCCCCCCCCCCCCCAGCATCTGCCAGTGATCCCAACCCCTCCCCCCCAGCATCTGCCAGTGATCCCAACCCCCCCCCAGCATCTGTCAGTGATCCCAACCACCACCCCCTAGCATCTGCCAGTGATCCCTACCACCCCCCCCAGCATATGCCAGTGATCCCTACCACCCCCCCCCAGCATATGCCAGTAATCCCAACCACCCCCAAGCATCGGCCAGTGATCCCAACCACCCCTCCCCCCAGCATCTGAAAGTGATCCCAACCCTCCTCCCCAGCATCTGCCAGTGATCCCACCCACCACCCAGCATCTGCCAGTGATCTCCACCCCCCCCCCCAGCATCTGCCAGTGATCCCCCCCCCCCCAGCATCTGCCAGTGATCCCACCCTCCACCACAGCATCTGCCAGTGTTTCCACCCCCCCCAGCATCTGCCAGTGATACCACCCCCCACAGCATCTGCCAGTGATTTTCCCCCCCACAGCATCTGCCAGTGATACCACCCCCCCACAGCATCTGCCAGTGATCCCACCCACCACCCCCCCACAGCATCTGCCAGTGTTTCCACAACCCCAAACATCTGCCAGTGATCCCAACCACCCCCCCCCCCCCAGCATCTGCCAGTGATCCCAACCACCCCCCCCCCCCAGCATCTGCCAGTGATCCCAACCACCCCCCCCCCCCCCAGCATCTGCCAGTGATCCCAACCACCCCCCCCCAGCATCTGCCAGTGATCCCAACCACCCCCCCCCCCCAGCATCTGCCAGTGATCCCAACCACCCCCCCCAGCATCTGCCAGTGATCCCAACCACCCCCCCCAGCATCTGCCAGTGATCCCAACCACCCCCCCCAGCATCTGCCAGTGATCCCAACCACCCCCCCCAGCATCTGCCAGTGATCCCAACCACCCCCCCCCCCAGCATCTGCCAGTGATCCCAACCACCCCCCCCCCCCAGCATCTGCCAGTGATTCCAACCACCCCCAAGCATCGGCCAGTGATCCCAACTACCCCTCCCCCCAGCATCTGAAAGTGATCCCAACCCTCCTCCCCAGCATCTGCCAGTGATCCCACCCACCACCCAGCATCTGCCAGTGATCTCCACCCACCCCACCCCCCCCCCAGCATCTGCCAGTGACCCCCCCCCCAGCATCTGCCAGTGACCCCCCCCCAGCATCTGCCAGTGACACCCCCCCCCCCATCATCTGCCAGTGATCCACCCCCCCCATCATCTGCCAGTGATCCACCCCCCCCATCATCTGCCAGTGATCCACCCCCCCATCATCTGCCAGTGATCCACCCCCCCATCATCTGTCAGTGATCCACCCCCCCCCATCATCTGTCAGTGATCCACCCCCCCCCATCATCTGTCAGTGATCCACCCCCCCCATCATCTGCCAGTGATCCACCCCCCCCATCATCTGCCAGTGATCCCACCCACCCCCCAGCATCTGCCTGTGATCCCCCCCACCCCACCCCCCAGCATCTGCCAGTGATCCCACCCCCCCCATCATCTGCCAGTGATCCCACCCCCCCCCATCATCTGCCAGTGATCCCACCCCCCCATCATCTGCCAGTGATCCCACCCCCCCCCCATCATCTGCCAGTGATCCCACCCCCCCCATCATCTGCCAGCGATCCCACCCCCCCATCATCTGCCAGCGATCCCACCCCCCTCAGCATCTGCCAGCGATCCCACCCCCCCAGCATCTGCCAGTGATTCCCCCCCCCTCCCCAGCATCTGCACCACCCCCCCCCAACAGCATCTGCCAGTGATAACACCCACCGCCCCCCCCAGCATCTGCCAGTGATTTCCCACCACCCCCCCACAGCATCTGCCAGTGATCCCACCCACCCCTCCCCAGCATCTGCCAGTGATCCCAACCACCCCCCTCCCTCCCCAACATCTGCCAGTGATCCCAACAACCCACTCACTCCCCAGCATCTGCCAGTGATCCCAACCACCCCCTCACTTGCCAACATCTGCCAGTGACCGCAACCCCCCCCCCCCAGCATCTGCTAGTGATCCAAACCACCCCCCCCCCAGCATCTGCCAGTGATCCCACCCAGCACCCCCCCCCCAGCATCTGACAGTGATCCCCCCCCCTGCATCTGCCAGTGATTCCAACCCCCCCCCCCCCTGCATCTGCCAGTGATCCTAACCCCCCTCAGCATCTGCCAGTGATCCCACCCACCCCCCTCCAAGATCTGAAAGTGATCCCACCCACCCCTCCCCAGCATCTGCCAGTAATCCCAACCACCCCCTCACTCCCCAGCATCTGCCAGGGATCCCACCCACCACCCCCCCAGCATCTGCCAGGGATCCCACCCACCACCCCCACAACATCTGCCAGTGATCCCACCCACCACCCCCCCCGCATCTGCCAGGGATCCCACCCACCACCCCCCCAGCATCTGCCAGGGATCCCACCCACCCCCCCCCCCCACAACATCAGCCAGGGATCCCACCCACCCCCCCCCCAGCATCTGCCAGTGATCCCCCCCACCCCCCCCCCAGCATCTGCCAGTGATCCCCCCCACCCCCCCCCCCCAGCATCTGCCAGTGATCCCCCCCACCCCCCCCACAGCATCTGCCAGTGATCCCAACCACCCCCCCCCCCGCATCTGCCAGTGATCCCCACCACCCCCCCAGCATCTGTCAGTGATCCCAACCACCACCCCCTAGCATCTGCCAGTGATCCCAACCACCACCCCCTAGCATCTGCCAGTGATCCCTACCACCCCCCCCCCAGCATATGCCAGTGATCCCTACCACCCCCCCCAGCATTTGCCAGTATTCCCAACCACCCCCAAGCATCGGCCAGTGATCCCAACCACCCCTCCCCCCAGC
The DNA here is from genome assembly GCF_042186555.1 of Aquarana catesbeiana. Taxonomy (NCBI): domain Eukaryota; kingdom Metazoa; phylum Chordata; class Amphibia; order Anura; family Ranidae; genus Aquarana; species Aquarana catesbeiana. The sequence continues at coordinate 65,971,067 of NC_133327.1, forward strand.
ATCTGAAAGTGATCCCAACCCTCCTCCCCAGCATCTGCCAGTGATCCCACCCACCACCCCCCCCCAGCATCTGCCAGTGATTCCCCCCCCCCCAGCATCTGCCAGTGATTCCCCCCCCCCCCAGCATCTGCCAGTGATTCCCCCCCCCCCCCCAGCATCTGCCAGTGATTCCCCCCCCCCCCCAGCATCTGCCAGTGATTCCCCCCCCCCCAGCATCTGCCAGTGATTCCCCCCCCCCCCCAGCATCTGCCAGTGATTCCCCCCCCCCCCCAGCATCTGCCAGTGATTCCCCCCCCCCCAGCATCTGCCAGTGATTTCCCCCCCCCCCCCAGCAACTGCCAGTGATCCCCCCCCCAGCATCTGCCAGTGATCCCCCCCCCCAGCATCTGCCAGTGATCCCCCCCCCCAGCATCTGCCAGTGATACCACCCTCCACCACAGCATCTGCCAGTGATACCACCACCCCCCAGCATCTGCCAGTGATACCACCCCCCCACAGCATCTGCCAGTGATCCCACCCACCACCCCCCCACAGCATCTGCCAGTGATCCCACCTACTACCCCCCACAGCATCTGCCAGTGTTTCCACAACCCCAAACATCTGCCAGTGTTTCCACCACCCCCAGCATCTGCCAGTGATCCCAACCACCCCCCCCCCAGCATCTGCCAGTGATCCCAACCACCCCCCCCAGCATCTGCCAGTGATCCCAACCACCCCCTCCCAGCATCTGCCAGTGATCCCAACCACCCCCCCCCCAGCATCTTCCAGTGATCCCAACCACCCCCCCCCCAGCATCTGCCAGTGATCCCAACCACCCCCTCACTCCCCAGCATCTGCTAGTGATCCCAACCACCCCCCCCAGCATCTGCCAGTGATCCCAACCACCCCCCCCAGCATCTGCCAGTGATCCCAACCACCCCCCCCAGCATCTGCCAGTGATCCCAACCACCCCCCCCCCCACAGCATCTGCCAGTGATCCCAACCACCCCCCCCCCACAGCATCTGCCAGTGATCCCAACCACCCCCCCCCCAGCATCTGCCAGTGATTCCAACCACCCCCACAGCATCTGCCAGTGATCCCAACCACCCCCACAGCATCTGCCAGTGATCCCAACCACCGCCCCCAGCATCTGCCAGTGATCCCAACCACCGCCCCCAGCATCTGCCAGTGATCCCAACCACCGCCCCCAGCATCTGCCACTGATCCCAACCACCGCCCCCAGCATCTGCCACTGATCCCAACCACCGCCCCCAGCATCTGCCACTGATCCCAACCACCGCCCCCAGCATCTGCCACTGATCCCAACCACCGCCCCCAGCATCTGGCAGTGATCCCAACCACCCCCCCCCAGCATCTGGCAGTGATCCCAACCACCCCCCCCAGCATCTGGCAGTGATCTCCACCCCCCCCCACCCCCCCCCCAGCATCTGCCAGTGATCCCAACCACCCCCCCCAGCATCTGCCAGTGATCCCAACCCCCCCCCCCCAGCATCTGCCAGTGATCCCAACCACCCCCCCCCAGCATCTGCCAGTGATCCCAACCACCCCCCCAGCATCTGCCAGTGATCCCAACCACCCCCCCCCCAGCATCTGCCAGTGATCCCAACCACCCCCCCCAGCATCTGCCAGTGATCCCAACCCCCCCCCCCCCCCCCAGCATCTGCCAGTGATTCCAACCACCCCCAAGCATCGGCCAGTGATCCCAACTACCCCTCCCCCCAGCATCTGAAAGTGATCCCAACCCTCCTCCCCAGCATCTGCCAGTGATCCCACCCACCACCCAGCATCTGCCAGTGATCTCCACCCCCCCCCCCCCCCCAGCATCTGCCAGTGATTCCCCCCCCCCAGCATCTGCCAGTGATTCCCCCCCCCCCAGCATCTGCCAGTGATTCCCCCCCCCCAGCATCTGCCAGTGATTCCCCCCCCCCAGCATCTGCCAGTGATTCCCCCCCCCCCAGCATCTGCCAGTGATTCCCCCCCCCCAGCATCTGCCAGTGATTCCCCCCCCCAGCATCTGCCAGTGATTCCCCCCCCCAGCATCTGCCAGTGATCCCACCCTCCCCCACAGCATCTGCCAGTGTTTCCACCACCCCCAGCATCTGCCAGTGTTTCCACCACCCCCAGCATCTGCCAGTGATACCACCCCCCCCCCTCGCATCTGCCAGTGATACCACCCCCCCCCCCAGCATCTGCTAGTGATACCACCCCCCCCCTCGCATCTGCCAGTGATACCACTACCACCCCCCCCTCGCATCTGCCAGTGATACCACCCCCCCCTCGCATCTGCCAGTGATACCACCCCCCCCTCGCATCTGCCAGTGATACCACCCCCCCCCTCGCATCTGCCAGTGATACCACCCCCCCCACAGCATCTGCCAGTGATACCACCCCCCCACAGCATCTGCCAGTGATCCCACCTACCACCCCCCACAGCATCTGCCAGTGTTTCCACAACCCCAAACATCTGCCAGTGTTTCCAACACCCCCAGCATCTGCAAGTGATCCGAACTCCCCCCCCAGCATCTTCCAGTGACCCCCCCCCCAGCATCTTCCAGTGACCCCCCCCCAGCATCTGCCAGTGACCCCCCCCCAGCATCTGCCAGTGACCCCCCCCCCCAGCATCTGCCAGTGACCCCCCCCCCCAGCATCTGCCAGTGACCCCCCCCCCAGCATCTGCCAGTGACCCCCCCCCCCAGCATCTGCCAGTGACCCCCCCCCCCCCAGCATCTGCCAGTGACCCCCCCCCCCCAGCATCTGCCAGTGACCCCCCCCCCCCAGCATCTGCCAGTGACCCCCCCCCCCAGCATCTGCCAGTGACCCCCCCCCCCCAGCATCTGCCAGTGACCCCCCCCCCCCAGCATCTGCCAGTGACCCCCCCCCCCCCCAGCATCTGCCAGTGACCCCCCCAGGATCTGCCAATGTTTCCACCACCCCCAGCATCTGCCAGTGATCCCACCCCCCCCCCCCAGCATCCCAAAATCTGCCAGCGAGCCCCCCCCCAGCATCTGCCAGTGATTCCACCTACCACCCCCCCCAGCATCTGCCAGTGATCCCAACCACCCCCCCAGCATCTGCCAGTGATCCCAACCACCCCCCCAGCATCTGCCAGTAATCCCAACCACCCCCAAGCATCGGCCAGTGATCCCAACCACCCCTCCCCCCAGCATCTGAAAGTGATCCCAACCCTCCTCCCCAGCATCTGCCAGTGATCCCACCCACCACCCAGCATCTGCCAGTCATCTCCACCCACCCCACCCCCTCCCCAGCATCTGCCAGTGATCCCCCCCACCCCCCCCCAGCATCTGCCAGTGATCCCACCCCACCCCCCCAGCATCTGCCAGTGATCCCAACCTCCCTCCCCAGCATCTGCCAGTGATCTGACCCCCCCTCCCGCAGAATCTGCCAGGGATCCCACCCACCCCCCAGCATTTACCAGGGATCCCAACCCCCCCCCCATCATCTGCCAGTGATCCCAACCACCCCCCTCCCCAGCATCTGAAAGTGATCCCGACCCCAAAACCCCCCCTCCCCAGCATCTGAAAGTGATCACACCCACCCCCAGCATCTGAAAGTTATCACACCCACCCCCCCAGCATCTGCTAGTGATCGAAACCCCCCCAACATCTGCCAGTGATCCCACCCCCCCCAGCATCAAAGTGATCCCAACCACCCCCCCAGCATCTGCCAGTGATTCCAACCACCACCCCCCAGCATCTGAAAGTGATCCCATCCCCCCTCCCCAGCATCTGCCAGGGTTTCCCCCCACCTTCCCCCCAGCATCTGCCAGGGATCCCCCCCCCCCACCTCCCCCCCAGCATCTGCCAGGGATCCCCCCTCCCCCCCCCCAGCATCTGCCTGTGATCCCAACCACCCCCCAGCATCTGCCTGTGATCCCAACCACCCCCCCCAGCATCTGCCTGTGATCCCAACCACCCCCCCAGCATCTGCCAGTGATCACAACCACCCCCCCCTGCATCTGCCAGTGACCCCCCCCCCCCAGCATCTGCCAGTGACCCCCCCCCCAGCATCTGCCAGTGACCCCCCCCCCCCCAGCATCTGCCAGTGACCCCCCCCCCCCAGCATCTGCCAGTGACCCCCCCCCCCAGCATCTGCCAGTGACCCCCCCCCCCAGCATCTGCCAGGGATTCCACCCACCACCCCCCCAGCATCTGACAGTGATCCCCAAAGCATCTTCCAGTGACCCCCCCCCAGCATCTTCCAGTGACCCCCCCCCGGCATCTTCCAGTGACCCCCCCCCCCGCATCTTCCAGTGACCCCCCCGGCATCCTCCAGTGACCCCCCCCCGGCATCTTCCAGTGACCCCCCCCCCCAGCATCTGCCAGTGACCCCCCCCCCCAGCATCTGCCAGTGACCCCCCCCCCCCCCCCAGCATCTGCCAGTGAACCCCCCCCCAGCATCTGCCAGTGACCCCCCCCCAGCATCTGCCAGTGACCCCCCCCCCAGCATCTGCCAGTGACCCCCCCCCCCAGCATCTGCCAGTGACCCCCCCCCCCAGCATCTGCCAGTGACCCCCCCCAGCATCTGCCAGTGACCCCCCCCCCCCAGCATCTGCCAGTGACCCCCCCCCCCAGCATCTGCCAGTGACCCCCCCCCAGCATCTGCCAGTGACCCCCCCCCAGCATCTGCCAGTGACCCCCCCCCCAGCATCTGCCAGTGACCCCCCCCCCAGCATCTGCCAGTGACCCCCCCCCCAGCATCTGCCAGTGACCCCCCCCCCCAGCATCTGCCAGTGACCCCCCCCCCCAGCATCTGCCAGTGACCCCCCCCCAGCATCTGCCAGTGACCCCCCCCCCCCAGCATCTGCCAGTGACCCCCCCCCAGCATCTGCCAGTGACCCCCCCCCCCCAGCATCTGCCAGTGACCCCCCCCCCCCCAGCATCTGCCAGCGACCCCCCCCCCAGCATCTGCCAGTGACCCCCCCCCCCAGCATCTGCCAGTGACCCCCCCCCCCAGCATCTGCCAGTGACCCCCCCCCCCCAGCATCTGCCAGTGACCCCCCCCCCAGCATCTGCCAGTGACCCCCCCCCCCAGCATCTGCCAGTGACCCCCCCCCCCAGCATCTGCCAGTGACCCCCCCCCCCCAGCATCTGCCAGTGACCCCCCCCCAGCATCTGCCAGTGACCCCCCCCCCCAGCATCTGCCAGGGATCCCAACCCCCCCCCATCATCTGCCAGTGATCCCAACCACCCCCCTCCCCAGCATCTGAAAGTGATCCCGACCCCCCCCCCTCCCCAGCATCTGCCAGTGATCCAACCCCCCCTCCCCAGCATCTGAAAGTGATCCCAACCCCCCCAGCATCTGCCAGTGATCTACCCCCCCCCCAGCATCTGCCAGGGATCCCACCCCCCCCACCATCATGGGATCCCACCCCCCCCACCATCATCTGCCATTGATCCCACCACCACCAACCCCCCCCCTCCAGCATTTGAAAGTGATCCCACGCATCCCTCCTCAGCATCTGCCAGTGGTCCCACCCACCCCCAGCATCTGAAAGTGATCACACCCACCCCCAGCATCTGAAAGTTATCACACCCACCCCCCCAGCATCTGCTAGTGATCGAAACCCCCCCAACATCTGCCAGTGATCCCACCCCCCCAGCATCAAAGTGATCCCAACCACCCCCCCCAGCATCTGCCAGTGATTCCAACCACCACCCCCCCAGCATCTGAAAGTGATCCCATCCCCCCTCCCCAGCATCTGCCAGGGTTCCCCCCCCCCCTCCCCCCCAGCATCTGCCAGGGATCCCCCCCCACCTCCCCCCCAGCATCTGCCAGGGATCCCACCTCCCCCCCAGCATCTGCCAGGGATCCCACCTCCCCCCCAGCATCTGCCTGTGATCCCAACCACCCCCCCAGCATCTGCCTGTGATCCCAACCACCCCCCCAGCATCTGCCTGTGATCCCAACCACCCCCCCAGCATCTAGCATCTGCCTGTGATCCCAACCACCCCCCCAGCATCTGCCTGTGACCCCCCCCCCCCCCGGCATCTGCCAGTGACCCCCCCCCGGCATCTGCCAGTGACCCCCCCCCGGCATCTGCCAGTGACCCCCCCCCCCCAGCATCTGCCAGTGACCCCCCCCCCCCAGCATCTGCCAGTGACCCCCCCCCCCAGCATCTGCCAGTGACCCCCCCCCCAGCATCTGCCAGTGACCCCCCCCCCCAGCATCTGCCAGTGACACCCCCCCCCCCAGCATCTGCCAGTGACACCCCCCCCCAGCATCTGCCAGTGACCACCCCCCCCCTCAGCATCTGCCAGTGACCACCCCCCCCCCTCAGCATCTGTCAGTGACCACCCCCCCCTCAGCATCTGCCAGTGACCACCCCCCCCTCAGCATCTGCCAGTGACCACCCCCCCCCCAGCATCTGCCAGTGACCATCCCCCCCCCAGCATCTGCCAGTGACCACCCCCCCCCCAGCATCTGCCAGTGACCCCCCCCCCCAGCATCTGCCAGTGACCCCCCCCCCAGCATCTACCAGTGATCCCAACCTCCCCCCTAGCATCTGAAAGTGATCCCACCCCACCCCCCCAGCATCTGCCAGTGATCCCAACCTCCCTCCCCAGCATCTGCCAGTGATCTGACCCCCCCTCCCGCAGAATCTGCCAGGGATCCCACCCACCCCCCAGCATTTACCAGTGATCCCAACCACCCCCCTCCCCAGCATCTGAAAGTGATCCCAACCCCCCCAGCATCTGCCAGTGATCTACCCCCCCCCCCCCCAGCATCTGCCAGGGATCCCACCCCCCACCATCATCTGCCATTGATCCCTCCCAGCATCTGCCAGTGATCCCACCACCACCAACCCCCCCCCCTCCAGCATTTGAAAGTGATCCCACGCATCCCTCCTCAGCATCTGACAGTGATTCCCCCCCCCCAGCATCTGACAGTGGTCCCACCCACCCCCCAGCATCTGCCAGTGGTCCCACCCACCCCCAGCATCTGCCAGTGGTCCCACCCACCCCCAGCATCTGCCAGTGGTCCCACCCACCCCCAGCATCTGCCAGTGGTCCCACCCACCCCCAGCATCTGCCAGTGGTCCCACCCACCCCCAGCATCTGCCAGTGGTCCCACCCACCCCCAGCATCTGAAAGTTATCACACCCACCCCCCCAGCATCTGCTAGTGATCCCACCCCCCCAGCATCAAAGTGATCCCAACCACCCCCCCAGCATCTGCCAGTGATTCCAACCACCACCCCCCCAGCATCTGAAAGTGATCCCATCCCCCCTCCCCAGCATCTGCCAGGGTTTCCCCCCACCTTCCCCCCAGCATCTGCCAGGGTTTCCCCCCACCTTCCCCCCCCAGCATCTGCCTGTGATCCCAACCACCCCCCCAGCATCTGCCTGTGATCCCAACCACCCCCCAGCATCTGCCTGTGATCCCAACCACCCCCCAGCATCTGCCTGTGATCCCAACCACCCCCCCAGCATCTGCCAGTGATCCAAACCACCCCCCCTGCATCTGCCAGTGATCCAAACCACCCCCCCTGCATCTGCCAGTGATCCAAACCACCCCCCCTGCATCTGCCAGTGATCCAACCCCCCCCCTGCATCTGCCAGTGATCCAAACCACCCCCCCCTGCATCTGCCAGTGATCCAAACCACCCCCCCCTGCATCTGCCAGTGATCCAAACCACCCCCCCCTGCATCTGCCAGTGATCCAAACCACCCCCCCTGCATCTGCCAGTGATCCAAACCACCCCCCCCCTGCATCTGCCAGTGATCCAAACCACCCCCCCCCTGCATCTGCCAGTGATCCAAACCGCCCCCCCCCTGCATCTGCCAGTGATCCAAACCACCCCCCCTGCATCTGCCAGTGATCCAAACCACCCCCCCCCCTGCATCTGCCAGTGATCCAAACCACCCCCCCCTGCATCTGCCAGTGATCCAAACCACCCCTCCTGCATCTGCCAGTAAACCCAACCACCCCCCCAGCATCTGCCAGTGATCCCAAACCCCCTCCCCAGCATCTGCCAGTGATCCCAAACCCCCTCCCCAGCATCTGCCAGTGATCCCAAACCCCCTCCCCAGCATCTGCCAGTGATCCCAAACCCCCTCCCCAGCATCTGCCAGTGATCCCAAACCCCCTCCCCAGCATCTGCCAGTGATCCCAACCCCCCCCCCCCCCCCCAGCATTTGAAAGTGATCTTACGCATCCCACCCACCCCTCCCCAGCATCTGAAAGTGATCCCAACCCCCCTCCCCAACATCTGACAGTGATCTGACCCCCCCCAAGCATCTGCCAGTGATCCCACCCTCCCCCAACATCTGCCAGTGATCCCAACCCCCCCCCCAGCATTTGAAAGTGATCCTACGCATCCCACCCACCCCTCCCCAGCATCTGACAGTGATCCAACTACCCCCCCCCCAGCATCTGCCAGTGATCCTCCCCCCAGCATCTGCCAGTGATCCTCCCCCCAGCATCTGCCAGTGATCCTCCCCCCAGCATCTGCTAGTGATGCCAGCCCCCCCCAGCATCTGCCAGTGATGCCAGCCCCCCCCCCAGCATCTGCCAGTGATGCCAGCCCCCCCCCTAGCATCTGCCAGTGATGCCAGCATCTGCCAGTGATGCCAGCCACCCCCCCAGCATCTGCCAGTGATGCCAGCCACCCCCCCAGCATCTGCCAGTGATGCCAGCCACCCCCCCAGCATCTGCCAGTGATGCCAGCCACCCCCCCAGCATCTGCCAGTGATGCCAGCCCCCCCCCAGTATCTGCCAGTGATGCCAGCCCCCCCCCAGCATCTGCCAGTGATGCCAGCCCCCCCCCCCAGCATCTGCCAGTGATGCCAGCCCCCCCCCCCAGCATCTGCCAGTGATGCCAGCCCCCCCCCCCAGCATCTGCCAGTGATGCCAGCCCCCCCCCCCTAGCATCTGCCAGTGATGCCAGCATCTGCCAGTGATGCCAGCCACCCCCCCAGCATCTGCCAGTGATGCCAGCCACCCCCCCAGCATCTGCCAGTGATGCCAGCCACCCCCCCAGCATCTGCCAGTGATGCCAGCCACCCCCCCAGCATCTGCCAGTGATGCCAGCCCCCCCCCAGTATCTGCCAGTGATGCCAGCCCCCCCCCCAGCATCTGCCAGTGATGCCAGCCCCCCCCCCCAGCATCTGCCAGTGATGCCAGCCCCCCCCCCAGCATCTGCCAGTGATGCCAGCCCCCCCCCCCAGCATCTGCCAGTGATGCCAGCCCCCCCCCCAGCATCTGCCAGTGATGCCAGCCCCCCCCCCAGCATCTGCCAGTGATGCCAGCCCCCCCCCAGCATCTGCCAGTGATGCCAGCCCCCCCCCCCCCCAGCATCTGCCAGTGATCCCAACCCCCCCCCCCAGCATTTGAAAGTGATATTACGCATCCCACCCACCCCTCCCCAGCATCTGAAAGTGATCCCAACCCCCCTCCCCAACATCTGACAGTGATCTGACCCCCCCCAGCATCTGCCAGTGATCCCACCCTCCCCCAACATCTGCCAGTGATCCCAACCCCCCCCCCCAGCATTTGAAAGTGATCCTACGCATCCCACCCACCCCTCCCCAGCATCTGACAGTGATCCAACTACCCCCCCCCCAGCATCTGCCAGTGATCCTCCCCCCAGCATCTGCCAGTGATCCTCCCCCCAGCATCTGCCAGTGATCCTCCCCCCAGCATCTGCTAGTGATGCCAGCCCCCCCCAGCATCTGCCAGTGATGCCAGCCCCCCCCCCAGCATCTGCCAGTGATGCCAGCCCCCCCCCCTAGCATCTGCCAGTGATGCCAGCATCTGCCAGTGATGCCAGCCCCCCCCCCAGCATCTGCCAGTGATGCCAGCCCCCCCCCCAGCATCTGCCAGTGATGCCAGCCACCCCCCCAGCATCTGCCAGTGATGCCAGCCACCCCCCCAGCATCTGCCAGTGATGCCAGCCCCCCCCCAGCATCTGCCAGTGATGCCAGCCCCCCCCCAGCATCTGCCAGTGATGCCAGCCCCCCCCCCCAGCATCTGCCAGTGATGCCAGCCCCCCCCCCCAGCATCTGCCAGTGATGCCAGCCCCCCCCCCCAGCATCTGCCAGTGATGCCAGCCCCCCCCCCCAGCATCTGCCAGTGATGCCAGCCCCCCCCCCAGCATCTGCCAGTGATGCCAGCCCCCCCCCCCAGCATCTGCCAGTGATGCCAGCCCCCCCCAGCATCTGCCAGTGATGCCAGCCCCCCCCAGCATCTGCCAGTGATGCCAGCCCCCCCCAGCATCTGCCAGTGATGCCAGCCCCCCCCCCCCAGCATCTGCCAGTGATGCCAGCCCCCCCCCCAGCATCTGCCAGTGATGCCAGCCCCCCCCCCCAGCATCTGCCAGTGATGCCAGCCCCCCCCCCCCCCCAGCATCTGCCAGTGATGCCAGCCCCCCCCCCCCCAGCATCTGCCAGTGATGCCAGCCCCCCCCCAGCATCTGCCAGTGATGCCAGCCCCCCCCCCCCAGCATCTGCCAGTGATGCCAGCCCCCCCCCCCAGCATCTGCCAGTGATGCCAGCCCCCCCCCAGCATCTGCCAGGGATCCCACGCATCCCTCCTCAGCATCTGACAGTGATCCCACGCATCCCTCCTCAGCATCTGACAGTGATCCCACCCACCCTTCCCCTGCATTTGACAGTGATCCAGCTACCCCCCCCCCCCAGCATCTGACAGTGATCTGATCCCACCCACCCCCAGCATCTGCCAGTGATCCAAACCACCCCCCAGCATCTGCCAGTGATCCCAACCAACCCCCCCAACATTTGAAAGTGATCCCACGCATCCCTCCTCAGCATCTGCTAGTGATCCCACCCCCCAGTCTCTGCTAGTGATCTCCACCCCCCCCCCCCAGCATCTAAAGGTGATACCTCACACCTCTTCGAATCATCTGCCAGTGATCCCAACCACTCCCCCCCAGCATCTGCCAGTGATTTCACCCCCCCAGCATCTGCCAGTGATTCCACCCCCCCAGCATCTGCCAGTGATTCCACCCCCCCAGCATCTGCCAGTGATTCCACCCCCCCAGCATCTGCCAGTGATTCCACCCCCCCAGCATCTGCCAGTGATTCCACCCCCCCAGCATCTGCCAGTGATTCCACCCCCCCAGCATCTGCCAGTGATTCCACCCCCCCCAGCATCTGCCAGTGATTCCACCCCCCCCAGCATCTGCCAGTGATTCCACCCCCCCCAGCATCTGCCAGTGATTCCACCCCCTCCCAGCATCTGCCAGTGATTCCACCCCCCCCCCAGCATCTGCCAGTGATTCCACCCCCCCCCCAGCATCTGCCAGTGATTCCACCCCCCCCCAGCATCTGCCAGTGATTCCACCCCCCCCCAGCATCTGCCAGTGATTCCACCCCCCCCCAGCATCTGCCAGTGATTCCACCCCCCCCCAGCATCTGCCAGTGATTCCACCCCCCCCCAGCATCTGCCAGTGATTCCACCCCCCCAGCATCTGCCAGTGATTCCACCCCCCCAGCATCTGCCAGTGATTCCACCCCCCCAGCATCTGCCAGTGATTCCACCCCCCCAGCATCTGCCAGTGATTCCACCCCCCCAGCATCTGCCAGTGATTCCACCCCCCCAGCATCTGCCAGTGATTCCACCCCCCCAGCATCTGCCAGTGATTCCACCCCCCCAGCATCTGCCAGTGATTCCACCCCCCCAGCATCTGCCAGTGATTCCACCCCCCCAGCATCTGCCAGTGATTCCACCCCCCCAGCATCTGCCAGTGATCCCACTACTCCCCGAGCAGCTGCCAGTGATCCCACCCACCCCACCAGCATCTACCAGTGATCCCACCCCCAGCATTTGCCAGCGATCCCACCCACCCAACCCCCCCAGCATCTGAAAGTGATCCCAACCCCCCCTCCCCAGCATCTGAAAGTGATCCCAACCCCCCCTCCCCAGCATCTGAAAGTGATCCCAACCCCCCCCTCCCCAGCATCTTAAAGTGATCCCAATCCCCCCCAGCATCTGCCAGTGATCCGACCCCCCCCCCCCCCCACAGCATCTGCCATTTAACCCAACCACCCCCTCCCCAGCATCTGAAAGTGATCCCACCCCTCCCCAGCATCGGACAGTGATCCCAACTACCCCCCCCCCCCCGATATCTGCCAGTGATCCGACCCCCCCCCCTCCCCCCCAGCATCTGCCAGTGTTCCCACTCTCTCCCCAACATCTGCCAGTGATCCCACCCCCAGCATCTGCCAGTGATCCCAACCACACCCTCCCCTGGACAGAGATGGAACTCGGGTAAGTAATTAGGGGGTGCTGGGGAGGCTGCTACACACAGAAGGGTTTTTTTTTTTTTTTTTTTTCTTGTGATCAGCCGAGTCAATGAAACTCGGCGAGTAAGGGGTCGATCTCGACCCCTTACCACGTGATCATCTGTCAGCCAATGACAGCTGATCATGTGATGTAAACAAAAGATGAGTAATCAGCCTTTTCTTTTTGCTCGTGCTAACAGTGTGAGCAGAAAAAAAAATGCCAATCAATGGCTTTTGTCAGAGTGACAGCGTCTGCTCTCCGCCACGCCCTACACGTTACGTCCCCAGATGAAGTCAGGAGCGGTGACATAACGCGTAGGGCGTGGCGGCGAGCAGACGTAAACCAGAAGTCACGTAAGGATGCGCCTCAGATGCCGCTCCTTCTGTTAAATGCTATTTTAACAGTTTTTAAATGTAAGAGACCACTTTTTAGATAATCATAAAGCAGTTCATCCATTATACTACACCACTGGAGGCTTCTTTCTCTTCCCTCCCCCTTTTTCACCCCACCGGGCTGGTGGAGCCTGGGTGGGAAATCTTTTTCAATAGGTTATCCTCACATTAATTGAGAAGACAAATCAGCCACTAACAGATGTTAAACCTGGACTACTATCATGCTATAACGCAGAGTGCCAACCAAAAGAAATCCATCGATGCCTGAATTAACTTCTCTTAAGGTGAGAGTTCTGAGAGCCTGATAAGACCGGGACTTTCTATATGAAGATTACCATTAATATCTACAAATTTTCCCACTTATTTGATCCCAGCTGATTCACTTCGCTATTATGAACTTTACACTTTATCATTCATTCAATATCACGATATTTGCATATTTGTCTATTCAGGTGTAATTATTTTCCTTTTACACATATGTATGAGTCACGTTCCACAATACAAGGTGAAAGATTTGATGTGCGAGATCCTTTCATCTTCACGGTCATTAGAGTGTAATGTGAACATTTTTGATTTTGCTGCAGTCTATTTTAGACATCATCACATTTAGTTACTATTATTGCTCACGTTAGATTATTTTTGATATTTTGTTGTCACTATTCCACTATTTCTCGCATTAGCGCGAAGGACATTTCCACTTCTTCTAGTTTGACACCCAAGTATCTGTGCTGCCTGCCAGTGACCACCAGTGGCACCTGCCAGTGCATAGCAATGCCAACCAGTGCCCACCTGTGCAACCTTTCAGTGTCACCTAGTGCCTTATCAGTGCCCAACAGTGCCGCCTCATCAGTGCACATCAATGAAGGAGAAAAAGTAACTGTTTACAAAATTTTATAACAAACTTAGCAGTGATTAAATACCACCAAAAGAAAGCTCTATTTGTGGTAAAAAAAATGATAAAAATGTCATTTGGGTACAGTGTTGCATGACCGTGCAATTGTCATTCAAAGTGTGACAGCATTGAAAGCTGAAAATTGGCTTGGGCAGGAAGGGGTTTTAACCACTTGCCGCCTGCTATATAGCAAAACGACGGCAGCAAAGTGGTTTCAATACCCTGACCAGATGTCATATGACATTTTCAGGTTATTAAAATTATTAAGCCGCTGCGAGCCCCCGGGGACGCGCATTGCGGCGATCGTTGTTGCGCTGTGTCAATCTGACACACCGTAACTCCGATCTAGGTAGTCTCTGACGGATACTCTTTACCATGTGATCAGCCTGTCCAATCACGGCTGATCACGATGTAAACAGGAAGAGCCGGTGATCGGCTTTTCTTCACTCGCGTCTGTCAGACGCGAGTAGAGGAGAGCTGATCGGCTGCTACTCTGACAGGGGGGGTCTGTGCTGATTGATTATCAGCGCAGCCCCCCGAGGATGCCACCAGACCACCAGGGATGCCCACCACTAGGTATGCCACCCTAGACCACCAGGGATGCCAATCAGTGCCCACAATGGGCATCACCGATTGGCAGGCATTATTGTTTGGCACTGATTGGCATCCATCAGTACCATTTCTTAGTTTACAGTGCCGCCTATCAGTGCCGCCTATCAGTGCCGCATATTAGTTCCCATCATCAGTGACCATCAGTGAAGGAGAAAACTTACTTATTTACAAAGTTTTGTAACTGAATCAAAAAAAAAAAAATGTCAAAATTTTCTCTTTTTTTTTTTTTTTTTTTATTTGTTTAGCAGAAAATAAAAACCGCAGAGGTGATCAAATACCACCAAAAGAAATCTCTATTTGTGGGAACAAAAAGATAAAAATTTTGTTTGGGTACAGTGTAGCATGACCACGCAATTGTCAATCAAAGTGCGACAGTGCTGAAAATTGGTCTGGGCAGGAAGGTGTATAAGTGCCCGATATTGAAGTGGTTAAAGTGATTGTAAAGGCTCTTATGTTTTTTATTAAAAAAAAAAAAAAAAAAAATCATACTTGCCTCCACTGTGCAGCTCGTTTTGCACAACCTCTTCTGGGGTCCCTCGGCGGCTCTCACGGCTCCTCCCCGCATCAGATAACCACCTAGGAGAAGCGCTCTTCTGGGGGGTTACCTTGCGGGCACGCTCCCGAGGCCAGCATTTGCATCCACAGACACGAATGCCGGACTTGGCCCCGCCCCCCGGAGCCTGCGTCATTGGATTTGATTGACAGCAGCGGGAGCCCATGGCTGCAATGCTATCAATCTATCCAATCAAGAGAGGAGAACCCCAGGCAGAGGAAGAGAACGTCTCCGGTGGGTGAAATTCCAGAGCTCAGGTAGGTAAAATGGGGGGGGGGGGGGGGCGGTCACTGCTAGGTGTTTTTTCACCTTAATGCATAGGCTGCATTAAGGTGAAAAAACACGAGGGTTTACAACTCCTTTAACCACTTCAGCCCTGGAAGACTTGGCCGTTGAATGACCAGGCCATTTTTTGCGATTCGGCACTGCGTCGTTTTAACTGACAATTGCACGGTCGTGCGGCGTTGCACCCAAACAAAGTTGACGTCCTTTTTTTCCCACAAATAGAGCTTTCTTTTAGTGGTATTTGATCATCTCTGCTGCGTTTTTTATTGTTTGCGCTATAAACAAAAAAAGAGCGACAATTTTGAAAAAAACATATTTTGTACTTTTTGCTATAATAAATATCCCCTTTTTTTTTTTTTTTGTTTTTTTTTTTTTTTTTTTTGTTTTTGTTTTGTTTTTGGGACTGCAACATTATGGCGGACACATCGGACACTTTTGACACATTTTTGGGACCATTGGCATTTATACAGCGAAGGGGTTAACACTAGGGGGCGATCAAGGGGTTAATTGTGTTCCCTGTGTGTGTTTATAACTGTGGGGGGAGGGGACTGACCTAGAAGAAATGACAGATCGTGATTCCTAGCTATGAAGAACACACGATCTGTCTCTCCTCACAGAACAGAACAGGGATTTGTGTGTTTACACACACATGTCCCTGTTCTGCCTCTCGTGCCCGCGATCACTCGCCTGCGGCGGTCATGAGCATCGGCACCCCCGCGATGCAGTGCACGCGCCCCTGCTATCCCGCTTAAAGTGATCGACGTATAGCTACGATGGTTTGCAGGATCGTGCCGACCTGCCGCTGTATAATGACGGTGGCTGGTCGGCAAGTGGTTAAGTGCCCAGTAAGCAAGTGGTTATTGCACAGAATGCATTAAGATAAAAAACCTTCTGCCTTTACAACTCCTTTTAACCACGCCAACCAACCGCTGCAGTTATACTGTGGCAGGGTGGCTCTATTGTGCGAATCGCTGCACTGGTATGGCGCTTCGTGTAATAGATACAGTGGGCACGTGCACGGCGCTGCCCCAGAGCCAATATGTGTGGCTGGCCGCTGCGATCGCTCCACAGAGATCGCTCCGCCAGTTTACACTGGCAGAACAGGGATCTGCCAGTGTAAACAAAGCAGAGCCCCGTTCTGTCAGGGCAATACAGTGTGATCGTCTGTTCCTAGTGATTACGAACGGTGATCTCTCTCTACTCCAAGTCAGTCCACTCCCCCCATAGTTAGGCTTAATGTACATGGGACATTTTACAACCTCCCCTGAACAATTTAACTTGACAGATAGTAAATGACATTTAAAAAGTCTGTTTTGCCACGTTTACATGCCTTGTTTAGGAGCGTTTTTTTTTTTTTTTTTTTTTTTTTTTTCAAATAGGCAAAAATGTATCTCCATTAAAAAATGCTTGTAAACGAAACGCGGCTAAATGCGAGTTGCCACGTTTATAAGCTGTTACAGGCATTTGGCATTCCAAATGCCTTTGAACATCCGTCCTGAAGGCATTTTTTTGCATTCCAACTGCCTAGAAACGACTATAAACTATAAACGAACATAGAGGAGACTTCAGAGGCAGCTGAAGAAAAAATGCCCAACTGCTCCTAATAGTCCGTTTATCAGCAGCAGTGTACATGAGGCCTTAGAAACCCTTCCTTCACACTTAACCCTTTGAACACCCCCTAGTGTTAACCCCTTTCCTGCCAGTGTCATTTATACAATAATCAGTGCATTTTTATAGCACTGATCGCTGTATTAATGTCCATGGTCCCCAAAAAAGTGTCAGAAGTGTCCGATCCGTCCATTGCAATGTCGCAGTTCAGGAAAAAAAAAAAAAAACGCCGATCACTGCCATTTCTCCTCACCACGATCATGGGCATCGAGTCCGGAGGCGCGCACGCCCACTATCCTGCTTGCACAGAGTCACTCCCCCCGGCACAGCCGGCGTCTGTAACCATGAAAATGGCTAGCGGCATGCCTCTGATAGGACTCTTCAGCAATGTTTTTCCCCTTTATAAATATATATTTCTGTTATTTTTATATAGTAATAGGTAATACTTAATAAATATGGAATACATATACGCTAATGCCGGCTGTGCCTTCCTCCTGAGGGGAGACTGGTCATTGGAGGAACGAGCAGAAGTTGTGCACCTGGCAGTGGGAAATACTGTGTGCCTGGCTGTGGGGGCTGCAACAAGGGAAGATCCTGGAAAGTACTAAAGGCTCCTACAGGAGTAGCGCTACAAATTTAAAAGACTGTTTCCAGTGAGTGTATGGAGACTCTGGACTTGTAGAGAAGAACTTTATGATGAAATAAGCCACCAGGACACGGTAATTATTTCGTAGTATTTGGAGACAGAACGGAGAGATGAAGCTTTGCTCATCAACCTTAACCGTGTAGATATCCAACTTCTTAATGAGACACGAGTTTGTGACCAGTTGCTTGGGATCAACAAAAGGTTCCTTGATGGCTACATCTTGATACTCAACATGTCAAAACCATAGACATTCTCCCACCATCTTGTAGCCCTTGTACTGTCCATCTTCTATAGCAGCTGCATAAAGTGTTGCACGATCAGAAAATATTAGCCAATCAGGTGTCAGCCATTTGCTCCGTAACCGTGTTGAGCATTGTTTCATAGAGCAGACAACATCCCATCCATTCCAGTGGTGTATTTAGGTTTTGTGCTGCCCTAGGCCTGACTAAGCTTGCGCACCCCCTAATTTAAATATGACCCACCCCTTCCTGTCAAGGCCACACCTCTTCCTTTTTAAGATCCGCCCTGTCATCTTCATGGGAAGAGGACAGAGAGGGATGCTGCATTTTTTCATTTGGGGGGTGAGGGGATATGTGCTGGGTGCTTTGGGAGAGGAGGATCAGACCCCCCCCCCCCCACTAGCACATATCCTCTCCCCTCTCAAAGCACCCAGCACCTATCCCATTACCCCCCCTCCCCTCATCCATGTGTGCATCTGTTATCTGCCCCCCTTCCCGGTTACTGTGTCCCCCTCCACTGTAAGAAAAAATAAATAAATAACTGCGCATCAAAAATAAATAATGTTAACCATCTATGCTGCAGAGTCCTATATGTGACACAAACACACAGAAATCAAGTGGGAAAAATATTGACTCGCGCTCAAAGCAAAAAACTAACATGTGTATGACTGGAAAAGAGTACTCAGCCGATATTTAAATAAATGTTATGAAAACATATGATAAATGTGGCAAACTGAATATTAGATTGGAAAATTGATCCCACTTCCCCTTAAAGGAAATATATTCAATAGCAAATCAAATTCATACATAAAAACCATGAAGGATTGCAGTATATATAAAAGGGTAATATCTTAAGTTAAAGAAAATATTTTTAAAAAAGGGGAAAGTCCATATACAAAAAACACCCTACAAGTGCTGTGGTAATGCAAAAAAAGTCCAATTTAAATGAAATCCCAGATGTGTGGGTCCACCACCATGAATGAAGTGCCTGGCCGCTTACCGGAACCCCATGACCCCCCTTTTTTTGCATTACCACAGCACTTGTAGGGTGTTTTTTGTATATGGACTTTCCCCTTTTTTTAAAATATTTTCTTTAACTTAAGATATTACCCTTTTATATATACTGCAATCCTTCATGGTTTTTATGTATGAATTTGATTTGCTATTGAATATATTTCCTTTAAGGGGAAGTGGGATCAATTTTCCAATCTAATATTCAGTTTGCCACATTTATCATATGTTTTCATAACATTTATTTAAATATCGGCTGAGTACTCTTTTCCAGTCATACACATGTTAGTTTTTGTTTTGAGCGCGAGTCAATATTTTTCCCCCTCCACTGTAAACTATAAACATACCTCAGACCGGCAGCGTGGCTTTTGCACTGAAGTCGTGTCCCTCCTCTGTGGCTCCTCCTCCTCCTCCTGACTGTGTACACTAGAACATTAGAGCCGAGAAGGAGGAGGAGCCGAGGAGTGTGTGTGGCTGACAGTGGGGAGAGAGGTGGTGGCTGCTACGAAAAGCTGATCGGTGCTTGTGGGACCCCAGGTGGCAGATGTCCTGGGTGCCCACGCTAGCGCACCCTGTATGGCCAGTTACCGAAGCTCAGTGCCGGAACTTGTGGGCTCCGGGACAGTGGCGTCACTAGGTTTGGTGTCACCTGGTGCGGTAAAAATTGTGTCCCCCCCCCCCCCTCTTAATTTTTGGACTGGAGGCCCAGCGTTGGAGCTCATTTTGGCGGTCAATAAGGCCTAGAGGATATCAGGTTAGGCACTTCCTAATAGCTCAGTCCCTGGGAACAGTAATGGACAATGGCCAACAGGCTCTCTTACCAGACCCTGCAACAGTGATCCCTCCGGCTGGACATTCGCTCACTCTGGGTTGCCCAGGCTGACTCTAATCAGTAGTGTAGCATGTCTGTACCCCAGCAGTGGCTTCATCTTTCTCCCCCTCTGGTGGTGCAGATACAGCGTGGCTCTCTCTTTGGTGGTGCGGGAAAAGCGTGGCTCTCTCTGGTGGCATGGCTCCTTGTCTGGTGGTGCAGATACAGCGTGGCTCTCTCTTTGGTGGTGCGGGAAAAGCGTGGCTCTCTCTGGTGGCGTGGCTCCCTGTCTGGTGGTGCAGGTACAGCGTGGCTCTCTCTATGGTTGTGCCGGTACAGCGTGGCTCTCTCTCTGGTGGTGTGAGTACAGCGTGGCTCTCTGGTGGTGAAGGTACAGTGTGGCTCCCTCTCTGGTGGTGCGGGAACAATGTGGCTTTCTTTCTGGTGGTGCGGGTACAGCGTGGCTCTCTCTGGTGGTGCGGGTACAGCGTGGCTCTCTCTGGTGGTGCGGGTACAGCGTGGCTCTCTCTGGTGGTGCGGGTACAGCGTGGCTCTCTCTGGTGGTGCAGGTACAGCGTGGCTCTCTCTGGTGGTGCGGGTACAGCGTGGCTCTCTCTGGTGGTGCGGGTACAGGGTGGCTCTCTGGTGGTGCGGGTACAGGGTGGCTCTCTGGTGGTGCGGGTACAGGGTGGCTCTCTGGTGGTGCGGGTACAGGGTGGCTCTCTGGTGGTGCGGGTACAGGGTGGCTCTCTGGTGGTGCGGGTACAGCGTGGCTCTCTGGTGGTGCGGGTACAGCGTGGCTCCCTCTCTGGCTTCCCCCAGCACAGTACTCTCTCTTTTTCTTCTCCTGTAACACCCCCCAGCAGAGTGCATGCATGCTGGGGGCTGTAGCATGTTTGTGGACACACAGGGGCCGCCACTCTTCAGGGACTACTTTTCCCATGATGCCCCCAGAGTCTTCTGATTGGCCCTCTGCTGTGGCCAATTATGGGGAGGGAAACAGCGGGCAGGAAGCTGGGCGGCAGCGCAGGGAAACCAATTAGAGCCGCTCTCTCTCTCTTCGGCTGACAGAAAGGGGAGGGGGGGCGAGCGGGGGAGATACAGACAGCCGCATCTCTCCTCTCCCTGTCACAACGCTGCTGCTCAATTTACCAGAGAACTCCCCCTTTCTGTCAGCCGAAGAGAGAGAGAGCGGCTCTAATTGGTTTCCCTGCGCCACCGCCCAGCTTCCTGCCCGCTGTTTCCCTCCCCATAATTGGCCACAGCAGAGGGCCATTCAGAGAGAGAAGCAAGGCTTCACAGGGGCGGCTTGACGGCTTTCTGGCTCCCTCCGCACACGCGACGCCACGCCATTTCCCCGTTCTGCCTTGTGATATGACAGAGATCACTGCTCCCTGTCATTATGAGCAGTGATCGCTGTCATGTGACTAGTAGTCCATCCCCCCCACAGTTAGAATCACTCCCTAGGACACACTTAACCCCTTCATCGCCCCCTAGTGGTTAACTCCTTCACTGCCAGTGTCATTTACACAGTAGTCAGTGCATTTTTATGGCACTGATCGCTGTATAAATGACAATGGTCCCAAAATTGTGTCAAAAGTGTCCGATGTGTCTGTTATAATGTCGCAGTCCCAATGAAAATCTCAGATTGCCGCCATTACTAATAAAAAAAAAAAAAAAATTAATAATAAAAATGCCATAAACTATCCCCTATTTTATAGACACTATAACTTTTGCGCAAAGCAATCAATATACGCTTATTGCGATTTTTTTTTTTTTTACCAAAAATATGTAGAAGAATACATATCAGCCTAAACTGAGGAAAAAAATGTTTTTTTATACATTTTTTGGGTATATTTATTATAGTAAAAATAATTATTTTTTTTAAATTGTTGCTCTTTTTTTGTTGATAGCGCAAAAAATAAAAACCACAGGGGTGATCAAATACCACCGAAAGAAAGCTCTATTAGTGTGGGAAAAAAAGGACGTCAATTTTGTTTGGGTGCAATGTCGCACGACTGCGCAATTGTCAGTTAAAGCGATGCAGTGCTGAATCGCAAAAAGTGCTCTGGTCAGGAAGGGGGTAAAATCTTCCAGGGCTGAAGCGGTTAATCAGTACGGTTTTCGTACAAAAAAAAATTGTAAGAGCAAGACTACGCATGCTCAGAAACGAAAGAATACATACAAAACTTTTCATTACATCACTTCTGAAGTTGTATTCTGTCGTACGAGAATTTTCGTATGGTGAGTAACCTTTTCACTTTCGACATGAGACGAGCATGCAACAAAAAACGGACAAACGGTCATCCGAAAATCTGATCGCGTGTACGAAGCTTTAGCTGCCAATATGCAGAGCATTCCTGTTCCACTTCCTACATCCAAGATAACTTTGTCCTTGAACAAGTGTCTGTTGTGAAGCATTTAGTTTTGATAGGTCAGAGTTCGAACTTCATCTTCAACAATTCCTTGTGGATACCAAAGTTTACAAATGATTCAAAGTAGTAGTCTTTAGAAGTCATCTCTTCAGCTGATGGTTTGATGCTGCTCTCTGGTTGGATACAGAGAACCTCCATGCTGCGGGTGCTTGCTTCCACCATGTTGCCAGCACCGAGTCTCCCTCGCCTGCTGCACTGCACACAACCAGAAGCCTATGAATGTAAAACAGGCTTCCTGTGAGAGAACTGCGACATGTAGCGAGGCCTGGCTCTATATGAATCCTTGGAGAACCCTGTCCACCACTTCAGCAAGTCAGATAGAACCTGCCTCATTTCCTGGCTCATCTCGCCCTTTCCTTCCTTCAATCGTGGAGACTCATCGTTACATGTGAGCATTATCTAGAATGGTCTGTATGCTTATGGAACACTCATTCCTCAGGGGTGGACAACTGCAACCCAATAGCTGATCCCAAGGCAAGTCCCTTCATGCCTCTGCCTCTGGGAGTCATGCTTGTAACTGTCAGTCTTGCAATGCCTCATGGGACATGTAGTTCCACAACAGCTGGAGGGCTTTAGTTGCCCACTCCTGCTCCAGACTGACATCCACCCATCAAAACTTTGTGATATTTGCATAACTCCTTACAAGTGCCAGCCTACTGCTTGCATTAGGACTGAGGGTTCTTGAGAGGTGTACTTAGGCAGGGTGCTGTGATGTTGTCAGGAAGGTATATACACACCCAGCCATGATCTGCCTTTATTGTATAGAGAAACACAGAGACCCAGTGATGATGTCAAAGGGTCTAAAAAAAGGTACTGAGAACAGAAAGGGTTTTTGATTTTTTTTTAATGTCCTTAGCATGTTGATGAAAGGAGGAACCAGGAAGGCAAAACATAAGCATAAAAAATGTAAATTTTAAGTGTGAGGTCCCCTTAACACACACATCATAACAGCAGGTGAAACACGTTTTATTACACATTACTTGGAATTTTGTGAGAATGTTAGAACTATATGGTCTACCTGTCAGGGCTGGGCTCAGCTTTTCCTTCTCTGAGCTGGCCGCTCAGCTGTCGGCTAATTGCCAGCTCCCATCTCTCTCCACAGTTACCCAGCTGTTGTTGATTCTGCTCGTCAATCCTGCCTACTTAGTCGTCCAGCTCACTTGATCTCTGCCTTCGCCTTTGTCAACATCATAGAGACTTTCTCTTGCATTCCTGTTGAAGACTTGCTCGGCTGACGTTCCTTCTGGCTCCTGATCCTGCTTGCTGTATTACTACGTTTATCTCTGGCTCTCTGACATTTGCTTGGCTGACTATCCGATCCGGTTACTGAACTCTGGCTTGTTTTGACTGCGTTTACTCTTTTTTACCTTATTATTATTATTATTATTATTATTATTATTATTATTATTAAACAAGTGTGATTTAACTTTACTTCTGTCTAGGTCTGATTAATGGTTCCTGATACTACCACATTGGCGGCTGGTGCTCCATTTTTTGGGGGGAACATAGTTTCCACATTCAGAATTATACTATCAAAATTAGCATGTGCTGTAAATTGCTTCCGGCATTGCTTCCGTTTCTTCTTGCCAGAGGCCACCATTTTGTTGAAGCCCAGAGCAGTCACTTTGTTACTGAGAACTCTCCCCCTCTCCTTGGTCTCAAAACCTATATGCCACTTTCTGTAATTTAAATGTGTGCATTTCCAGCCTGGCTTGTGTGTCTTGGCTTGGGTAGTAAGGGAGGCTGTAGAAACTTTTCAGTGCTGAAGGGAGGAAGGAGAGAATATCAGGAGGATAAGATAAGACGCTATCCTTTTAAATGTAACTCTTTTGTGTCTCCCTGGCAGCAGAGTTTGTCCTGTCACCTATGCTGCTTTTCTTTTCCTTCTCCCTAATCTGTGTTTGTTGGTCACAGTCTGTGTCATCTTGTTGTTTCCACCCCCCAGCAGCAGTAAATCTTGAGGCTATCCCAGATCGGCCTCTAGTGGCTCATTAATTATCAGCACAGTGCCAAGACTACAGGACAATTGAGGCTGAGCAGAGCAGGGTGAGACAGTGCCATACTGGATTTTAAACAGTATAGGCACTTATTTTTAACATTTTACATAGCTATACCTGCAAAAGGGGCAGCATGAAGTGCTCTATCAGGACTTAATCAACTTAAAACATTTGACCCTTCGGAAGGTTTAACCCACTTGATGACCAGGGCATTTTTTGCTATTCAGGACTGCTCTACTTTGAGGCTGCATTCACACTACAGCGTTTTGAATCGCTGGCAGATCTGCCCACGATTTGACAGCACCAAAGTGTGAATGACAAAACGCGGAACTCGCATTTGAGATACCATTCATTTGAATGACACCTCACATCGCAGGGTGGGTCTGCCGCGATTTGTCGTGCGATAAAACGTGCCGCAATCGTGGCAACCCGCATCGCGGGACACATGTCGCCCACAAAAAGGTTAAGGAGCTACTTTGGGGCAACACGCATCCCACGATTGCAGCACGTTTTATTTCACGACAATCGTGGCAAAGGTGTCATTCAAATGAATGGCATCTCAAATGCGAATTCCGCGTTTTGTCATTCACTTATCGGCGCTGTCAGATTGCGGCCAGATAGTGCTGTAGTGTGAATGCAACCTAAGTGGCAATTGCACGGTCATGTAACACTGTATCCAAAAAAAATTGTATCACCTTTTTCACACAAATAGAGCTTTCTTTTGGTGGTATTTGATCATTACTGTTTTTTTGTTTTGTTTTGTTTTGTTTTTTGCGATATAAATGAAAAAAGACCGAAAAGTTTGAAAATAATAATATAAATATATATATATTTTGTTATAAAACATATCCCAATAAAATCTAATTTATTGGCAAATTTAGGCCAAAATGTATTTTGCTACATGTCTTTAGTAAAAAAAAAATCCCAATAAGTGTATATTATTGGTTTGTGTGAAAGTTATAGTGTCTACAAACTATGGTATATACAGTATCTCACATAAGTGAGTCCCGTCCCCCCCCCCCCCCCCCTTACATTTTTGTAAATATTTTATTATATCTTTTCATGTGACAACACTGAAGAACTGACACTTTGCTACAATGTAAAGTAGTGAGTGTACAGCTTGTATAACAGTGTAAATTTGCTGTCCTCTCAAAATAACTCAACCCACAGCCATTAATGTCTAAACTCCTGCCAACAAAAGTGAGTACACCCCTAAGTGAAAAGGTTCAAATTGGGCCCAATTAGCCATTTTCCCTCTCCGGTGTCATGTGGCTCGTTGGTGTTACAAGGTCTCAGGTGTGAATGGGGAGCAGGTGTGTTAAATTTGATGTTATCGCTCTCACTCTCTTATACTGGTCACTGGAAGTTCAACATGGCACCTCATGGCATAGAACTCTCTGAGGATCTGAAAAAAAGAATTGTTGTTCTACATAAAGATGACTTAGGCTATAAGAAGCTTCTCAAGACCCTGAAACTGAGCTGCAGCATAGTGGCCAAGACCATACATAGGTTTAACAGGACAAGTTTCACTCAGAACAGGCCTCGCCATGGTTGACCAAAGAAGTTGAGTGCATGTGCTCAGCTTCATATCCAGAGGTCGTCTTTGGGAAATAGACAAATGAGTGCTGCCAGCATTGCTGCAGAGCTTGAAGGGGTGGGGGGTCAGCCTGTCAGTGCTCAGACCATATGCCACACACTGCATCAAATTGGTCTGCATGGCTGTCGTCCCAGAAGGAAGCCTCTTCTAAAGATTATACACGAGAAAGCACAAACACAAACAGTTTGCTGAAGACAAGCAGACTAAGGACATGGATTATTGGAACCATGTCCTGTGGTTTGATGAGACCAAGATAAATTTATTTGGTTCAGATGGTGTCAAGTGTGTGTGTGGCGGCAACCAGGTGAGGAGTACAAACACAAGTGTGTTTTGCCTACAGTCAAGCATGGTGGTGGGAGTGTCATGGTCTGGGGCTGCATCAGTGCTTCCGGCACTGGGGAGCTACAGTTCATTGAGGGAACCATGAATGCCAACATGTACTGTGACATACTGAAGCAGAGCATGATTCCCTCCCTTTTGGAGGTGACCACTGCCTTCCTAAAGAAGGTAAGGGTAAAGGTGATGGACTGGCCAAGCATGTCTGCAGACCTAAACCCTATTGAGCATCTGTGGGGCATCTTCAAACGGAAGGTGGAGGAGCGCAAGGGCTTTAACATCCACCAGCTTTGTGATGTCGTCATGGAGAAGTGGAAGAGGACTCCTTTGGCAACCTGTGAAGCTCTGGTGAACTCCATGCCCAAGATTGTTAAGGCAGTGCTGGAAAATAATGGTGGCCACACAGAATATTGACACTCTGTCCCCAATTTGGACATTTTTACTTAGGGGTGTACTCACTTTTGTTGCCAGCAGTTTAGACATTAATGGCTGTGTGTTGAGTTATTTTGAGGGGACAGCAAATTTACACCGTTATACAAGCTGTACACTCACTACTTTACATTGTAGCAAAGTGTAATTTCTTCAGTGTTGTCACATAGATATAAAAAAATATATACAAAAATGTGAGGGGTGTACTCACTTTTTTGAGATACTGTGTGTATATATATATAAATATATATTTTTATCTCTCTCTCTCTCTCTATCTCTATAATTTTTTTTTTTCTGTCCGTAATAAATCAAATGGTCAAAAGTCTAGAGAATTGATTCTTTCTACTGTTTTGTCAATTTTAACCAAAAGATTACAAGCCTGCCCACCACGACAAGGTAGACTCTTTTAGGGCAGGAGCTACACTAAACTACACTATGCTAACCTACTCAAAGCTAATCATCCTATCTTTAGTATTGTATACCTGTTTGAATTAGGCCCTATCCTCTAAACCTGCCTTCTTGCTTCACAGATTTGTTTACTAAAATCTACATAAAAGCAATCCTTTACTTACACAAAATAGACATCAGATTTGGAATGACTGAAACTGTTACAATATGGTGGGTGATGTGGTGGTCAGCAATGATCATCCTAATTTCCTTACACATTTTCCCCTTCTTTGATCATTGTTGAGCACTCTTCCATATTGATCCATCCACATTAGCCTGGAATAACGCAGGTGAAGTGTACAAGATGGGAAGAGTCCCCAAGATTTGTCTATTACCTGATTAGATCTGTAGAGACACTAGGGGTATTTCCACCAATCTTCCACACATATTCTCACCTACTGATCCTCTAATGCAGATGGATGCACATACATTTGTCCCTTACTAGCCTACCAATTAAAAGGCAGTGTCCTTTCCTGTCTTCACACACACCTAGACAGGTAAGTTCTCATCGAGATGGGAGACATCTCCCCACCAGGAATGGAAAGGAATAGTACAAAGCCTTTAAACAATCATCCAGCTTTACAAAAGCTCACACTCTAACTAAATATGAAATAAGATGAATTCAGTGCTTCTTATTCTGGCCCAACTGGTGGCGTCCAGCTCCGGGTGGGTTCCAGGTGCAAACCAACATCCAGCTGCAAACTCCAGGTTTCTTTCACTAACTTGACACTGAGATTTGAGCGGGTTAAGTTGACATTCCTCCTGAAGGTCCCTCCTTTAAGTAGCGGGAGGCCGATCCCCAACCCCGATCCCCAGCCGGTACAGCATAAGGACCCAAAGATGAAGGTGGTACCCTACCCAGAGATCTCATCAATAGCTATGGGTCATCATAGAAATCTCCAGACTCATGGTCTGGCCAATCAAGTTGCCCCCTTCACACACTGAATAGCATCTTTCCAACATCACCCTAAACATCAGTCAGCTTTCTTACTTTCCAGATTTCTTTACCAAGATGTACAGTACTATTATTATGGATTTCTAAAGCAACAACCGTATATGCAGAACTTTAAAAGGAGACAGTACATTTACAATACAATGCAAGATGACTCAATACAATTTACTGATCCCCCAGTGCAGATAGATGCACATACATTTGTCCCTTACTAGCCTACTTTTAAAAGGCCGTGTATCTTCGTTCACTCACCAAGATGTATACACAGGCAAGCTAACTTGTAGATCATAGAAATCTTCTAAACATGAAAGCTACAAAAATTAAAATAATACCAACATGCAAACCAAAATGCAAACCAAACATAATATATATAATATATACCTGTAACTGTCTGTATCTTTTTGTTTATATATTTATATAGATAGAAAGATATCTATCTATCTATCTATATATATATATGTATTTTTATTTTCTGTCCGTAATAAATCTAAGAGTCTTTTAGTTGAATCAAATGGTCAAAAGTGAAACTGTCTAGAAAATTGATTTTTTTTCTACTGTTTTGTCAATTTTAACCAAAAGAATACAAGCCTGCCCACCACGACAAAGTAGACTCTTTTAGGGCAGGACCTACACTAAACTACACTATGCTAACCTACTGGATGCTAGACATCCTATCTTTAGTATTGTATACCTGTTTGAATTAGACCCTATCCTCTAAACCTGCCTTTTTGCTTCACAGATTTGTCTACTAAAATCTACAGAAGAGCAATTCTTTACTTACACAAAATAGACATCAGATTTGCAATGGCTGATACTGTTACAATATGGCGGGAGATGTGGTGGTCAGCAATGATCATCTTAATTTCCTTACACATTTTCCCCTTCTTTGATCATTGTTGAGCACTCTTCCATATAAATTCATCCACATTAGCCTGGAATAATGCAGGTGAAGTGTAAAAGATGGGAAGAGTCCCCAAGATGTGTCTATTACCTGATTAGATCTGATTAGGCAAGTCTCCAGGGAGATGAACCATCGGTTGCAACCAAGAGGACTGGTGAGTGGCATGCACAGTCGGGAGGACTGGGGAGGCACACCTGAAAGGACTGGGAGAGTGCAGTCGGAGATGGGTGCAGAACCAGAGGAGAGGACTGTGGTGTCGTGGGCAGTGGAGTTGGGCAGCTGCAGCCAGGAGGGCTGGGAGGGCCTAAAGAGGGTTGACTGGGATCAGTAGCCGCATGTGGGTCAGCTAGTACCAGAACTTACTATTTTCTTTTTGCTACACCATAGGGGCCCGTGGTGCCTGCCTATAAAGGGCATTTGCTTTAGGCCTGGCTGGGACTACAGTGTTAGCTACAAAAGAGAGGAAGCGATGTGTAGGAGCAGTATGGAGTGTCACTCAGAAAATAGGAAGCGATGTGCAGGTGGTGTATGGAGCGATACTCAGAAGAAAGGAAGCGATGTGCAGGAGGATAAATGGAGTGATGTATATATAGGATGTATAGTCCTTAGTTCCAATGTTTGATCACCTGGGCATCTCATGAGTCCCTATCCAAGTTTAATATTCCCTCAATAAAACAAACAAAAACAAGATGCAAGGACTGCTTTATTGTCTGCCTGGCTGGGCAGGGTAACAGATGGACCAATATACTCAGCAGCCTCTATGGGGGTACCGCTACACAATTTAAGCCATGCCCACATTTTGCAGTGGCTGTATCATGTCCACACACTCTCTGACCAACTCCTGTATCATGTCCGCACGCTCTCTGACCAACTCCTGTATCATGTCCGCACGCTCTCTGACCAACTCCTGTATCATGTCCGCACGCTCTCTGACCAACTCCTGTATCATGTCCGCACGCTCTCTGACCAACTCCTGTATCATGTCCGCACACTCTCTGACCAACTCCTGTATCATGTAAGCACACTCTCTGACCAACTCCTCTATCATGTAAGCACTCTCTCTGACCAACTCCTGTATCATGTAAGCACACTCTCTGATCAACTCCTGTATAATGTCCGCACTGTTGTGAATTCATGAAGAAATATATTTTATATTTACTGGCAGAAACATGAGAGATGCTTAGGCCTCACCAAGTAGATGAACTGTGATGTTAAATAGTTGAACTGTTGCCCTCTTGGGGACTTTTAGGATAAAATGGACATTCTCATGTTTGACCAAGCCTTTCTCTACTACCTCAAATATTGAAGACTTTTACAAGCATGTATTGTAAAGGAAGCTGTTGGAACAAAGACTATTCCTGTCACAAAACAAGGAGATATTTACATGGTATTGTGAATAAACAAAAACTGCCACAGGACACAAGGTGACATAGACTTTTATAGCATAGAGAAGCCTCACTCATTGTGTTCGAATGGAGAACTGTTTAAATAGCTAACACCTTGGCTAACAGAACCCATTGTATGAACTTTTAGGATGGCTTAGACAAACAAGTCAGTTCTAAACACCCAGTGGGAATGTTCAAGGTCCCTCTCAACACATTAGTGAAAGTTGAATATTGTGCTAGTCAAAAATAATATAAGGTATCAATAAGGTTATCATAAGTCATTTTAAACTATCTCTGACATTGTAGGTCACAGAGACATTATAATGTTGGCGTCTGCGGACCCAACAACTTTGCTATGAAGAAAATGTATATGAAAGTGTGATTTTATAAGTAGAAGTGTTTTAACCACTTGCCGACCGCCGCACGACTATATACGTCGACAGAGCGGCACGGGCAGGCAAAAGGACTTACAGGTACGTCCTTGCCTGCCCGCGGGTGGGGGGTCCAATCGGACCCCCCCCGGTGCCTGCGGCGGTCGGCAAATCTCCCCCGGCGATCGGTGGTGAGGGGGAGGCCATCCATTCGTGGCCCCCCCCTCGCGATCGCTCCCAGCCAATGGGATCATTTCCCTGCCTCTGTATTGTACACAGAGGCAGAGGAAATGATGTCATCTCTCCTCGGCTCGGTATTTTCCGTTCCGGGCCGGGGAGAGAAGACTGCAATGTGAGTGCACAACATACTACACACACAGTAGAACATGCCAGGCACACATTACACCCCCGATCCCCCCCCCCCGATCGCCCCCCGATCCCCCCCCAATCACCCCCCCCCCCCCTGTCACAAACTGACACCAAGCAGGTTTTTTTTTTTTTTTTTTTTTTTTTTTTCTGATTACTGTATTGGTGTCAGTTTGTGACAGTTACAGTGTTAGGGCAGTGAGTGTTAGGCCCCCTTTAGGTCTAGGATACCCCCCTAACCCCCCCTAATAAAGTTTTAACCCCTTGATCACCCCCTGTCACCAGTGTCGCTAAGCGATCATTTTTCTGATCGCTGTATTAGTGTCACTGGTGACGCTAGTTAGTGAGGTAAATATTTAGGTTCGCCGTCAGCGTTTTATAGCGACAGGGACCCCTATATACTACCTAATAAATGTTTTAACCCCTTGATTGCCCCCTAGTTAACCCTTTCACCACTGATCACTGTATAACCGTTACGGGTGACGCTGGTTAGTTCGTTTATTTTTTATAGTGTCAGGGCAACCGCCGTTTATTACCGAATAAAGATTTAGCCCCCTGATCGCCCGGCGGTGATATGCGTCGCCCCAGGCAGCGTCAGATTAGCGCCAGTACTGCTAACACCCACGCACGCAGCATACGCCTCCCTTAGTGGTATAGTATCTGTACGCATCAATATCTGATCCGATCAGATCTATACTAGCGTCCCCAGCAGTTTAGGGTTCCCAAAAACACAGTGTTAGCGGGATCAGCCCAGATACCTGCTAGCACCTGCGTTTTGCCCCTCCGCCCGGCTCGGCCCAGCCCACCCAAGTGCAGTATCGATCGATCACTGTCACTTACAAAACACTAAACGCATAACTGCAGCGTTCGCAGAGTCAGGCCTGATCCCTGCGATCGCTAACAGTTTTTTTGGTAGCGTTTTGGTGAAATGGCAAGCACCAGCCCCAGGCAGCGTCAGGTTAGTGCCAGTAGCGCTAACACCCACGCACTGTACACCTCCCTTAGTGGTATAGTATCTGAACGCATCAATATCTGATCCGATCAGATCTATACTAGCGTCCCCAGCAGTTTAGGATTCCCAAAAACGCAGTGTTAGTGGGATCAGCCCAGATACCTGCTAGCACCTGCGTTTTGCCCCTCCGCCCGGCCCAGCCCAGCCCACCCAAGTGCAGTATCGATCGATCACTGTCACTTACAAAATACTAAACGCATAACTGCAGCGTTCGCAGAGTCAGGCCTGATCCCTGCGATCGCTAACAGTTTTTTTGGTAGCGTTTTGGTGAACTGGCAAGCACCAGCCCCAGGCAGCGTCAGGTTAGTGCCAGTAGCGCTAACACCCACGCACGCACCGTACACCTCCCTTAGTGGTATAGTATCTGAACTGATCAATATCTGATCTGATCCGATCAGATCTATACTGGCGTCCCCAGCAGTTTAGGGTTCCCAAAAACGCAGTGTTAGTGGGATCAGCCCAGATACCTGCTAGCACCTGCGTTTTGTCCCTCCGCCCGGCCCAGCCCAGCCCAGCCCAGCCCACCCAAGTGCAGTATCGATCGATCACTGTCACTTACAAAACACTAAACGCATAACTGCAGCGTTCGCAGAGTCAGGCCTGATCCCTGCGATCGTTAACAGTTTTTTTGGTAGCGTTTTGGTGAACTGGCAAGCGCCAGCGGCCTAGTACACCCCGGTTGTAGTCAAACCAGCACTGCAGTAACACTTGGTGACGTGGCGAGTCCCATAAGTGCAGTTCAAGCTGGTGAGGTGGCAAGCACAAATAGTGTCCCGCTGCCACCAAAAAGACAAACACAGGCCCGTCGTGCCCATAATGCCCTTCCTGCTGCATTCGCCAATCCTAATTGGGAACCCACCACTTCTGCAGCGCCCGTACTTCCCCCATTCACATCCCCAACCAAATGCAGTCGGCTGCATGAGAGGCATTTTCTTTATGTCCTCCCGAGTACCCCTACCCAACGAACCCCCCCAAAAAAGATGTCGTGTCTGCAGCAAGCGCGGATATAGGCGTGACACCCGCTATTATTGTCCCTCCTGTCCTGACAATCCTGGTCTTTGCATTGGTGAATGTTTTGAACGCTACCATTCACTAGCTGAGTATTAGCGTAGGGTACAGCATTGCACAGACTAGGACACACTTTCACAGGGTCTCCCAAGATGCCATCGCATTTTGAGAGACCCGAACCTGGAACCGGTTACAGTTATAAAAGTTACAGTTACAAAAAAAGTGTAAAAAAAAAAAAAAAAAAACACAAACAAAAATATAAAATAAAAAATAATAGTTGTCGTTTTATTGTTCTCTCTCTATTCTCTCTCTCTCTATTCTCTCTATTGTTCTGCTCTTTTTTACTGTATTCTATTCTGCAATGTTTTATTGTTATTATGTTTTATCATGTTTGCTTTTCAGGTATGCAATTTTTTATACTTTACCGTTTACTGTGCTTTATTGTTAACCATTTTTTTGTCTTCAGGTACAGCATTCATGACTTTGAGTGGTTATACCAGAATGATGCTTGCAGGTTTAGGTATCATCTTGGTATCATTCTTTTCAGCCAGCGGTCGGCTTTCATGTAAAATCAATCCTAGCGGCTAATTAGCCTCTAGACTGCTTTTACAAGCAGTGGGAGAGAATGCCCCCCCCCCCCATCGTCTTCCGTGTTTTTCTCTGGCTCTCCTGTCTCAACAGGGAACCTGAGAATGCAGCCGGTGATTCAGCCAGCTGACCATAGAGCTGATCAGAGACCAGAGTGGCTCCAAACATCTCTATGGCCTAAGAAACCGGAAGCTACGAGCATTTTATGACTTAGATTTCGCCAGATGTAAATAGCGCCATTGGGAAATTGGGGAAGCATTTTATCACACCGATCTTGGTGTGGTCAGATGCTTTGAGGGCAGAGGAGAAATCTAGGGTCTAATAGACCCCAATTTTTTCAAAAAAGAGTACCTGTCACTACCTATTGCTATCATAGGGGATATTTACATTCCCTGAGATAACAGTAAAAATGATTAAAAAAAAAAAAAATGAAAGGAACAGTTTTAAAATAAGATAAAAAAGCAAAAAAATAATAAAGAAAAAAAAAAAAAAAAAAGCACCCCTGTCCCCCCTGCTCTCGCGCTAAGGCGAACGCAAGCGTCGGTCTGGCGTCAAATGTAAACAGCAATTGCACCATGCATGTGAGGTATCACCGTGACGGTCAGATCGAGGGCAGTAATTTTAGCAGTAGACCTCCTCTATAAATCTAAAGTGGTAACCTGTAAAGGCTTTTAAAGGCTTTTAAAAATGTATTTATTTTGTTGCCACTGCACGTTTGTGCGCAATTGTAAAGCATGTCATGTTTGGTATCCATGTACTCGGCCTAAGATCATCTTTTTTATTTCATCAAACATTTGGGCAATATAGTGTGTTTTAGTGCATTAAAATGTAAAAAAGTGTGTTTTTTCCCCAAAAAATGCGTTTGAAAAATCGCTGCGCAAATACTGTGTGAAAAAAAAAAATTAAACACCCACCATTTTAATCTGTAGGGCATTTGCTTTAAAAAAATATATAATGTGTGGGGGTTCAAAGTAATTTTCTTGCAAAAAAAAAAAATTTTTTCATGTAATCAAAAAGTGTCAGAAAGGGCTTTGTCTTCAAGTGGTTAGAAGAGTGGGTGATGTGTGACATAAGCTTCTAAATGTTGTGCATAAAATGCCAGGACAGTTCAAACCCCCCCCAAATGACCCCATTTTGGAAAGTAGACACCCCAAGCTATTTGCTGAGAGGCAGGTCGAGTCCATGGAATATTTTATATTGTGACACAAGTTGCGGGAAAGAGACAAATTTTTTTTTTTTTTTTTGCACAAAGTTGTCACTAAATTATATATTGCTCAAACATGCCATGGGAATATGTGAAATTACACCCCAAAATACATTCTGTTGCTTCTCCTGAGTACGGGGATACCACATGTGTGAGACTTTTTGGGAGCCTAGCCGCGTATGGGACCCCGAAAACCAAGCACCGCCTTCAGGCTTTCTAAGGGCATAAATTTTGATTTCACTCTTCACTGCCTATCACAGTCTCGGAGGCCATGGAATGCCCAGGTGGCACAAACCCCCCCCAAATGACCCCATTTTGGAAAGTAGACACCCAAAGCTATTTGCTGAGCGGTATAGTGAGTATTTTGCAGACCTCACTTTTTGTCACAAAGTTTTGAAAATTAAAAAAAGAAAAAAAAAATTTTTTTTTTTGTCTTTCTTCATTTTCAAAAACAAATGAGAGCTACAAAATACTCACCATGCCTCTCAGCAAATAGCTTGGGGTGTCTACTTTCCAAAATGGGGTCATTTGGGGGGGGTTTGTGCCACTTGGGCATTCCATGACCTCCGAAACTGTGATAGGCAGTGAAGAGTGAAATCAAAAATGTACACCCTTAGAAATCCTGAAGGCGGTGATTGGTTTTCGGGGTCCCGTACGCGGCTAGGCTCCTAAAAAGTCCCACACATGTGGTATCCCCGTACTCAAGAGAAGCAGCAGAATGTATTTTGGGGTGCAATTCCACATATGCCCATGACCTGTGTGAGCAATATATCATTTAGTGACAACTTTGTGCAAAAAATAAATAAATAAATAAATTGTCACTTTCCCGCAACTTGTGTCAAAATATAAAATATTCCATGGACTCAACATGCCTCTCAGCAAATAGCTTGGGGTGTCTACTTTCCAAAATGGGGTCATTTGGGGGGAGTTTGTGCCATCTGGGCATTTTATGGCCTTAAAAACTGTGATAGGTAGTGAGGAGTAAAATCAAAAATGTACGCCCTTAGAAATCCTGAAGGCAGTGATTGGTTTTCGGGGCCCCGTATGCGGCTAGGCTCCCAAAAAGTCCCACACATGTGGTATCCCCATACTCAGGAGAAGCAGCTAAATGTATTTTGGGGTGCAATTCCACATATGCCCATGGCCTGTGTGAGCAATATATCATTTAGTGACAACTTTTTGTAATTTTTTTTTTTTTTTTTGTCATTATTCAATCACTTGGGACAAAAAAAATGAATATTCAATGGGCTCAACATGCCTCTCAGCAATTTCCTTGGGGTGTCTACTTTCCAAAATGGGGTCATTTGGGGGGGTTTTGTACTGCCCTGCCATTTTAGCACCTCAAGAAACGACATAGGCAGTCATAAATTAAAGGCTGTGTAAATTCCAGAAAATGTACCCTAGATTGTAGGCGCTATAACTTTTGCGCAAACCAATAAATATACACTTATTGACATTTTTTTTACCAAAGACATGTGGCCAAATACATTTTGGCCTAAATGTATGACTAAAATTGAGTTTATTGGATTTTTTTTAGAACAAAAAGTAGAAAATATCATTTTTTTTCAAAATTTTCGGTCTTTTTCCGTGTATAGCGCAAAAAATAAAAACGGCAGAGGTGATCAAATACCATCAAAAGAAAGCTCTATTTGTGGGAAGAAAAGGACGCAAATTTTGTTTGGTTACAGCATTGCATGACCGCGCAATTAGCAGTTAAAGCGATGCAGTGCCAAATTGTAAAAAGTGCTCTGGTCAGGAAGGGGGTAAATCCTTCCGGGGCTGAAGTGGTTAAGTAACGAATTAGTATTAGGAAAAACATATAATCATGATTATAATCTTATAAGATTGTAGCCTACACTTAAGATAAACAAAAGTTCAGTGGAGATACCAGAAGTTATACAGGTATCCATATAGATAGTCATTTTTATGTAGTATTGATGAAATATATATCAATGTGTGTATTTCCTAGATAGACCAGTTTTACAGATATACATTTATAGAGATACAGTTATATACCCAAGTTATGTAATGATGATTAATCAAACTTATACTGAGTGTACTTTACATTAGACCGAGTACCAGAATATTTAAAGGTATATACTTATCCTTACCATTATACACCTTATGAAAATAGAACGCATTCATTTAAAAGGATGGACTCAAAACACGTGTGAGACACCTGGTGGTTGAAGGTGGTATTATTTGAACTCACTAAATTTCCAGAGGAAGTTAATCATTACGTCTCCTAACCCAATGGGAAGTGAGCCACCTCCTTTTGGGCAGAGCCATTATAATTTTTATGGTCTTATTATCTGAAATGGTATTTAGAGGCAAGGAAGAGGGGAGACAAGGACCAACGAACGGAAGGAGGAGAGAGCTCAGGGGGAGAGCTCAGGGATCCACCCTGAGGGGGGACACTGGGAGACACACACACACACCCAGACTGACACTCATGCACCATGCATGAATACATATCTTTACATTCATGAAGATTCCTCAACACCTAATACTTAGAACTCGGAGGTCACAAGAAGTAAATCCTCTTTAGGAGTATCCATTTTGAAACTACGGCAGCCATTTTAACTCTGGTAACCAGCCCATAGGAACTGCAGCCATCCTGGAATGGGTAATTATGTCATGTTGATTTTATCTTGTATGTTCTCTCAAATATTGATATGTTCTCACAGATATTGATGTATTGAATATTATACAGTTGATAATCATTCTTCCGAATCAATAACCGCCTTGTAGATTTTTCTCTAAAGATTCAGATTTTTTCATTATATTTTTCTTTTTGCATAGTTGCCACATTTATTGACAAAGCAAACGTCTAATTTATTTAACAATTTTAACCACTTACTTACCTGCAGTATAGTAACGGTTGTACGTGTGAAATACAGATGTTCTGTTCAATTGTCAAGTTCACAAGGTTATTGATTCTACCGAGAAGTTATCATGGTGGTATTATGTCAAAGGGACGGTGTGCCCATTTTTGCAAGTGTTTTTATTGATGTTCAAGATGTTCATGTAACGCAATCGGTATCTTAATTTCATGTGATTATTTGTATTTGTTTACCAATAAATAACTTTTTCGTATGACCACACGTCTCCGTGAATAAGTTTCACAAGCATAGACTGTGTCATATTGATTGATTTTGTATCTTAAAAATATCTTCGTTAAAAATTACTCAAGGATAATTATTGTGCGGGAAACCTGTCCTTAAAAAGGCACAACTTATTCTGACTGAATATTCACGACAGCACACTCTCTGATCAACTCCTGTATCATGTAAGCAGAGTCTCTGATCAACTTCTGTATCATGTGGATGGATGGATATGGGATATGACAGGATGGATATGACAGGATGGAGATATTTGGGTCATGATTAGACGGCTATGATTCGAGCAAAAGGTGGGGATGGGAAGAGAAATTGTGGTGCAGGCTGGGGAGGAGGACTTCTTTAATCCTTAATGATGTTTGTACAAGAAAATATAGACTTGGTGTGAGCAGTCAGGTGACACGGGTAAGGACTTGATGGGAGCAGTCAGGTGACCCATGTAGGGACTTGGTGGGAGCAGTCAGATGACTCATGTAGGGACTTGGTGGGAGCAGTCAGGTGACTCGTGTAGGGACTTGGTTGGAACAGTCAGGTGACTCGTGTAGGGACTTGGTGGGAGCAGTCAGGTGACACTGTTAGGGACTTGTAGGGAGCAGTCAGGTGACACTGTTAGGGACTTGGTGGGAGAAGTCAGGTGACATTGTAGGGACTTGGTGGGAGCAGTCAGGTGACTTGTGTAGGGACATGGTGGGAGCAGTCAGGTGATACTAATAGGGACTTGGTGGGAGCAGTCAGGTGACACTGCTAGGGACTTGGTGGGAGCAGTCAGGTGACACTGTTAGAGACTTGGTGGGAGCAGTCAGGTGACTTGTGTAGGGACTTGGTGGGAGCAGTCAGGTGACGCGTGAAGGGACTTGGTGGGAGCAGTTAGGTGACACTGTTAGGGACTTGGTGGGTCAGTCAGGTGACTCATGTAGGGACTTGGTGGGAGCAGTCAGGTGACTCGTGTAAGGACTTGGTGGGAGCAGTCGGGTGACATGGGTAGGGACTGGGTGGGAGCAGTCAGGGACAGGTGTAGGGACTTGGTGGGAACAGTCAGCTGACATGGGTAGGGACTTGGTGGGAGCAGTCAGGTGACACGGGTAGGCTGTAAGCTTTGAGCCTATTCAGCCTTACTTGGTATAATCTATGAAAAGTGAGACATCCACCCCTCCCCCACATAACACATCCTTGTGATCATAATTAATGCCGCAACTGTGATCAGGTGACCTCAGACACACACACTGGACCATAACAATAATCCAATCACTGGAGCATCTCCTCTGCCCATCTCTGAGTAGATACAGCTCCCCTAAATCAAATAATTCGTCTGTGTCTTCTGCTACCCATCCTGTGAGTTCACTGCACTATACATACATTTCCTCCTTTCACACTGATCTGTGGATCACACCCCATGATGAGAAATATCCAGTCAAAACTCAGAAAAGGCACCACATGACTTCAGCATGCCCAATCATGCTGAGGTGTGGAGCAGCCAATCCTGGGAGAGCTGTAGAAGTAAGGAGGGGGGATATAAAGTATACAGAATGCCTCTCTCTGGCTCTTGCATGAGATAAGGAAATCACCTGTCTGTCACAGCAAAGGGGAAGATCTGACTCCTATTTCTCCATGTGTCAGTTTTTATCTTACTGAAAAAAGATGAGGATTGCTCAGAGTTGGATTAACCCTTCATGACAAGACTGGGCACAGATGAAATTAAATCCTATACTCTACAAGGTACAAATCTTAATTACATTTTTTGGGGGGGGTTTACATCCACTTTAAGCTCAGTGTATCATCTGAGGCAGTTCACTTCACTGGGTATATGTGAGGGTTTACATCCACTTTAAGTGGGCTTGAGTTTAAAACATTTTTTTATAAACATACATATATTCAAAAAATAAGCATATCCATGTTCATGGTTCTATCAAAAGAAAAAGTATATATCATTTGTTTTAATTTAACAAGCTGTGACCCAAACAATGTCTACGAATTATTTTGACATATATGTTTTTTATATTCTATTTAACGTCATTCATTGGGCAGATAATTTTATGCTACAGAACAGCATGGCCAAAGTAAAATTAAAGGAATAGCTTAAAACTAATAACGTCATTGTACAGGAGGTTTAGCTCTACCGGACATTAAACGATACTATTTGGCAGCAATTCTATCTAGGATCTCAGATTGGAGATACCACAAGGGCTCGAAGCTTTGGGTGTCTCTGGAGATAGCAATTAGTGGTACTGACCTCTACCCATTAATCTGGATTCCGAGGAAATTTAGATCCCTATCTCCTACTACGTCTCCACTCACTCGCTCTACCTTAATATGTTGGGACTTGCTATGCAAAACTCATAAGTGGCAATACAACTCCCCTCTTATGCCTCTGACTGGTCACAATTATTTCCCACCGGGGAATATTGATCCCAGACTCCACTCTTGGAACCTCGGGAACGCTATTTTATTACACCAGGTCATTAAGGACTCGAATATTGTGCCACTATCTACGCTCACCTCAACACCGACTACGTCGCTAATGGATCAGTGGAGATATCTTCAATTATCAGACGTTATTCAGGCCCTCCCAAAACCCTTGCGCAATACATCCAGCTTAACACCGATTGAATCAGCGTTTGTGGACGACCTCCCGGTGGAGAGACCTCTCTCTTATTTTTACCAAGCATTAGGATCACTTACGTCCGCTAGTTGTCCCAATTTCCTTCATAACTGGGAGAAAGATTTACACAGGAACCTGACGGACTATCAGAAGTCATCTATCCTCTTACTTTCTCATTCATCCTCTATATCCTCTAAAACTGCAGAGGTCAATTACAAACTATTGACTAGGTGTCATTACACGCCTGCGATTCTCCACAAACTCTTCCCTCAAAAGTCACCGCTATGCTGGCGGGGCTGCGGAGAAGTAGCATCGCATGCTCATGTTTGGTGGTTTTGTCCATTTATCAGGCCTTTTTGGCTTAGTATCCTATATTGGATTAAGGAGATTCAGGGTTCTGAGGTTCCCAATGACCCCTGGTATGTACTATTACATTGTACGGATGAGTCAACAGGATCATATAAAAAATCTATCACACCACATTTATTAAACGCTGCTAAAGCTCTCATACCTCGGTTTTGCAAAACTCCCAGGATACCTTCCTTACGCCAATGGCTGAGTGAGGTGGATCATTTATACTTTATGGAAGATTTAACTTACTCCATCAAAAATAAATGTGAATTGGGGAAGAAGATATAGTCCTGTTGGTTCGCCTTTAAATACACTGCAGCTTATGCTGAAATTATGGCTTCAAACCCGTAACCTGTTTATGATAAGACTTAGCTTTGTTTAATTCCACCAGAGGCAGACAACCTTCCCTTCCCACCCCCTCCTACCTCTACCCACTGCTTTTTCTACTTTTCTTTCTTTTTTTCTTTGTACATGTTTCTTTGTTAGTGTCCTTCTTTTTTTTTTTCTTTTCTCTCTTGTTCATACCAAAAATGCGACAGGATTTGGTGTTCTCAATCAGGGTTATTACTTTATTATGGACATATGTTTTGTGATGAGTCATTCGTAATACTTAGATGACCCTTCCTCTGGACTTTAATTTCATTAGTGTTTACAGTTTATGTATACATTATGGCTGGATGATGTACTGTACCGAACAACCTGTTTTCAATAAAAATACATTAAACAAAAAAAAAAACTAATACTGTCATTTAGGCCTGGTGGTACAGTAGCTTTTAGACTATGGATCCATTTGGTTTTACGTTGCAGGACTCGTTTATTGAAGTCCCCACCTCTTTCCTCTTTGTAAACTCGATCAAAAGCCATAAACTGCATAACTGACACATCAAAGTTGTGAACAAGTCCCACATGTCTACCAATGGGAGACACCATTTTCCCAATTTGAGATATTGCAATGCATTCTCAAAAAATTACAGTGGCTGCAGATTGAAAAGGAAAGGAAATTTATAATAACATTCAATTACAATATGATTAGTGTCTCAATTATATGTGCTATATTATTTTTGCTTTATTTGCTATTTTTTTTCCCAATGAAAGTGGAGTTACCCTTTTAATCTGAAGGGTTTTTGCCTCAGGCTCGGTTCACACTGGGGCGACTTGTCAGGCGACCTAGTCGCCTGACAAGTCGCCTCCCGTTCTGTGCTATGGAACCGTTCTAATCGGAGCGACGCAAGTCGCTCCGACTTAGAAAAAGGTTCCTGTATTACTTTGGGGGTGACTTGGGGCGACTTGCATAGACTTCTATGCAGAAGTCGTCTCGCAAGTCGCCCCGGCAGTCGTTTGCAGGTCGCCTCGCTGAGGCGACCTGCAAGTCGTGCCGCCCATGTGTGAACCGAGCCTACGAGTATTGACCCGGAAAGTATTATGTATAGTGCTGACTATATTCATTTTTCTTTTAGCAGGTAGGCTTTTATATTCAAGTGACACTGATGACAGGGTCACTTTAACCACCTACCCACTGGGCACTTAAACCCCCTTCCTAACCAGACCAATTTTCAGCTTTCGATGTTCTTACATTTTGAATGACAATTACTCAGTCATGCAACTCTGTACCCATATGAAAAGTTTGTCCTTTTTTCACACAAATAGAGCTTTATTTTGGTGGTATTTGATCACCTCTGGGTGGTTGTTTTTTTTTGCACTATAAATGAAAAAATACCAAAAATTTCTGTAAAAAATTATATATTTTTAGTTTCTGCTTATAAAATTTAGCAAATTTGTAATTTTTCTTCATAAATTTTGGCCAAAATTTATACTGCTACATATCTTTGGTAAAAATAACCCAAATAAGTGTATATTATTTGGTCTGTGTGAAAGTTATAGAGTCTACAATCTAGGGTGCCAATCCTTGAAAATTGATCACACCTGATGCACCGATGGCCTATCTCATTTCTTGAGACCCTAACAAGCCAGGAAAGTACAAA
The DNA here is from genome assembly GCF_042186555.1 of Aquarana catesbeiana. NCBI lineage: Eukaryota > Metazoa > Chordata > Amphibia > Anura > Ranidae > Aquarana > Aquarana catesbeiana. The sequence goes on from NC_133327.1 coordinate 66,013,459, forward strand.
TACCCCCCAAATTATCCCTTTTTGGAAAGTAGACATTCCAAGGTATTTAGTAAGAGGCATGGTGAGTTTTTTGAAGTTGTAATTTTTTCCCCACAATTCTTTGCAAAATGAAGATTTTTTTTTCCCAAAATTGTCATATTAACAGGTTTTCTCACACACAGCATATGCATACCACAAATTATACCCCAAAGCACATTCTACTATTCCTCACTGTATGGCGATACCACATGTGTGAGACTTTTACACAGCCTGGCTACATACAGAGGCCCAACATGCAGGGAGCACTGTCAGGCATTCTAGAGACATAAATTACACATATAATTTCTTGACTACCTCTTACGCTTTTGAAGGCCCTGGAGTACCAGGACAATGGAAACGCCCAAAAAATGACCCCATTTTGGAAAGCAAACACCATAACGTGAAGTTTATGAGGCATAATGAGTCCTTTGAACATTTGGAAAATGTGGAAAAACAATGAAAACATTTTTTTTTTTTTTTTTTTTTTTTACTCACAAAGTTGTCCATTTATACAATATTTCTAACACATAGCGTGTACATAGCCAAAATTACACCCCAAAATATATTCTGCTACTCCTCCTGAGTATACCGATATGACATGTGTGAGAGTTTTACACAGCCTGGCCAAATACAGAGGCCCAACCTGCAGGGAGCACCATCAGGTATTCTAGGGGCATAAATTTCAAATCTAATTTGACTATCTATTACACTTTTGTGGGGCACTGTAGTGGCATGGCTGTGGCACAGATGAGAACTGATGTGGCATGGATGAGTCATGGATGGGGATGGATGAGCTGTGGATGGGGATGGCTGAGTATGGATGGGGATGGCTGAGTATGGATGGGATGGCTGACACTATGTCTCTTAGAGAGCTTTCAACTAGGCCGCTTAGGTCATCAGCGTTATCTAGATGCAGTGGCGTGTCAGCGGTTGTGAGAGCCGGGGACACTATAGGAGAGGGTACTCTGTGTGGCAAGGGGGGAAAGTCCTCCTCCGCTGCAGAGGTAGATGCAGGAGCGCCCTTCTTACTTGAGGGTGTAGCGCCCGCCGTGCTAACTCGAGGTGGCGCCATCTTGCTGGAATCTGCTGTTGCCGCAGAAAGTAGTGGGAGATTTCGGGTCCCCTCCGTTCCTCAGTGACCGGTGGGCGCCTGCGGCCTCCTGGCATGAATGGATGGCTTAGCTGATCGGTGCTACGGGTGATTCACGGCCCGTTTCAGTGCAGAGCTCCCGACGACGCGTTCTTACGTTTCCATAGGTAGGTCACGTCTCCCTCCTGTAATAAATTTTGTGCTGAAGTTTCTGTGCCTCATGCAGGCGTTGGGGGGCCTACGCCAAGCAGTAGTGAGCAAGCGAGTGTTGGAGCCTGTCTGCAGGGTCAGGGGTAATCAAGCAGTAAGTGTGGTACAGTGTGTGACCCTTTTTGATGAGTTATAGTATTGGAGAGGACACAGGAAGGGTACAGGCTTTGCAAACTGCGGTTATGTCACCCCCAGCAACAGTACCTTGTTGTAGAATCTGCAGACTGTTCTTTAGGATATAGGCTGGGAGGGAGAGGGGGGAACGGCTCAGCGATTTCACAATGACCTTTTGCTGTTTGTTCCCTCTTGTGCAGATCCCAGGACGAGTGGCAGCTCTCTCCCCCAAGCCTCTGCACCCCAGGACAGTGTTAGTAGGACCCTGACCTCCAAGATGGCTGCCGCTGCATGGAGCCCACCGAGGGCCTTTATGGAGTTTTCTGTATCCCCCTCTCGTGTACTCCGGGTCCCGCTGCCGCTTTCAGGTAGGTGGCTCTAATGTTAAGCCTGCGGTGACCCCCTCTCCGCTGATTGCGGTACCCGAGGCCGGGGATGGCGGGGGCTCCACAGGCCGCAGGATGGCGGATCGCGGCCGGGTTGTGGTGCCGACCGGGGGTCTTTACAGTGCGGTCGCTGGATGCCTGTCTCCTCCGGTGCTCGCCTCCTTTCACCTCCAGCCGCGACCGATGCGCGAAGCGCTGGGGTCCCCCCCGCCGCCGAACGCGGCACTCCAGGCCGGGGATCGTGAGGCCACAGTAGGCCGCAAGATGGCGGAATGCCTTCCAGGGGTGATGCTGGCCTGTTACCTCACTCTCGGGCGGCTGTCCTTTACAATAGCCTCCTCCCCTGTTGAGGATGGTTCCCTGCCACACTTGGGAAGTCTTGTGATTTTACAAAAAGTGGTTTTAAGGGCAGGATGGCTGTGGATAGAGCCAGGACCGGCGGAGCTTCTCTAAAACACGTCCTGCTCCTTGCTGCATCCGGACACGCCCCCCTGTTTATCAATTTTCAGTAAAAATACACTACTACGAAGTTAAAAGTAAGTTCTCGCTAAAGGTGCTAAAGATACTAAATGAACATTCTGCACACAGCTATATACCCTTCTAGCAAACTTTACATAAAAATAGGGATTTTTAGTTCACATGCATTGCAATGCATGTTTAAGCTGGCCAACTGCGTCAAAGTAATCCCTCTCTGTCCAGGCCCTACACTACACTATACTAATCTACACTACACTACATTACACTAATTTACTCTACACTAATCTGTTCCACCCTGCCCTAATCCTCTCCACCCTGCCATAATTCACTCCACCCTGCCCTATAATCCAGCCTTAATCCACTCCACCCTGCCCTATAACCCAGCCCTAATCCACCCACCATGCCCTAAAACACAGCCGTAGTCCGCTCCACCTTGCCGTAGTCCACTCCACCCTGCCCTGTAACCCAGCCCAAATCCACCCAGCCTTAATCCACTCCACCCTACCCTATAAGCCAGCCCTAATCCACCATGCCCTATAACCCAGCCGTAGTCTGCTCCGCCCTGCTGTAGTCTGCTCCACCCTGCCCTGTAACCCAGCCCAAATCCACCCTGCCTTAATCCCCTCCACCCTGCCCTATAACCCTGCCCTAATCCACCCTGCCCTAATCCCCTCCACCCAGCCCAAATCCACTGTGCCTTAATCCCCTCCACCCTGCCCTGTAACCCAGCCCTAATCCTCTCCACCCTGCCGTAACTCACTCCACCCTGCCCTATAACCCAGCCCTAATTCACTCCACCCTGCCCTATAACCATGCCATAGTCTGCTCCACCCTGCCGTAGTCTGCTCCACCCTGCTGTAGTCTGCTCCACCCTGCCGTAGTCCACGCCACCCTGCCTTAATCCCCTCCACCCTGCCCTAATCCACCCTGCCCTAATCCACCCTGCCCTAATCCCCTCCACCCAGCCCAAATCCATCCAGCCTTAATCCACTCCACCCTACCCTATAGCCCAGCCCTAATCCACTCCACCATGCCCTATAACCCATCCGTAGTCTGCTCCACCGTGCCATAGTCCGCTCCACCCTGCCCTGTAACCCAGCCCTAATCCACTACACCCTGCCCTATAATCCTGCCGTAGTCTGCTTCACCCTGCCGTAGTCTGCTCCACCCTGCCGTAGTCTGCTACACCCTGCCTTAATCCCTCCACCCTGCCCTATAACCCTGCCCTAATCCACCCTGCCCTAATCCCCTCCACCCAGCCCAAAGATGAAGGGCGGTTCTAGCAACCAATCACCTGCTAGATCACTTGAAAAGTTAACTCCGTCAGTGCCTGCCCCTGCCCTCCATCCAAAGATGCTGTGTCTTCTGCTGTTTAGAGCTGAGTGGGGCTGCGCTGTAAATGGGGGTATAGAGCTGAGGGGGGCTGCACTGTGAATGGGGGGACAGAGCTGTGGGGTCATCTGTAATGTGAATTGGGAGGAGGGCAGACTTGTGGGGGGCAAAGCTGAGGAGGGCTTCCCAGTGAATGGGAGGAGCAGAGCTGAGGGGGCCAGTAATGTGGAATAGGGGAGGGGAGCAGAGCTTAGAAGGGCTGCATTGTGAAGGGGTAGGGGGGAGTGATGTGATGGGGACAGAGGACACCCCTGTCAAGGGAAAACTGTGGTGCAAAAACAAGATTGTGATTTCTAAAGAGGGGGCTGTGATGCGAATAATCTTAGTTATCGCACAAACAGGCGATTCACTCGGACCTTAGGTGGAATTTTTTTTATGGATTGGACCTCTGTGAATTTTAATTCAATACCCCTGGTGTACCCTATACTATAATCCGCTCTACCCTGCCCTAATCTGCTCCACCCTACCCTAATCCGCACGTTGTAACAAATATACACTTTTATAACGCTAAATCAATATACATTTTTATAGAGAGAAGTAAATATAAATTTTTATAGAGATAAGCAAATATAAATTTTTATTTTTTGCTATATAATATATACACTATACTATAATCGTCTCTACTCCTCTGTGCCCCTCCGGGTCATGCGCCATCTGCCTAGTGCCCCTCCGGGCCAGGCTCCATCCGCCTAGTGCCCCTCGGGACTGCGCTCCATCCGCCTAGTGCCCCTCTGGGCCGCGCTACATCTGCCTAGTGCCCCTCTGGGCCACACTTCATCCACCTAGTGCCCCTCTGGGCCATGTTCCATCCACCTATTTCCCCCCTGGGCCGCACTTCATCTGCATTGTGCCTCTACGGGCCTGGCTCCATCCGCCTAGTGCTTCTATGAGTCTGACTCAATTCGCCTAGTGCCCTACCAGTCCTGGCTCCATCTGCCTAGTGCCTCTACGGGCCTGGCTCTATCTGCCTAGTGCCTCTACGGGCCTGGCTCCATCCTCCTAGTGCTTCCACAGGCCTGGCTTGATCCACCTAGTGCCTCTACGGGCCTGGCTCCATCCACCTAGTGCCTTTACGGGCCTGGCTCCATCCTCCTAGTGCCTCTACAGGCCTGGCTCCATCCGCCTAGTGCTTCTACGGGCCTGGCTCCATCCACCTAGTGCCACTACGGGCCTGGCTCCATCCGCCTAGTGCCCCGCCGGGCCTGGATCCATTTGCCTCGTGCCTCTATGGGCTTGGCTCTGTAGACCTAATGCCCAGCTGGGCCTGCCTCCATCCGTTTAGTGCCTCTATGTGCTTCGTGCCTATAAGGGCCTGGCTCCATACGCATACTGCCCTGCCGGGCCTGGCTCCATTTGCCTAGTGCCGAGTCTGGCTACATCCATCTAGTGCCTCTATGGGCCTGGCTCCATCAGCCTAGTGCCTTTGCATGCCTGGCTCTATCAGCCTAATGCCTCTATGGGCCTGGCTCCATCCGCCTAGTGCCTCTATGGGCCTGGCTCCATCCACCTAGTGCCTCTACAGGCCTTGCTCCATCCGCCTAGTGCCTCTATGGGCCTTGCTCCATCCGGCTAGTGCCTCTACGGGCCTGGCTCCATCCGCCTAGTGCCTCTTTGGGCCTTGCTCCATCTGCCTACTGCCTCTATGGGCCTTGCTTAATCCGCATACTGCCCTGCCGGGCGTGGCTCCATTTGCCTAGTGCCGAGTCTGGCTACATCCGTCTAGTGTCTCTACGGGCCTGGCTCCATCTGCCTAGTGCCTTTGCATGCCTGGCTCCATCCACCTCTATGGGCTTGGCTCTGTAGACCTAATGCACAGCTGGGCCTGCCTCCATCCGTTTAGTGCCTCTACGTGCTTCGTGCCTATAAGGGCCTGGCTCCATCCCCATACTGCCCTGCCGGGCCTGGCTCCATTTGCCTAGTGCCGAGTCTGGCTACATCCGTCTAGTGCCTCTACGGGCCTGGCTCCATCCGCCTAGTGCATTTGCATGCCTGGCTCTATCAGCCTAATGCCTCTACGGGCCTGGCTCCACCTGCCTAGTGCATCTACGGGCCTGGCTCCATCTGCCTAGTGCCTCTACGGGCCTGGCTCCATCTGCCTAGTGCCTCTATGGGCCTGGCTCCATCCGCCTAGTGCCTCTACGGGCCTGGCTCCATCCGCCTAGTGTCTCTACGGGCCTTGCTCCATCCGCCTAGTGCCTCTATGGGCCTGGCTCCATCTGCCTAGTGCCTCTTGGGGCCTTGCTCCATCTGCCTAGTGCCTCTACGGGCCTTGCTTCATCCATATATTGCCCTGCCGAGCCTGGCTCCATTTGCCTAGTGCCGAGTCTGGCTCCATCCGCCTAGTGCCTCTACGGGCCTGGCTCCATCTGCCTAGTGCCTTTGCATGCCTGGCTCCATCCGCCTAGTGCCTCTACGGGCCTGGCTCCATCTGCCTAGTGCCTCTATGGGCCTGGCTCCATCTGCCTAGTGCCCCGCCGGGCCTGCCTCCATCCACCTAGTGCCTCTACGGGCCTGGCTCCATCCGCCTAGTGTCTCTACGGGCCTGGCTCCATCTGCCTAGTGCCTCTACAGGCCTGGCTCCATCCACCTAGTGCCTCTACAGGCCTGGCTCCATCCTCCTAGTGCCTCCACGGGCCTGGCTCCATCCGCCTAGTGCCTTTGCATGCCTGGCTCCATCCACCTAGTGCCTCTACGGGCCTGGCTCCATCCACCTAGTGCCTCTACGGGCCTGGCTCCATCCGCCTAGTGCCTCTACGGGCCTGGCTCCATCCGCCTAGTGCCTCTACAGGTCTGGCTCCATCTGCCTAGTGCCTCTACGGGCCTGGCTTCATCCGCCTAGTGCCTCTACGGGCCTGGTTCCATCCGCCTAGTGCCCCGCCGGGCCTGATTCCATCCACCTAGTGCCTCTACGGGCCTGGCTCCATCTGCCTAGTGCCCCTGCAGGCCTGGCTCCATCTGCCTAGTGCCTCTATGGGCCTTGCTCCATCCGCCTAGTGCCTCTACGGGCCTTGCTCCATCCGCCTAGTGCCTCTACGGGCCTGGCTCCATCTGCCTAATGCCTCTTTGGGCCTTGCTCCATCTGCCTAGTGCCTCTACGGGCCTTGCTTCATCCACATATTGCCCTACCGGGCCTGGCTCCATTTGCCTAGTGCCGAGTCTGGCTACATCCGTCTAGTGCCTCTACGGGCCTGGCTCCATCTGCCTAGTGCCTTTGCATGTCTGGCTCCATCCGCCTAGTGCCTTTACGGGCCTGGCTCCATCCGATTAGTGCCTCTACGGGTCTGGCTCCATCCGTCTAGTGCCTCTACGGGCCTGGCTCCATCTGCCTAGTGCCTCTACGGGCCTGGCTCCATCTGCCTAGCGCCTCTACGGGCCTGGCTCCATCTGCCTAGTGCCTCTACAGGCCTGGCTTCATCTGCCTTGTGCCTCTACGGGCCTGGATCCATCTGCCTAGGGCCTCTACGGGCCTGGCTCCATCCTCCTAGTGCCTCCACAGGCCTGGCTCCATCCTCCTAGTGCCTCCACAGGCCTGGCTCCATCCACCTAGTACCTCTATGGACCTGGCTCCATCCACCTAGTGCCTCTACGGGCCTGGCTCCATCCTTCTAGTGCCTTTACAGGCCTGGCTCCATCCGCCTAGTGCCTCTACGGGCCTGGCTCCATCTGTCTATTGCCCCTATGGGCCTGGCTCCATCTGCCTAGTGCCTTTGCGTGCCTGGCTCCATCCGCCTAGTGCCTCTATGGGTCTGGCTCCATCCACTTAGTGCCTCTACGGGCCTGGCTCCATCCGCCTAGTGCCTCTACGGGCCTGGCTCCATCTGCCCAGCGCCTCTACGGGCCTGGCTCCATCTGCCTAGCGCCTCCACGGGCCTGGCTCCATCTGCCTAGTGCCTCTACGGGCCTGGCTTCATCCGCCTAGTGCCTCTACGGGCCTGGATCCATCTGCCTAGGGCCTCTACGGGCCTGGCTCCATCCTCCTAGTGCCTCCACAGGCCTGGCTCCATCCACCTAGTGCCTCTATGGACCTGGCTCCATCCACCTAGTGCCTCTACGGGCCTGGTTCCATCCTCATAGTGCCTTTACAGGCCTGGCTCCATCTGCCTTGTGCCTCTACGGGCCTGGCTCCATCCACCTAGTGCCTCTACGGGCATGGCTCCATCCACCTAGTGCCTCTACGGGCCTGGCTCCATCCACCTAGTGCCTCCACAGGCCTGGCTCCATCCACCTAGTGCCTCTATGGGCCTGGCTCCATTCACCTAGTGCCTCTACGGACCTGGCTCCATCCACCCAGTGCCCCCCTGGGCCTGCCTCCATCCACCTAGTGCCTCTACGGACCTGGCTCCATCTGCCTAGTGCCTCTATGGGCCTGGCTCTATCTGCCTAGTGCCTTTACGGGCCTGGCTCCATCCTCCTAGTGCCTCCACGGGCCTGGCTCCATCCGCCTCGTGCCTTTGCACGCCTGGCTCCATCCGCCTAGTGCCTCTACGGGCCTGGCTCCATCCGCCTAGTGCCTCAACTGGCCTGGCTCCATCCGCCTAGTGCCTCTACGGGCCTTGCTCCATCCGCCTAGTGCCTCTACGGGCCTTGCTCCATCCGTCTAGTGCCTCTACGGGCCTGGCTCCATCCGCCTAGTGCCTCTACGGGCCTGGCTCCATCCTCCTAGTGCCTGCACAGACCTGGCTCCATCCACCTAGTGCCTCTACGGGCCTGGCTCCATCCACATAGTGCCTCTACGAGTCTGGCTCCATCTGCCTAGTGCCTCAGTGGGCCTGGCTCTATCTGCCTAGTGCCTTTACGGGCCTGGCTCCATCCTGCTAGTGCCTCCACGGGCCTGGCTCCATCCACCTAGTGCCTCTACGGGCCTGGCTCCATCCACCTAGTGCCTCTATGGGCCTGGCTCCATCCTCCTAGTGCCTCTACGGGCCTGGCTCCATCCACCTAGTGCCTCTACGGGCCTGGCTCCATCCATGTAGTGCCTCTACAGGCCTGGTTCCATCCTCCCAGTGCCTCTACGGGCCTGGCTCCATCCACCTAGTGCCTCTACGGGCCTGGTTCCATCTGCCTAGTGCCCCGCCAGGCCTGCCTCCATCCACCTAGTGCCTCTACGGGCCTGGCTCCATCTGCCTAGTGCCTCTACGGGCCTGGCTCTATCTGCATAGTGCCTCTACGGGCCTGGCTTCATCCTCCTAGTGCCTCCACAGACCTGGCTCCATCCACCTAGTGCCTCTACGGGCCTGGCTCCATCCACCTAGTGCCTCTACGGGCCTGGTTCCATCCGCCTAGTGCCCCGCCAGGCCTGCCTCCATCCACCTAGTGCCTCTAAGGGCCTGGCTCCATCTGCCTAGTGCCTCTACGGGCCTGGCTCTATCTGCATAGTGCCTCTACGGGCCTGGCTTCATCCTCCTAGTGCCTCCACAGACCTGGCTCCATCCACCTAGTGCCTCTACGGGCCTGGATCCATCCACCTAATGCCTCTACGGGCCTGACTCCATCCTCCTAGTGCCTCTACGGGCCTGGCTCCATCCACCTAGTGCCTCTATGGGCCTGGCTCCATCCGCCTAGTGCCCCACCGGGCCTGCCTCCATCCACCTGGTGCCTCTATGGGCCTGGCTCCATCTGCCTAGTGCCTCTACGGGCCTGGCTCTATCTGTGTAGTGCCTCTACGGGCCTGGCTCCATCCGCCTTGTGCCTCTACAGGCCTGGCTTCATCCGCCTAGTGCCTCTACCAACCTGGCTCCATCCGCCTAGTGCCTTTACGGGCCTGGCTCCATCCGCTTAGTGCCTCTACGGGCCTGGCTCCATCCGCCTAGTGCCCCGTCGGGCCTGCCTCCATCCACCTAGTGCCTCTACGGGCCTTGCTCCATCTGCCTAGTGCCTCTACGGGCCTGGCTCTATCTGCGTAGTGCCTCTACGGGCCTGGCTCCATCCTCCTAGTGCCTCCACAGACCTGGCTCCATCCACCTAGTGCCTCTACGGGCCTAGCTCCATCCACATAGTGCCTCAACGGGCTTGGCTTCATCTGCCTAGTGCCTCTACGGGCCTGGCTCCATCTGCCTAGTGCCTCTATGGGCCTGGCTCCATCTGCCTAGTGCCTCTACGGGCCTGGCTACATCCGCCTAGTGCCTCTACGGGCCTGGCTCCATCTGCCTAGTGCCTGTACGGGCCTGGCTCCATCTGCCTAGTGCCTCTACGGGCCTGGCTTCATCCTCCTAGTGCCTCTACAGGCCTAAGTCCATCCACCTAGTGCCTCTACAAGCCTGGCTCCATTCATGTAGTGCCTCTACGGGCCTAGCTCCATCCTCCTAGTGCCTCTACGGGCCTGGCTCCATCCACCTAGTGCCACCACGGGCCTGGCTCCATCCACCTAGTGCCTCTACGGGCCTGGCTCCATCCTCCTAGTGCCTCTACGGGCCTGACTCCATCCACCTAGTGCCTCTACGGGCCTGGCTCCATCCATGTAGTGCCTCTACGGGCCTGGCTCCATCCTCCTAGTGCCTCTACGGGCCTGGCTCCATCCACCTAGTGCCTCTACGGGCCTTTTTCCATCCGCCTAGTGCCCCGCCGGGCCTGCCTCCATCCACCTAGTGCCTCTACGGCCTGGCTCCATCTGCCTAGTGCCTCTACAGGCCTGGCACTATCTGCGTAGTGCCTCTACGGGCCTGGCTTCATCCTCCTAGTGCCTCCACAGACCTTGCTCCATCCACCTAGTGCCTCTATGGGCCTGGCTCCATCCACCTAGTGCCTCTACGGGCCTGACTCCATCCTCCTAGTGCCTCTACGGGCCTGGCTCCATCCACCTAGTGCCTCTACGGGCATGGCTCCATCCGCCTAGTGCCCCACCGGGCCTGCCTCCATCCACCTGGTGCCTCTATGGGCCTGGCTCCATCTGCCTAGTGCCTCTACGGGCCTGGCTCTATCTGCGTAGTGCCTCTACGGGCCTGGCTCCATCCTCCTAGTGCCTCCACAGACCTGGCTCCATCCACCTAGTGCCTCTACGGGCCTGGCTCCATCCACATAGTGCCTCTACGGGCCTGGCTCCATCCGCCTTGTGCCTCTACAGGCCTGGCTTCATCCGCCTAGTGTCTCTACCATCCTGGCTCCATCCGCCTAGTGCCTTTATTGGCCTGGCTCCATCCGCTTAGTGCCTCTACGGGCCTGGCTCCATCCGCCTAGTGCCCCGTCGGGCCTGCCTCCATCCACCTAGTGCCTCTACGGGCCTGGCTCCATCTGCCTAGTGCCTCTACGGGCCTGGCTCTATCTGCGTAGTGCCTCTACGGGCCTGGCTCCATCCTCCTAGTGCCTCCACAGACCTGGCTCCATCCACCTAGTGCCTCTATGGGCCTGGCTCCATCCACCTAGTGCCTCTACGGGCCTGGCTCCATCCGCCTAGTGCCTCTACAGGCCTAGCTCCATCTGCCTAGTGCCTCTACGGGCCTGGCTCCATCCGCCTAGTGCCTCTACGGGCCTGGCTCCATCTGCCTAGTGCCTTTACGGGCCTGGCTCCATCCTCCTAGTGCCTCTACAGGCCTGGCTCCATCCACCTCGTGCCTCTACAAGCCTGGCTCCATCCATGTAGTGCCTCTACGGGCCTGGCTCCATCCTCCTAGTGCCTCTACGGGCCTGGCTCCATCCACCTAGTGCCTCTACGGGCCTGGTTCCATCTGCCTAGTGCCCCGCCGGGCCTGCCTCCATCCACCTAGTGCCTCTACGGGCCTGGCTCCATCTGCCTGGTGCCTCTATGGGCCTGGCTCCATCCGCCTAGTGCCTCTTTGGGCCTTGCTCCATCTGCCTAGTGCCTCTACGGGCCTTGCTTCATCCGCATACTGCCCTGCCGGGCCTGGCTCCATTTGCCTAGTGCCGAGTCTGGCTACATCCGTCTAGTGCCTCTACGGGCCTGGCTCCATCTGCCTAGTGCCTTTGCATGCCTGGCTCCATCCACCTCTATGGGCTTGGCTCTGTAGACCTAATGCCCAGCTGGGCCTGCCTCCATCCGTTTAGTGCCTCTACGTGCTTCGTGCCTATAAGGGCCTGGCTCCATCCGCATACTGCCTTGCCGGGCCTGGCTCCATTTGCCTAGTGCCTCTTTGGGCCTTGCTCCATCTGCCTAGTGCCTCTACAGGCCTTGCTTCATCCACATATTGCCCTGCCGGGCCTGGCTCCATTTGCCTAGTGCCGAGTCTGGCTACATTCGTCTAGTGCCTCTACGGGCCTGGCTCCATCCACATAGTGCCTCTACGGGCCTGGCTCCATCCACCTAGTGCCTCTACAGGCCTGGCTCCATCCACCTAGTGCCTCTACGGGCCTGGCTCCATCCGCCTAGTGCCTCTACGGGCCTGGCTCCATCCGCCTAGTGCCTTTGTATGCCTGGCTCTATCAGCCTAATGCCTCTACGGCCCTGGCTTCACCTGCCTAGTGCCTCTACAGGCCTGGCTCCATCTGCCTAGTGCCTCTACGGGCCTGGCTCCATCTGCCTAGTGCCTCTACGGGCCTGGCTCCATCCGCCTAGTGCCTCTATGGGCCTGGCTCCATCTGCCTAGTGCCTCTACGGGCCTGGCTACATCTGCCTAGTGCCTCTACGGGCCTGGCTCTATCTGCGTAGTGCCTCTATGGGCCTGGCTTCATCCTCCTAGTGCCTCCACAGACCTGGCTCCATCCACCTAGTGCCTCTACGGGCCTGGCTCCATCCACCTAGTGCCTCTACGGGCCTGGCTCCATCCACCTAGTGCCTCTACGGGCCTGGCTCCATCCTCCTAGTGCCTCTACAGGCCTGGCTCCATCCGCCTAGTGCCTCTACGGGCCTGGCTCCATCCACCTAGTGCCTTTATGGGCCTGGCTCCATCTGCCTAGTGCCTCTACGGGCCTGGGTCCATCCATGTAGTGCCTCTACGGGCCTGGCTCCATCCTCCTAGTGCCTCTATGGGCCTGACTCCATCCACCTAGTGCCTCTATGGGCCTGGCTCCATCCACCTAGTGCCCCGCCGGGCCTGCCTCCATCCACCTAGTGCCTCTACGGGCCTGGCTTCATCTGCCTAGTGCCTCTACGGGCCTGGCTCTATCTGCGTAGTGCCTCTACGGGCCATGGCTCTATCCTCCTAGTGCCTCCACAGACCTGGCTCCATCCACCTAGTGCCTCTACGGGCCTGGCTCCATCCACCTAGTGCCTCTACGGGCCTGGCTCCATCCGCCTAGTGCCCTGCCGGGCCTGCCTCCATCCACCTAGTGCCTCTACGGGCCTGGCTCCATCTGCCTTGTGCCTCTACGGGCCTGGCTCTATCTGCGTAGTGCCTCTACGTGCCTGGCTCCATCCTCCTAGTGCCTCCACAGACCTGGCTCCATCCACCTAGTGCCTCTACGGGCCTGGCTCCATCCACATAGTGCCTCTACGGGCCTGGCTCCATCTGCCTAGTGCCTCTACAGGCCTGGCTCCATCCACTTAGTGCCTCTACGGGCCTGGCTCCATCCGCCTAGTGCCTCTACAGGTCTGGCTCCATCCGCCTAGTGCCTCTACGGGCCTGGCTCTATCCGCCTAGTGCCTCTACAGGCCTGGCTCCATCTGCCTAGTGCCTCTACGGGCCTGGCTCCATCTGCCTAGTGCCTCTACGGGCCTGGCTTCTTCCGCCTAGTGCCTCTACGGGCCTGGATCCATCTGCCTAGTGCCTCTACGGGCCTGGCTCCATCCGCCCAGTGCCCCCCGGTCCTGCCTCCATCCACCTAGTGCCTCTACGGGTCTGGCTCCATCTGTCTAGTGCCTCTATGGGCCTGGCTCTATCTGCCTAGTGCCTTTACGGGCCTGGCTCCATCCTCCTAGTGCCTCCATGGGCCTTGCTCCATCCACCTAGTGCCTCTACAGGCCTGGCTCCATCCTCCTTGTGCCTCTACAGGCCTGGCTCCATCCACTTAGTGCCTCTACGGGCCTGGCTCCATCCATGTAGTGCCTCTACGGGCCTGGCTCCATCCTCCTAGTGCCTCTACGGGCCTGGCTCCATCCGCCTAGTGCCCCGCCGGGCCTGCCTCCATCCGCCTAGTGCCTTTATGGGCCTGGCTCCATCCACCTAGTGCCTCTACGGGCCTGGGTCCATCTGCTTCATGCCTATACTGCCCTGGTTCCATTCGCCTAGTACCCCGCCGGGCCTGGCTCCATATGCCTAGTGCCCCGCCGGGTCTTGCTTTGTGCCCCACCGGCTCTCTGTGCCCCACCCGGACGTGCTCCATCCGTCCTAATCGAGTGCTCCCAGCCCTTCCCACAAATAAACATTTTTATCAATAACAGCAAATATACTTTTTTTATATAGTACACAGTACTACACCATGGGAGCAAGGTAGTTGGTGGTCCTGTTTTCCTCTTTATAGCGGTCTTAGCAGGTGTTATCTTATTTCCTGTATCTAAACAAACAGAAGAGATGTTACACATAGAAAACTAAGTTGGAATTGCCAAATTCATCAATTTCATAGAAGAAACCAAAGTTGATGGCGTCTTCCCCACGGAGGAAGGGTATATCCCAGAAGTTGATCCTCCGGACTTCTCTCCTGATGACAGCCTGCGGAGGAAAAAAATCTATTACTGCTCTGCAAAGAGGGCAGGTATTGCTTTGTTCCCTCCATGTATCGATGCAGTTTGAATGAAATTGGTGGGAGCAGTGTAAGGTAGTGTCCTCTCCCACTTCAATTTCACTTAAACAGATAGTACATGTGGGCAGCGCCTGATACTCCCTGGCCAGTGGTCTGGCTGGTGCTGGCTGGTCCTCAGCAACGATGCGGTCCCTTGGAGATCTACTTCTATTGGACCTGGCGTTCTCCTGTTGCTGTCGGCGAGCTGTCCTGGACCGTGTGCGGTGTGCAATCGGTGAATCCATGCCTGAAATAACAATGTCAGAGATTTCAGCATTTCTGTCATGTAACCCATTCTATCACAGTTTTAATCATTAAATGACTAAGGCAATTTTTAACAAATTTCAATTGCGCATGTGGCTGTCTCATAGGTAAACCAGAAAATTTGATATTATTTAAGACTTAAAGTGGTTCTGAAAGCAGTTTTTTTTTACCTTAATATGTCCTCTGCACTAAGGTAAAAAAAACCTTCTGCATGCAGCTCTTCCCCTTATACTTACAAGAGCTTGATCGCAATGCAGCTCTGTGCACTAGATCAGAGGCTCCTGTAAGTTAATTTTAGTACACAGTATAATACCCAATATATATTTTTTAAAATAATATAAAAGATGTTTGTTCAATTAAATCGATATCAAATGTCAAGATTTAGATGTGCGTACTCCTGTGAGATGGCAACAAACTACACTACCTGAAATGTTCCATAGGCAACACTTGAAAAGCCTTTACAGGTTATCCATTTAGAGTTACATGTGAGCTCTGGCTCTAGAATTATTGCTCTCACTATGAAGTTCACAGTGATACCTATATACATGTACAGTGGGGCAAAAAAGCATTTAGTCGACCAGCAATTATGCAAGTTCTCCCACTTAAAAAGATGAGAAAGGCCTGTAATTGTCATCATAGGTATACCTCAACTATGAGAGACAAAATGTGGAAACAAATCCAGACATCACATTGTCTGATTTTTAAAAGAAATTATTTGCAAATTATGGTGGAAAAAAGTATTTGGTCAATATCAAAAGTTGATCTCAATACTTTGTTATATATCCTTTGTTGGCAATGACAGAGGTCAAACGTTTTCTGTAAGTCTTCACAAGGTTGTCACACACTGTTGCTGATATGTTGGCCCATTCCTCCATGCAGATCTCCTCTAGAGCAGAGATGTTTTGGGGCTGTCACTGGGCAACACGGACTTTCAACTCCCTCCAAAGGTTTTCTATGGGGTTGAGATCTGGAGACTGGCTAGGCCACTCCAGAGCCTTGAAATGCTTCTTACGAAGCCACTCCTTTGTTGCCCGGGCGGTTTGTTTGGGATCATTGTCATGCTGAAAGACCCAGCCACGTTTCATCTTCAATGCCCTTGCTGATGGGAGGAGGTTTGCACTGGAGTGTGACTGTTTGAGGTTGTGGACAGGTGTCTTTTATACTGATAACAAGTTCAAACAGGTGCCATTAATACAGGTAATGAGTGGAGGACAGAGGAGCCTCTTAAAGAAGAAGATACAGGTCTGTGAGAGCCAGAAATCTTGCTTGTTTGTAGGTGACTTATTTTCCACCATAATTTGCAAATAAATTCTTTCAAAAATCAGACAATGTGATTGTCTGGATTTGTTTCCACATTTTGTGTCTCATAGTTGAGGTATACCTTTGATGACAATTACAGGCCTCTGTCACCTTCTTAGGTGGGAGAACTTGCACAATTGGTGGCTGACTAAATACTTTTTTGCCCCACTGTATGATGCAATCACGGTTTACATATGCTTGTCAATCTATATGTTCTAAAGGCAGAAGGTATACACCCTCACATGGTCAGTTTGGAATCAATTCAGACATTCTCCAAAGATTGGCTATTCTGTATAATTTGTTGCTCTACTGTCTGCCAGTCTCGAATTGGATACCCCGGCTTAATTCGTCCGTAGCGCTCGAGTGCCAGCCCCAATCCCCCCTCCCATTTTTTCCCCCTTCCCCCTCTCTACCTTACCTCGCACTGTACACCCTTTCTCTGTCCTATATAGGTTACTTGCATAATGATTGATTTGCGGATGTCTATATACTGATTACTTCGATTACATCTACCACTTTATTACTTACCACATATTTATGACTACATAGATGGCAGAATTGATACTCGTGTCATTTAAGATATTGGCAGAGGCTCCTTATATACTTGGTTTCATAATGTTTCTATATTGTATTTTTTACAGCTATTAAAGTATTGTGTTTACGCCCATAAGCTCGCCCTTTACAGGTGATTACAATAACTTGGTACACACCCTCTATTTGGTCCAGAGTGCACTTAAGTTCTTTTTCCTACTAAATGCACCAGCATTCTCTTTGTATCGCCTAGAATGTACCGGTGGTGGAAAGTGCATTTTTTGTGATCTACAATTTCTCTATTAGTTATGTAAGGTTGCTCTCAGCCTCTCATAATCTAGGGACTGCTGTACAGAAAATCCTTGGAGTACTAGGATCCAAAATAATTGTGATACATAAATAGTGCGTTGTCTAACAGTGACATTCAAAAAACAGTATGTCATATGTGCATCAAAGTATAAATAAATATCCAAAGAAATCAACCTTGTAAATATATAAATCAGTATAAAATTTAACACATGCAACACTTAAACCTTAATGAGTTAATAGCTGAATGTACTTAAAGGGGTTGTAAACCCTCATGGTTTTTCACCTTAATGCATTCTATGCATTAAGGTGAAAAACCTTCTGTAGTGCTGCAGCCCCCCAGCCCCTCCGTTTTACTTACCTGAACGCTGTCATCCTCCTGCCGGGAACAAGCACACCAGATTTATCTGGTGTCTTGTGCCCTGATTGGATAGAAGCCATTGGCTTCTGCTGCTGTCAATCAAATTCAATGACGCAGTGCCAGGGGGCAGGCCGAGTCCTGCATTCTGTGTGAATGGACACAGATGCAGGACTCGGGAGTGCGCCCACACGGGTGTCCACCAAGAAGAGCCTTCTCCAACGTGACACTCGATACGGGGAGGAGCCACCAGCGCCGCTGAGGGACACCAGAAGAGGAGGACTGGGCCACTCTGTGCAAAACTAACTGCACAGTGGAGGTAAGTATGACATGTTTGTTATTTAAGAAAAAAACAAATGTTCATAAACAGGTGAGTAAAAGTCCACTAAAGTTGTCCATTCATATCCATGGTATTGCAGTGTCCTCGTGCACAACAAATGCAAAGTGTCAGTGCTCCACCACTGTGTTCTAAGCAAACTAACTGGCCGCTTACCAGAAGTTTAGATCCACAGGTGATCCTATGCGCATTTCAAGTGTACTGATAGAATGGATACCAGTTTATATTTTTGATTTCACTATAATCTTTGTTTGATTTGTTTTTACATTTTTTGTCACATAATCCCTTTTAATTTGGGTTCTGAGTGTAATAATCACTTCACACTGTTAAATTCAATACTGATTTATATATTTACAAGGTTGATTACTTTGGATTTTTATCTTTACTTTGATGCATATATGACATACTGTTTTTTGAATGTCACTGTTAGACAGCGCACTATTTATGTTTCATAGCAGTTTTTCTATTTGGTTTTCTTGTGTAAAATTTGAGAATGCAATAAAAACAGACTAAACATAAAGGCAGAAGGTTTTTTACCTTAATGCATTTTCTGCATTAGTGTTAAAAACATTCTGCATGCAGCTCTCCCCCTTACACTTACTTGAGCCTGATCTTGATCCAGTGCTATGCACGAGAGCAGAGGCTCTCTCTGCTCTCTCCCTCTTCATTGGCTCAGAGACAGCAGCGGAAGCCATTGTTTCTTAGCTGCTGTCAATCACAGCCAGTGAGAAGGGAGCAGGGGGGCAGGGTCATATGGCACACAGAGCCAGCTTAGGAGCGGGCCCACACGAGTGCCCTCATAGGAAGTGTATTGATGCGGGGGGTACTCTGTGGGGGTACTCTGCAGAGACGAGTAACCAGGAGAGCTGGAAGGGGGACCTGAAAAGAGGAGGATCTGGGTTGCCCTGTGCAAAACCATTGCACAGAGCCGGTAAGTATGACTTGTTTGTTATTTCAAAGATAAAAAAATTTGGTTTAGAATCACTTTAATGTTCAGATTCATGGATAAGTCCAATGATGACTAGTTAAATTGAAATTAAACCTTCCTAATCTTCTATTCACAGAGAACAGAGCCATCTATAATACATCATACTGCACATTTTCATGAAAAATATACGTAAATGAATTTTAGTGCACAAAATAATACCCAATTTTGCTGGTAAAATATAACAGATAATGTGTCAGGTAATTCATTACCAAACGCCAAGATTTAAAATTGCACACTCCTGTGAAAAGGCAACAAACTAAGGTACCTGAAATTGTCATAGGCCACACACAGAAGCCTTTATAGGTTATCTGTTTAGTGTTAAATGTGAGCTCTGGCTCTAGAATTATTGTTCTCACTATGAGGTTCACAGCGATACGTCACATGTATTTTTTTTATTACTTTTTTTTTTACACTTTTTTAAAATGTATTTTTTTCATACAACTTTATTGCTATTACAAGGGGTGGAAAAAACCCCTGTGATAGCTTTGGGCAGTGACAGCCAGGTACTTTTCATGGAGAAATCAGGGGTCTGTTGGATCCTTGATCCCTCCTCTGCCCTGCAAGACAGCTGATTAGATAGAGGTCTGCTTTTTACTGCACACAAACACAATATAATACACAATTTTTTTGCTAAACTATAAAAGATAATGTGTCAGGTAAATATATACCACCGGAAGACTCGATCTGCGATCCGCCACTTCCGGTGGCTATAGACAGACTGACATGAAGCCAGAAACGGCTTTGTTCCAGTCTCCTGAATGTAAACACGGAAGCAACGTCATGACGTCACTTTCTGTTTACTCGGCTGCCAATGGCGCCGGATTTTAAAAAATATACAGTATTTAGATACGCCGTTTTTGGTGATCTGAATACCTTGAAGTGCAAAGGAGGGATTGGAGGTCTTTTAGACCCCCGATCCCTCCATAAAGAGTACCTTTCACCACCTATTACTGTCACAAGTGATGTTTACATTCCTTGTGACAGCAATAAAAGTGATCAAATCTTTTTTGTAAAAAACACAATTTAATAATATAAAAATAAATAAGAAAAAAAAACATTTTTAAAGCGTCCCCGTCACCGCGAGCTCGCGCAGCAAAGAAAATGCATACGGAAGTCATGCCCGCATATGTAAACGGTGTTCAAATCACACATGTGAAGTATCACCGCAATCATCAGAGCAAGTGCAATAATTCTAGCTTTAGACCTCCTCTGTAACGCTAACCTGGTAACCGTAAAAAAAAAATTTATAGCGTCGCCTATGGAGATTTTTAGGTACCAAAGTTTGTCGCCATTCCACGAGTGCGTGCAATTATAAAGCGTGACATGTTTGGTATCTATTTACTCAGTGTGACATCATCTTTCAAATTATACAAAAAAATTGGGATAACTATACTGTTTTGTTTTTTTTAAATTCATGAAAATGTCCCTTTTCCCAAAAAAGTTGTGTTTAAAACACCGCTGCACAAATACAGTGTGACATAAAATATTGCAACAATCGTCATTTTATTCTCTAGATTCTCTGCTAAAAATATATATATAATGTTTGGGGGTTCTATTGTTCTCACTCTGGTGTTCACAGCGGTACCTCATTGAGTGATGCAATCACTGTTTATATATGTGTGCAAGACCTACATGCGCATTTGGGTGTGTGAACAGGGGACGGGGTAGTTTAAATTTTTTTTCATATTTTAAAAATAAACAAAAGTGAATGGGCGGCTGTAAAAATTGATAACGGGATTGGTTAACATATAAACTCTAAATAAACAATTAGAAACTGGTAGCAAAATGTAATTATTTAACAAGGTTAGAAAAGGAATTCTTCTCCCTTTTAGCCTAGGTTTACACTGACAGCGGGAATGAAATCGATTTCTTTTTACCTCATGTCAGTCACTACATTGGGGGCGATTTCAGAGACATCTGTGTTGGTTTCTGCACAGATGTCTATTGAAATCGCACCCCGAAGTCCCCAAAAGTAGTACAGAAACTACTTTTGGGAATCGGTGCGGCGTCGCACCGATTCAGACGGTGCCATTGCTGGCAATAGATGCCGATTTTGCATGCGATTTGACATGTCAAATCGTATGCCAAATCGCTGCAATGTGAACCAGGGCTTATGACCAGAGTCAATGCCCAATCCTAATTTTGCAACTGTGACATGTGTTCGTAAAACTGTGCATATCATCACAACTACTTGTATCCAGGTGGATTATACCGTACCTTTTTTGTGCTAGAAATTTACTTAGAACCCCCAAACATTATATATATTTTTTAGCAGAGGCCCTATAGAATAAAATGATGGGTGTTGTAATTTTTTATGTCACACAGTATTTGTGCAGCAGTTTTTCAAACTCATTTTTTTGGGGGAAATAATAAAATAATAATAATACATCATATTGTTCGTGTGAAAGATGAAGTTACGCTGATTAAATAGATACCCAATATGTCACACTTTAAAATTGCATCTGCCCGTGGAATGGTGGCAAACTATGGTGCTTAAAATTCTCCATAGGCAACGCTTTCAACGCCTTTACAGGTTACCAGTTTAGATTTACACAGGAGGTCTGGTTGCGACAATACCTCACATGTGTGGAATGATCACCCTTTACACATGCGTGTAAGCACAGTGGGATGGGAGTGCTTTAATTTTTTTTTTTAATTATTATTATTTATTTTATATAAACATTTTTTTTTATTTATTTATTTTACATTTAGAGCTCGGGAAAGGTGGCAGAGGGAGGGGGGGCCCCCTTCTGCCACCCACAGAAGTGATTGAGTGGCTGTTTAGACCTTCTAATCACTTCTGCCACAAACAGAATCGCTAACTGAAAAAACCCATACTGGAATGAGGCCTGTAGATGCCAACATCATCCCAGTATAACTACTTTAACCCGAGGACTTCCATGGATGTCCTATAGGCAGGAAGTAGTTAGATTTAGCTGTATATTTTAGGACATTACAGTGTATCACCACCAAAAAAACTGCACAAAATAATTCTCCTGTTCTTGATGATCACAGCAATACCACATGTGTGTGTGATTTGTTTTTTGTGCCCATAATAGAGCCAATAAACAATAGTATGTATTGTAAGAACACATATATGGAGCATCCAGGTTTAAAGCCCACTTCCTGGATGCCTCATATATGTGTTATGCGGTCATGAAGTGGTTAATATGGTACAATTGTCATACCTGTTGGGTCACGTCGTGGTATTTCACGATTGTTGCGCCGTTGACGCCGCGGCATCTTGATGGTACTAGATGGTATCGCAGGTGAATGAAGGTTTATCTAATAATAAATAACATAAATAATAAATAATTAGAGAAATGTAGAATAATACTACAAATAATAATACTAATACTTTCAGCTATAAAACATATCCAATAAAAAATTTAAAAAATTGAATTTCTTCATAAATGTATGCCAATGTGTATTCTGCTACATATTTTTGTTAAAAAAAATCCCAATAAGCGTATGTTGATTGGTTTGCACAAAAGTTATATCATCTACAAACAATAGGACATTTCTATTCATGTTTTACTAGTAATGGTGGTGATCAGCAACGTATAGTGGACTGTGATGTTGCGCCGGACATTCTGATACTGACACTTTTTGGGGACCAGTGACACTAATACTGTGATCAGTGCTAAAAATATGCACCGTCACTGTACTAATGACACTGGCTGGGAAGGGGTTAACATCAGGGGTGATCAAAGGGTTAACTGTGTGCCTCACCAGTGTTTATGTGAACTGTGTGAGGTGCTTTTACTAGGGGATAAGATGGAATGTAGCAGGGACACAAATGCCATCCCTTCCCTCTGTCAGAATGGCAATCTGCCTTGTTTACATAGGCAGATCAGAGTTCTGTCTCTCTGCCCAACGATCGGCTGGCAGACATCTAGTACCTTGCACCCGTCGATTGGCTTCCGCTGTGTATAATGAAGCGAGCTGTTGTATTTATACATGATCCAGCACACAACTGCCACCCTGTAGCAATAAAGCTAGTATAGGGCAGTCCGGAAGCGGTTAAAGGAGAAGTCCAGCCTGGACTCATTCGGTCAGATGCTGCATCCACCTAGGTAAGTATGAATATGGAATAAAAAAATTCCATACTTCTCTTTTAATATCCAAAGTAAATTCACTCATCCATACATGTCTCCATGCTTTATTTTATTGAGAAATCACTTTGAAAAACATCCTCAGCATTTTTAGCAATGACCTTCTTCAGTAAGGGCAAATGATTCATGTAGCATTTACTTCCTGGAATCCATCAGCCCTTAGTTCCGGCATGCAGGGAGGAGTGTGTGCTTAGCTGAGAAAGCCTCTCCTTCCCTCCTCCAGATGAAAGAAGAAAATACCCATGAAGACTCCTGGGAAGTATGACATAATTTTAGCCTAGGCCACAAACCAGGAAGCAACTGAAGAAATGTAAAAAAAAAAAAAAAAAAGATTAAGGGCCGGTTACTGCGATGTCCGAGATCGGATGTGATAAGCACCACACTGCAGTGAAAATCACATCCGATCTCTGTGCGATGTGCATCGCATTCGGACCAAACTTGCACAGGACCCTTTTTTTGGTCCGCAGCAGAATCGGATCGCATGGGTGTTCACACCATGTGATCCGATTCCTGTGCGTGTTTGCAGATCGCACTGCGATATGCGAACTGATTTGGGGGTGTCATTAACTTTTAACTGACACTCCCAGCAGTTCGCATAGGGCAGCCGGGAGACATGCGATGCGGGTACCTGCAGTAGATTTGCAGCGTTCCCGCATTGCAGCAGTGGGAACCGGCCCCAAAACAAGTAAATATGATATATCTTCTTATCTATTTACTCATGCGAGCAGCATAAACATTTAACCACTTCAATACAGGGCACTTATACACCTTCCTGCCCAAACCAATTTTCAGCTTTCAGTGCTGTCGCAGTTTGAATGACAATTGCGCAGTCATACAACACTGTACCCAAACTAAATTGTTAACATTTTGTTCCCACAAATAGAGCTTTCTTTTGGTGGTATTTGATCACTTCTGCGGTTTTTATTTTTTGCTAAAAAATTAAAAAAGACTGAAAATTTTGAAAAAAATAAAAGTTTTGCTTTTGTTTCGGTTAAAAATTTTTGTAAATAAGTAAGTTTTCTCTTTCACTGATGGGCACTGATAAGGCGGCACTGACAGGCACTGATAAGGCGGCACCGACGGGCACTGACGATGGGCATGTGACACTGATGGGCACTGGTAGGCGGCACTGATGGGTGGCACTGATATGCAGCACTGATGGGCATTGATAGGTGGCACTGATGGGCACTCATGGGTGGCACTGATGGGCACTGAAAGGCTGCAAAGATGGGTTCTTATGGGTGGCACTGATAGGCGGCACTGATGGGCACTGATAGGCACTGATACGTGGCACTGATGTGCACTGATACGCGGCACTAATATGAGGCACTGATAGGCATCCCTGGTGGCACTGGCAGTGGTAGGCATTGTGAGTGGGCACTGATTGTCAGCTGCCTGGGCACAGATTAGTATTTCCCTGGGGGTATACCTGGTGATCCAGTGTGGATGGCCATCCTGGTGGTCCTGGTCGGCTTTCCTGGTGGTCCTGGGCGGCTCCCCTGGTGATCCTGGGTGGGATCCGAGGGGGCGCTGTGCTGATAAACAATCAGCACAGACCCCCCCTGTCAGGAGAGCAGCCAATCGGCTCTCCTCTACTCGCGTCTGTCAGAGACGCCGATCACCGTCTTTTCCTATTTACATCATGATCAGTCGTGATTGGACACAGCTGATCACGTGGTAAAGACTATCCGTCAGAGACTCTTTACCTAGATCGGAGTTGCGGTGTGTCAGATTGACACACTGCATCAACGATCGCTGCGATGCGCGCCCCCGGGGGCGCGCAGCGGCTTAATATCCTGAGAACGTCATATGACGCCCAGTCAGGTTATTGAAACCACTTTGCAGCCGTCATTTTGCTATATGGCGGGAGGCAAGTGGTGAAAATAGTTAATGTGATTGAGAGAGTTTAGTTGCACATTAAGACCCCTTTCACGCTGAGGCGGTTTTCAGGCATTTTAGCGATAGAAATAGCTTCTAAATAGCACCTGAAAACCACCTCCTATTAATTTCAGTGTGTCTTTTCACACTGGGACGGTGCATTTGGGGGACGTTAGGAAAAGTCCTGCAAGCAGCATCTTTGGGGCGGTGTGGAAGCACTGTATACAGCGATCCTAAAACGACCTGCTCATTGAAATGAATGGGCAGCGCTTCCAAAGCACCTGAAAAAAGTTTCGGAAGTGCCGCAACACAGCGTTTTTAACCCCTTCTTTGGTGTTAAATGCGCCCCACTTGCGGCCTAAAAGTGCCACTACAACTAGCAGCGCTTTAGCACTAATGCGGTCGGGGCCCCAGTGTGAAAGGGGTCTAATGTATTTATCTTTGATTGATTGACAACACCCGCTCACCACCATCACGTATAAGAGAGTGGAGAGATTGGCAATCTTATATGAGAACACAGCGCACCTGGCACTATGATATGGTAATAACAGAACACAGCGCGGTGTACTGCACCTTTTATTGTATGTATGCTTTGGACTGTAAATCTAGACTTTTTTTTCCTTTTTATTTTTAGTTTGAAGATTAGTACAAAACGTTGTTGTGTTTTTTTTATTGCTCACTTTGTCACATTTATGACTTATTCTGTTCCAGTTCCAGCTACCACAGCACCAGTATGCTGTCATCGACATGCTAATTCATGTTTTTTTTCATTCTTTATTTATTCCAGATATGCCAGAAAGTAAAGACATAAAACTGGTCACAAGTTACACTGATTACAGATTGTTTCACAATTGAAAACAAGATCAACAATCATGAGAGGTCAAGGGGGTAGAGAAGAGACTTTCCAGGTAATTTCAGCAAATAGAGAGGAAGCACCAGCAAAGACAGACATGCTTATGAATTATGTCATAACACTTGACCACCATTAAGAGACGCTAATGAAATGACATTCCATTCCTTATTTTAGATGTCATTATATTACATTTTTGTGTTTCTGTGCTTTATGCAATGCAGGCAGATCATGGTTGGTGCGAGGTGCTGGCAGGGAGCTGTACATAGCTTCCTGAAAACATCACCATACCCTCCCTCGGTACTGGTCCTAACAACCCTCAGCCCTGATGCAAGCAGTGTGTTGGCTCTTGAAATGAGTTATGCAAAAATACCTTGATGCACGGATGGCAATCTGGAGGAGTGGGTCTTCCTAGGCAGCCTTTAAAGAGGAAGGAAAATCCACTTTTTAACTTGTACCTATAATAAGGCTTACCTGTAGGTACAGTGAATATCTTCTAAACTTGCATTGTTTAGGAGAAATTCACATGGGATGCAGCCAGTGATGTCACCGGTGCATGCGATCTGAAGGGATGGCAAACCCTACCCAGAGCATCCATACAGCCCGCAAACCCAGAAGGGTGAAGATGGAAGCACAGGGGAGCCGTGACAGCACTGCGCTAGAGGACTCCATGCAAAGGTAAGTCTGTCATAATGTGCTAGTAATAGTATGCAGTGCATACTAGTACATAATGACTTAAACCTGTCATTTTTATATGTTTGTGGTGGTTTACTACCACTTTAATTAGCTGAAGTTTGCCTTTAATTTGTTGGTCAGGTCCAACTAAATCTGCTAGTACATCTAACACTACCCTTTTCCCAGATTGACAATGCTGTTGTCCAAAGGTGGAGATGCTCTTAAGCTGTACAAAAATTCTTTGTACATTCAATCGAAAATCGCAAAAAATAGTGCAGGAACCTTATCTTTCAAATCAGTGTGGCACCGCAAAGTAGGAGCCACACCAATTTGAACCATTGTCGACAAGAGGCAGAGACTTTTCATGCGATTTAGAACCGCATGACAAGCAGTACCAGTGTGAATGGGGGCTTAATGATTTGTATTTCTGCCAGTCCTGAGAATTATGCCCTGTACACACGGTCGGACATTGATTGGACATTCCAACAACAAAATCCATGGATTTTTTCCGACGGATGTTGGCTCAAACTTGTCTTGCATGCACATGATCACACAAAGTTGTCGGAAAATCCGATCGTTCTGAACGTGGTGACGTAAAACATGTACATCGGGACTATAAACGGGGCAGTAGCCAATAGCTTTCGTCTCCTAACTTATTCTGAGCATGCGTGGCACTTTGTGCGTCGGATTTGTATACACATGATCGGAATTTCCGACAACGGATTTTGTTGTCGGAAAATTTTATAGCAAGCTCTCAAACTTTGTGTGTCGGAAATTCCGATGGAAAATGTGTGATGGAGCCCACACACGGTCGGAATTTCCGACAACAAGGTCCTATCACACATTTTCCGTCGGAAAGTCCGACCTTGTGTACAGGGCATTACACAGCTCTGCCACACAGCACAGCCAGGCTTGAAGTATAGTAGATCTGATTTTTCCTTGCTAACTGGATACTGAAAAGATATGCTGTAGTCTGATGAGCTTGTTTCTCTGTTACTTTGCTCTCTCCTCCCAAAACTGACTGGCTCCCTATGCTGCTTCTCCCTCCCCAATCTGAGCTCTGCTGTACAGGGACTATGAGTGGCTGATACCAGATTGAATATAGGTGTTTACACTGCTTGCATTGTAAAAAAAAAAAACATTTAAAGATGTAGTAATGATATCCAGCAAATTCATTTATGTATTTTAAAGTAGAGCTATAAACAAAACCTTTCATTTAGGACAGAGTAAGGGAGGGTTATAATCCCTGTGGTATTATTATTTTTTTGCCATCTGTGCCCCATTGGGGAGATTTTCCTTCACTTCATGCCCCATATCCAAGACAGGAATTGAAAGGAAATCCCTCCAAAATGAGGGACCCCCTGGTTGTCATCAGGGTCACCAGAACTAGTGTCCTCATTGGAACATTTCCCCTCTATTACCGCTTTAAGTGTCAAGCCAAAAATGGGATTTTCTTTCACTTTCATGGGGGCAAAAACAGCAAAATTACCCCAATGGAGTTCTAATACTTCTCCACTCTATCCAAAACACACACAAAAAAAAAAGTTTTGTCTTTATACATTAAATCTGCCCAGAGTGCACCATTAAATTTAATATTTAGGAAGGAGTTAAAGTATAGCTAAAGCAAAAACATTTTGGTTTTGGATAGAGTGAAGAGGGATGAGAACACCTGTCTGGTATTTATTGCTGTCTGTGCCCCTGTTAGGCTCTATTTACACCTGTGCATTCTGGAAAGGAACGCAGAAGTGTGCATTTTTGTGTATCTTGCTGTGACATGTGCAAAACATGTATTGTGCTTGCAGTGGCATTACCTTTCAATGGCACCCCAAAGGCAGACAGCATACAAGCAATTTGTGCATAGCAAAACGGGCCATAAATGTGCCAAGACACGCTGTAAAAATAAATAAAATGTGAAGCTTCTTTGACATGTTTGCCACGCATAGGGCAGCCCATTTAAGTGAATGGGCTACCCTATGTGTGTTGAGTAAAAAGACGTGAGGTGTGAATGGGGCCTTAGGGAGATTCACCCTCTCTATTTGTCCCTTTTAGGTTACCAAGCGTGAAAGTAAAAGAAAATCCCACATTTTGAGCTGTCACCAAGATAGAAATAGCGTTGAAATCTTTTCATGGGGACACTAGTTCTAGAATCCCCCCAATATGGAGTGTTTTTCTTTCACTTCCTGTTTCAGCTATTGAACAGGAAGTGAAGGGAAATCTCCCCAATTGGTAATGGCAAAATAAATCCTGACAGCCACTGCAACAATGCAAGTAACCTACTTTACTGTGCAATGTGATAATATTCATTCGCTATTGTCACACAACTGGGTGGACTAGGGGAGCAGTGCTCTGATCCACTGCTCTACTGACACCGTCCACTGCTCTACTGACACCCTCCACTGCCCTACTGACACCGTCCTCTGCCCTACTGACACCGTCCACTGCCCTACTGACACCGTCCACTGCCCTGCTGACACCGTCCACTGCCCTGCTGACACCGTCCACTGCCCTGCTGACACCGTCCACTGCCCTGCTGACACCGTCCACTGCCCTGCTGACACCGTCCACTGCCCTGCTGACACCGTCCATTGCCCTACTGACACCGTCCATTGTCCTACTGACACCGTCCACTGCCCTACTGACACCGTCCATTGTCCTACTGACACTGTCCACTGCCCTACTGACATCGTCCTCTGCCTTACTGACACCGTCCACCGCTCTACTGACACTGCCCACCGCCCTACTGACATTGTCCTCTGTTCTACTGACACTGTCCACTGCTCTACTGACACCATCCACTGCCCTACTGACCCATTCAATGTTCTACTGACACTGTCCACTGCTCTACTGACACCGCCCACCACCCTACTGACATCCTACTCTGCTCTACTGACGCCGTCCACTGCTCTACTGACACCGTCCACTGCCCTACTGACACCGTCCACTGCCCTACTGACACCGTCCACTGCCCTACTGACACCATCCTCTGCCCTACTGACACCGCCCTCTGCCCTACTGACACCGCCCTCTGCCCTACTGACACCGCCCTCTGCCCTGACACCGCCCTCTGCCCTACTGACACCGCCCTCTGCCCTTATGACAACGTCCACTGTTCTACTGACAACGTCCACTGTTCTACTGACACCACCCAATGCCATCCTGACACCGTCCACTGTTCTACTGATACCATCCACTGTTCTACTGACACCGTCCACTGTTCTACTGACACCATCCACTGTTCTACTGACACTGTCGACTTCTCTACTGACCCCATCCACTGTTCTACTGACACTTTCCACTGTTCTACTGACACCGTCCTCTGCTCTACTGGCTGACAGTGTCCACTTTTAAGGTAGGCTAGTTTCATATTTTAACTGACATTTCTTTTATTAATCGAATCACATTTTATGGGTACACGAATGGTTTAGTTTCATTTAACCATGCCCCTTTAAGTACCCCCCCACTGTTATTGCATTTTGGCCACAGCCACTGTTCACCGAAGCACACCTCATTACTACTCTCTTTGGGTAACCCAAAAGGTGTCCCAGGTATTTTACACTCCTATAGTGTGTACTTCAAAAAAATTGCCGTGTGCCGTGAAAATGTTCGGGTTTGGCTTGAAGAAAAGGTGGCAACCCTAGACTGAGAGAGAGTGGAGACAAGGACTGAGAGAGGGAAGACCGGGGACAGAGAGAGTGGAGACAAGGACTGAGAGAGGGAAGACCGGGGACTGAGAGAGAGTGGAGACAAGGACTGAGAGAGGGAAGACCGGGGACTGAGAGAGAGTGGAGAAAAGGACTGAGAGAGGGAAGACCGGGGACTGAGAGAGAGTGGAGACAAGGACTGAGAGAGGGAAGACCGGGGACTGAGAGAGAGTGGAGAAAAGGACTGAGAGAGGGAATACCAGGGACTGACAGAGTGGAGACAAGGACTGAGGCTGGATTCACACCTATGCATTTTTAGTGCTTTTTGCATTTTTCAGATTTGCACTGCATTACAAGTTCCATAGGAAACCATGTTAAATAGACTGTAGTGCAAATCTGCAAAATGCAAAAAGCACTAAAAATGCATAGGTGTGAATCCAGCCTGAGAGAGGGAAGACCAGGGACTGAGAGAGAGTGGAGACAAGGACAGAGAGAGGGAAGACCGGGGACTGACATTGAGTGGAGGCAAGGACTGAGAGAAGGAAGACCGGGGACTGACAGAGACTGGAGACAAGGACAGAGAGAGGGAAGACCGGGGACTGACATTGAGTGGAGGCAAGGACTGAGAGAGGGAAGACGGGGGACTGACAGAAAGTGGAGATAAGGACTGAATGAGGGAATATCAGGGACTGACAGAGAGTGGAGGCAAGGACTGGGAGAGGGAAGATGGGGGGAGTGACAGAAAGTGGAGATAAGGACTGAGAGAGGGAAGACCAGCACTTTCTATTTATAATTACTTTACCTTTCGGACACTGCACCATAAGTTTATTTGCAATTTTTGCTATACACTGGGGATATCTGGTGGTAATTTTATGTATAATAGCACTTCAGCGTTTATATTATTGCATATTTTTCACGTTCACTTTATGTTAATTAATCCTCTAGGGACATCTAGCGGTCATTCATGATATCGCACTTATTTTGCACTTTATGATGTATATGTTTTGTTAAAGAGTAGGGTGTGTTGTTCATCACATTTTTCTTACTGCACTGATTAGAGCTCAGACACAGGCTCCATTGGCTCCTGCTGCTGTCAATCACAGCCAGTGAGTAGGGCGCAGGCCTGAGACGGCTAAGGAGTGAGCATGCACAAGTGCCCCCATAGCAAGCAGCTTCCTACGGGGACATTGGCAGGGAGGAGGGGCCAGGAGTTCCGACAGGGACCTAAGAAGAGGAGGATCAGGGCTGCTCTGTGCAAAACCATTACACAAAGCAGGTAAGTGTGTATATATATTATATATATATATATATATATATATATTTTTTTTTTTTTTTGTATAATTTTCTTAAAGGAACATTTAAGATCACTTTAAGTCTAGGTGTAATGCAGTGCAGGAAACACTGCAATCAGTTGGGATTTCCCGTATCGCATGCAAAACACACTGCCCTTGTGACCTGCTCCAGGTGAACTGTGAGTGAAGGTTTGTGTATATGGGATTGTATTTGTATTTATTTTTTTGGTTGAACTAGATGGACTTGTGTCTATTTTGAACCTGACTAACTATGTAACAATATGTCAATGTTAACGACACTGCAAACACAGTGCATTTGCCTGCACCATAATGCCATTCTGTACCATGCGATCTAGTTGTGGCACAGCTTAAAAATGGTGCATGCAGTTCTTGGTTGCAATTTGAGCCCATTTAAAATGAATGGGCTCAAATCGCACTGCACTGAATCGAATGTGAATTGCAGGAATGCATTCCATTTCACATGCGATTCACATGAGCCTAAAGACTGCAAGCATAATACAAGATATGGTTAGTAACTGCAGTCATGAGACAAGAGATGGTCAGAGATTGTGGGCATGATACAAGAGGAAGTGGAAGTTTTACAAGAGACTACTGTCAGAGACTGTGATGAGAATATAGGAGTTGTTGGAGTCTGGGAACATGGTCCAAGAGACAGTAGTAGACTGGAGACACATCACATGAGACTGCTAGAAATTCTGGCTATTACAGGGAGATGGGGGACCCAAGAGTAGAGTCTGCAGGGCACTGGTTGGGCACCTAAGTTGTAAACGATTGTTTACAGCCCATGAAGCTGCCATCTTTGCCTCAGTTTGATTTGCAGTGGGTGCTGCACATGTGATCAGTTATAACAGCAGCCATTTGGTGGCTTGACAGTTTGGTTGAGAGCACAAGCAACTTTTACCTTTCTCTCTCACGGCATTCCCCAAATGTAACTGTTTTGAGAAGCTGATCGACGGGTTAAGTTCCACTTTAAAAGCTTCAGGTTAGGTTCACATATATGCATCCAATTTGCATGACAGGAGAGTGTGATCAGCTGTCAATGGAGCCGAATCACACAGGTCTGGGGTGACCGCAGTCCGGATTGCAGAAGGGTGCTGTGCATCTTTGGGTCCGGTTCAAGTGCGAAATAAGGCAAAAATTCAGAGTTGAATCGCACATGAACCGGTGAATAGACACGCACCGCGCCCCATGCTGTGAACCGCGGCCAGACGTATGTGAACCCGGCATCAAAAAGAAAAATGTTTCTGCAGCAGTTTAGCGCCCCGCCAGCATTGTACCTACAGAATGTCACACAGGGTCACTAGAGGGCGGAGGAACCGCTCACCTGTTTCTGCAGCGTCACTCCCTCATTGGCTGGATTATGGCGGTAATGCTCTCCCTCACTGGTGAAGGACAATTGTACAGTGTTTCCGCCATCGAGGGACTGACAACTCACTAATCCGACCAGAGGGGGGCATCACCATGGAAACGGGTGAGTTATTTCTCTACAGGTTAGTCGCCTGTAGCATGCCAAGATCACAAGTATTAGGGAGACCATACATGTCACAATCTGATTGTACAATCTTCTTTTAAACTTACCAATTTTTACATCAAAGAGCACAAATGTACACAATGTATTCAGTTTGTATCCAATGCACAGGGCCTTCTATGACAGATTTGGTGGTGGATGTAAAGCAGATTGTACAGAGCTTTAGCTGGAGTTGGGCTTTAGGATTTAAAATGTGACCGTTGAATATGATATCCTGATGAGGGTCCATTACCAGCTGCATCTCTGCTGGTGTGTATACAAGGCCTATGCAGGCTCCTTCTGGACTGGTGTCTTAGAGATCAGTTATACCCGATTATCATTCTTCCCAGGACTGGTATAGATAGTACATTGCAGGTACCCCTCATCTCCTCTATTACAGGGGATAATGAACAGTTGGTGCAGATGGCGGAGATCTGGGGAAATGAAGGTGTGGTACGGGCCGCCTCTGAAGGGTTTGTCACTATCAAGATTGACAGTAAGATGTTTGTGAACCTTTATTACTTTATCTTTATGTAATAAGTTGTATTTAATAAAGTCTGATACAAGATCCATCTGTATGTTCTGTGGCGGTGTAATAATAAATACATTCTTCCATGATTACTGTCTGTGAAGGTTCCTATGTATCCAGGTCATAGCATAGCTAGTAGTAGTCACATTCAACTGGACTGGTTCTGTAATGTTGAAGGCCCATCATACCTTCTCCAGAACTGAAGAAGTGGGATGTAGAAGCTATAAAATGACTTCAATATTACAGAAAGTCTGGCTGAATGTGACAATCTACTACCAGCTATGCTAATAAAATATTGCTAGACAGGGTTGGTAAAGGTTGGCACACTCAGCCTGAGGACTGACAGCTGTTGGACTGTTGCCAGGGCATGTTAAGAGGCAGTGTTGCCAACCTACCAGATTGAAAATTTACTGACACAACACCCAAAATTTACTGGCATTTCCAAAAGTTACAAAATCACACTTTTAAGCGCATATTTTAGTATTTAGGCTACAAACAAGTACATAATGCAATTAGCGATGTCATTTAAGGTAGATTTTTTATTTTATTTACAATAGTAAATACAATTCATTTACACACACCTGAAATTGACTCTCACAGTGACACTGACAGCAGCACAGATGATAGACACATCACTGATATGACACCTGAGTGATAGTCTCTCTCTATGCCAGATGGTCCCTTCTGTCCAAACAGCACTGACAGTCCCGCTCCCAGCTAGAGAAATATTACACCAATTCACATCAGTCCCCCCTGCCCTTACAATAAGTCAGAACTTCCCGGTGAGATAACCCAGGCGAGTTCAGATTCATATCCCAACATGGCTGAGCCCATCCTTAGTCTGGACATGAGCAGAGATAGGAGGACCGGGCTATGTGACCAAGACAGGAACTTCAGTTGGGTTTTCTGTAAAGAAAAAACGAAACAAAAAAAAAACCAGCAGATACAAATACTATATATACATATTTTAAAAATCAGTAACTTACCATGCCCAGGATCCAGAGCTTCCCGCAGCCAGTTCTTATTACTGAAATAGAACGGGAGAACAAAGGAAGCGCCACCTAAGTGCAGTATTAGAATCTGATTTTTAATGGCAAGGTATAAGGAAGATACAGGCTCATCTGTATAAATAGTCCCGAGGGCTCCTCGAGCCTGGAAAGGGTTCCTGGTGCGTGGTATGTTAGTGGCAAGTCCATAGCACGTCCTGTGGCCACAGGAGAAGATCCGGAATCAGCGTGGAACGCACGGAAGTGACATCACAGAATCACACACGGAGGAGTTAGTCACAGGAAAGGAAAAGAGACTGGCAGGCTACGCACTCGGAGCTTCAGCTCCTTCTATTGGCCTGGAATGTATAGGCTGAATGGTGCTATTTATATGTCTGTGCTGTGGGACAACAAATCACAGCGTGGACTGGTCTCTGAACAGCCACAAATCTTCTCTAAGTGATTACAATGTGGTTAATGCGTCCTGATAGATTTGACATGGATTGTGGCATAAGCTTATACATATAACGTGATTAGAAAATTAAATGATGGAAACATAATATTTGATTGGGTAAGAAAATATATGACAAGTAAATATATGTATAATATAATATAAATATACACACACACGAAAACAACCAGTAAAAACTCACTTTTAAAATGTTATGAATATATAGATAAAAACAATAATAAAAATGACACCCTATCGTTCAACCACAAGGACAGAGTGATAGATAAGGGGCTAAAATTGTAAGGTTGATGTGTCATGAGAATTAATCGCAAAAGGGCGGAGCCCATGCATATATTAAGAGAGACACACTTAGGTGTATGTGTGTGTATATATATATATATATATATACATACATATATACATATACACACACACACACATACATATATACTACAGTAAAAATCATATGGACATATTCAAATAGCTTTTTAGCCATTTAGGTACACCTAAGTGTGTCTCTCTTAATATATGCATGGGCTCTGCCCTTTTGCGAGTAATTCTCATGACACATCAACCTTACAATTTTAGCCCCTTATCTATCACTCTGTCCTTGTGGTTGAACAATAGGGTGTCATTTTTATTATTATTTTAATTTTTTATTATTATTTTTATCTATATATTCATAACATTTTAAAAGTGAGCTTTTATTGGTTGTTTGTGTGTGTGTGTATGTATATATATATATATATATATATATATATATATATATATATATATATATATATATATATATATATATATATTTTATTATATGCATATTTACTTGTCATATATATTTTCTTACCCAATCAAATATTATGTTTCCATCATTTAATTTTCTAATCACGTTATATGTATAAGCTTATGCCACAATCCATGTCAAATCTATCAGGACGCATTAACCACATTGTAATCACTTAGAGAAGATTTGTGGCTGTTCAGAGACCAGTCCACGCTGTGATTTGTTGTCCCACAGCACGGACATATAAATAGCACCATTCAGCCTATACATTCCAGGCCAATAGAAGGAGCTAAAGCTACGAGCGCGTAGCCTGCCAGTCTCTTTTCCTTTCCTGTGACTAACTCCTCCGTGTGTGATTCTGTGACGTTACTTCCGTGCGTTCCACGCTGATTCCGGTTCTTCTCCTGTGGCCACAGGACGTGCTGTGGACCTGCCATTAACATACCACGCACCAGGAACCCTTTCCGGACTCGAGGACCCTCGGGACTACTTATACAGATGAGCCTGTATCTTCCTTACATCTTGTGAGTGTTTATGTATACCTTGCCATTAAAAACCAGCTTCTAATACTGCACTTAGGTGGCGCTTCCTTTGTTCTCCCCTTCTATTTCTGTGTACAGAGCCAGCTCTCTGATGACAGCAGCCGTCCTTATCATCCCACCATTATTTCTATTATTGGACTACTATTGTTGTGCTTATGGACTAATGACCCCCCTTTCAATACAGACTCAGTAATAGTGATTTTTTTTATTACTATTATTCTGTTTTATATTAAATGGTACCTTGCGCTCAGTTATTATCAAATTAACTATCTATGAATTTTTAATCCCGGAATTATTACTCTCACGCCGACGGTCACAGTGATACTTCACATAAATGCATCCTATGCTGAGTGTTTGCAATGGGGTGATATTACATTTTTTTCACTTAATTTAAAAATAAAAAATTAACACTTTTTTTATTTCCTTTCTTTAAAGTGGAACTTCACTTCTAAAAAAAATAAATAAATAAACGGTCCCCTGCAACAAATATTGCAATTGTTGACCTTTTAAAATGAGGTACTGACCAGTCCCTGCTATCATTCAGCAGACGGTTCTTTGCACTTCTTTGGGTCCCCAGCACCTCCATCTTGGAATTTGGGAGTCTACTGTGACTTCCTGAGCAATCTCAACCGGCACCCCACTGTGCGGTGCAATAAGACTGCAGGCTCCTTACACGTGTGACATATCCCAGGAGGCTGGGGGCAGAGAAGGGGGCGGGGTGGGCAATGTCATTCTTGCCCATGTGAGATATGAGGAAGTGGGAAGGGGGTACCTGTCCAAAAAGGTACTGGCTCCCTGAAATTAAAAAAATAAAAACACATTTCAAAGTGTTTAGGGAGGTGGACTTTAAAGTGAAAGTCTGCTTTAAACGTCATTCCGGGATCAATGTCACCCGGCCACCTACCACCATCTATGTGATTGTTGAAAAAACAAAACAAAAAAAAAACATCTAAATACCCATTTTTACATAATAGGCCACAGCCCAGAGTCTTCTCCTATTCCTATTCTGCTTGGTGTCCTTTGATGGGCAGTGATATGGACAATCCCTACAGTATGACTATCGGCTGGGTCCTCTCAGGAGTTAGAAGACAACCAAGATAATGAGAGGGGGAAGGTAGGGGATTAGAGGGCACAGGGCACCATGGCAATGCTGGATTAGTGGTCCTGCACACAACTGGTAGCAATAAGGGACCTGGATGAGTCAGTTTGGGAAGGGGGTGGGGTGGGGGGTAAAAAGGTTATTTTACTCCTGAGTGGGGCTTCAATATAACATTCTGAAGATAGAAAGCAGCATAGATAATAATAACGCCACCCCAATTCCAAAAAGTTGGGAAACTGTGTAAAATCTACATTAAAAAGAAGCAATGATTTGCTAATATGTGTAATGAAAAACTAATCCTGAGCTGCCTCAGCGTGTTCCACACCAACCAGATTAATTTTTATAACATGTTGTAGTGCTACTTTTTAGTACCTACAACTTCTATTAAAATAATAATGACAAAATATTACATACACTATAATATATATATATATATATATATGTGAATAATGAAAAGGGGCTCAAGGGGGATTTAGACCTAGAATTCTTGGGTCTGTAAGAGAGGTGAGCGGTGAATTCTCACAGTGGTGGAGAGTGAGGTGTGACACAGACATTGGGATCTAGTATACACCGATCTACACTCAGTTGTTGTGTGAAGTGTTCCATCCACAAGCAACATCCAACAACATTCCTTGTGATAGCATGGGCAGTGACAGGTACTCTTTACTGAGACATCTATTAGACCCCAGATCTCTCTTCAGCCCTCAAAGTGGTAGTAAACTCTGAATTTTGATTTCTACCTACAGGTAAGCTTATAATGAAGCTTACCTGTAGGTAAAATGAATATCTAGATATTCTAGCAAGCATCAGGTGGTGACATCACCAGCGCATGCACTCTGAAGGAACAGCATACCGGTGCCCTTCCTTCAGAGCTGTGTGCCATAGCCGAGACTCCCGCACATGTGCGCAGGAACGATGTCTTTGCGGCTCGTGAACATGGAAGGAAGACCCGGTGAAGATGGAAGCCTCTACAGTGGTGACAGCACATCGCTGGAGGGCTTTGTTTCAAGGTAAGCCTTTCATAAAGTGCTAGTATGTGGTGCACACTAGCACATTATGATATTGCTTTGCAGGAGGAAACTTTTTTTTTTTTTTTTTTCAAAAAGTTTACTAACGTTTTGAAAGCATCTGATCACACCAAGATCGGTTTGATTTAATGCTTTCCCAAGCCAGTAATGACCTGTTTGCATCCGGCAAAACCGGAAATGAAAAAATACTTGTTGCTTCTGGTTTCTTAGACCAGCCTTTCTCAATCGGGGTGCCGTGGCATCCTGGTTGAAAAAGGACATCGTAACTCCCACTCAGCACAGCAGGAGCTGGGTCGGCACAGTACAGTGAAGAGTACAGAGAAGCTCTCTGCCTCTCCCTACAGGACATTACCGGTGTGAGTGCACCAAAATTGTTGGTCTTTTTTTTGTTTATAGCGCAAAAAATAAAAACCGCAGAGATGATCAAAGACCACTAAAAGAAAGCTCTATTTGTGGGGGGGGGGGGGGACGACATACATGTTAGGTACAGTGTTGCACGACCGCGCAAATGTCAGTTAAAGTGACGCTATGCCGTATCGCAAAAAATGGCCTGGTCATGAAGGGGGGTAAACCTTGCAGAGCTGAAGTGGTTAAAGTTCACATTTTCAAAAATGAACTAACACTCTACACCCTCCCCCGATCCCCACTGTACTTACCCTTGTGGGTGCTGAGCTGTCAGTGCCCGCACAGCTGGTGTAGTGGTCCAGAGATATGAAATCCCAGCTCTTCTCCCTCTTCTTTCTGTAGGACTTCCAGGATGGATTAGAGCAGTTTTTATCCATCAGAATGGCTCTGATCTATCCAGGAAGCCTACAGAAAGAAGAGGGAGAAGAGCAGGGATTTCAAACCTCTGGATCGCTACACCAGCTGCGTGGGCACTGACAGCTCATTTATTTCTAGTTTTGCATGGCGTGTGGAAGGGTTAGAACCCCTGTAAGGTTTCTGATGCAGTCTCTTTCACCCTCACAATTGGTCACCATAACCATTGTCTCTGCAACAGAAAGTGATGGGTTGTCACCGGAAATAGAGGTGAGGGGAAATATTTTGATAGGACACCTATGACTTCTCTCAATGTGGAGATTTTCTTTCACTTCCTGTTGGGTCTCCATGACAGGAAGTGAAAAGAAATCTCCCTATTGGGACACAGCAGATAATAACTGACTGAGGAATGAACTATTTTGCATTAACCATTTGGCGACTGGTTCATTGTAGCTTTACTGCTACAGGGCGGCTGCTCTCCTGGTTAAGGGGTGTGCACACTGCTTCTGCTGTGATTAGGTCACAGCAGAAGCCAATCAGTGGGTGCCGGCCAAAGGATGAACGACAGCACCCACTGATCGGAGAGGCGACACACTGGATGGAGCTCTATCTATGTAAACAAAGCAGAGCTCTGTCCTGTCAGCAAGGATTTGCTGAATTTTGTTTTCAGGGAATAAGATCCAGCACATTCCTTAGTGAAAGCAGCACATTGTACAAACACTGGTCAGGTACACATTTAACCCTTTAATCGCCCTAGATCTTTAACCCCTTCCCAGACAGTATCATTAGTACAGTGACAGTGCATCTTATTATTACTGTATTAGTGTCACTGGTTCCCACAAAGTGCCAAACGTGTCAGTTAGTATGCGATTGTCTGCCGCAATATTGCAGTCCCATAGTAGGTTGCTGATCGCCACCATTACTAGTATAAAAACAATATATACAAATTCCAGCGTATATATACCATGGTTTGTAGATGCGATAACATTCAAGCAAACCAAACAATATACGCTTATTGTGATTTTATTTTTTACAAAAAACATGAAGCAGAATACATATTTGCCTAAACTTATGAAGAAATACGATTTTTTAATTTTTTTTATTTTACAAGATGTGCTTCAGAAAGTAAAAGATTTTTATTTTAAGGTTTTTCTGTTAATAGCGCAAAAACTAAAAGACACAGAGGAGATCAAATACCACCAAAAGAAAGCTCTATTTTTGGGGAAAATAAAAACATAACGTTTATGTACAGCGTTGCATGACCACGCAATTGTCAGGTAATGTAACGCAGTGCTGTATTGCAAAAACAGCCTGATCATGAAGGGGGGTAAATCTTCCGGTGGGTAAGTGGCTAATTGCAGTGTCTGTGCTGGGACATGCAGGGAAAACACTAGAGGGGTGCGGATGCTGCACATGGAAGGAATGTGTTTTCCTGCACTCATGTCTTCTAATAGCATTGTGCCTCATTCACACAGGCCTGACAGATGTGCCCAGCATGTCATTGTGTGTGTAGCTGTACATCGTGTGTGCTGTACTGCCCATCGTCATTTCTCTCTGCTGTTCAGCATTGTACAAAAAATAAAGAGTGCGCCCGAGTCCATATTTGGGCGGTAAGTAACGCTGTACACATGTATAGGTTTGTAAAAAGCTTTACAAATGTATGAGATTACAGGACTCATGAAGAGGAAGGCCCGGCACCAGGATAAAGCTGGACAGCCGACCTAGGGTGCCAGGATAGAGGGGGCAGTAAAATGCACCTTCACCTGTGTGGGTTAGAATCCTTCCACTGGCCCTGATCTCCATCCAGCGCTGTGCCTGAGGGCAGAGGCTCTCTCCCTTCTCATTGGCTCAGACACAGCACTGGGAGCAATTGGCTCCTGCTGCTGTCACTCACAGCCAGTAAGGGGGAGGGGGGGGGGAGCGAAGCTGTGCTCTGTATGTCTAATGGACACACAAAGCAGGGCTTGGCATTGAGCAGAAATGAGTGTCCCCATAGCAAGCGGCTTGTTATGGGGGCACTTGGAGAAGAGGAGGAGCCAGGAGTGCTGGAGGGGGACTGGAGAGAAGGAGGATTGGGGCTGCTTTGTGCAAAACCATTACACAAAGCAAAGTATAACATGTTTGTTATTTCCCCCCCCAAAAAATTTTACCTTTGGTATCGCCTTAAATCAGGTGAGCCCATCGGAGGGCCTCCTTAAATCAGGTGAACCCATCGGAGGGCCTCCTTAAATCAGGTGAACCCATCGGAGGGCCTCCTTAAACACACACAAAACGTCCGTCCTCTCTTAGGTCTCCCTCCTCTGAGACAAGAGCCATGTGACGCAGTAGCTAAAGGGGCGGGACAATCGTCATCGAGTAGGCGGGCGCACTTAGATTGGACGCGTGGACTTGTTGACATTGGGTTGCTAGGTAACCGGCACGCTGTGCCTGAGGGGCTGCGCGGCACTGAGTGGCCTGTGATTGGACAGTACAGCCGGCCTTTGTAGTCCGTCAGATACTAATGGGCGGGACTTAAAATTTGACAGCTGGGATGCTCCTTGAGCCCGCGCCGCCCATTCAATGTATTGAGTGGCCGTGGAGAGAAGCTGGAGAGGAGAGCCCACCCCCTCCCACCACGGTAAACACCTGGCATCTGTAACCATGACAACAGCATGGGGGCGTCTCTGACTCTTACACGACTCCGCTCCTGAGACGTCTATTAACACCTTTATCACAACACCGACGTAAAATTAAATTCAGCCTCCGCAGCGTCAGGATTGGAGAAGGGTTGTGGGTGGGAGGTGCCATTGAAATCTGGGATGAGGGGGCACAGCCGGCCTAGATCCGCCCATGATAAGTTTCCTTCAATCCAATACTAAATATGTCCGCCGCGGCTTCAGTAAATCCCCGCCCCTATCTCTCTAAATCCCCTAGTACAATCTCCGCCCTCTTACCAATCAAAGGCGTTCCTTTAGGGAGACATCAAGGTGGGCGTGACAGAGAACTGGCGAATCATTCTGTTCCTCTAACTGGCTGGACGCAGACTGCACCTCCCTCAGAGTGACGCACTAAGGTAACGTCCTCTCGCCGCGCGCTCGCACCTGATTGGCGCTTTTGTAGTCCGTCAGATACTAATGGGCGGGACTTAAAATTTGACAGCTGGGATGCTCCTTGAGACCGCGCCGCCCATTCAATGTATTGAGTGGCCGTGAAGAGAAACTGGAGAGGAGAGCCCACCCCCTCCCACCACGGTAAACACCTGGCATCTGTAACCATGACAACAGCATGGTGGCGTCACTGACTCTTACACGACTCTGCTCCTGAGACGTCTATTGGCACCTTTATCACAACACCGACGTAAAATTAAATTCAGCCTCCGCAGCGTCAGGATTGGAGAAGGGTTGTGGGTGGGAGGTGCCATTGAAATCTGGGATGAGAGGGCACAGCCGGCCTAGATCCGCCCATGATAAGTTTCCTTCAATCCAATACTAAAAATGTCAGCCGCGGCTTCAGTAAATCCCCGCCCCCTATCTCTCTAAATCCCCTAGTACAATCTCCGCCCTCTTACCAATCAAAGGCGTTCCTTTAGGGAGACATCAAGGTGGGCGTGACAGAGAACTGGCGAATCATTCTGTTCCTCTAACTGGCTGGACGCAGACTGCACCTCCCTCAGAGTGACGCACTAAGGTAACGTCCTCTCGCCGCGCGCTCGCACCTGATTGGCAGTCTCTGCTGCAGGCTCCGCCCTTCATTTCTGCTGTCTTTCAGCTCGCGGCCCCGCCTCTCACCAGCAGGCGTGGCCTGTGTTCTCCCGGCCCCTGACTCCTCCCCTACGATCTCTGGCTGTGCATCTTATTGATAACATGCTGCTGGATCAGCTTTTGTCAGCCGACCAGCCAGGTAGAGTGAAGGGGGAGGAGCCAAGGGAGGTCTAAGGAGACCCCACCTTGGGATAGTGACCTGGAGACTTGTGAAGGGAGCCGGAGCGTACATGGAACATGGAGCATAGAGTCCAAAGCTGACATTGAGAGAGTGCAAGTGAGTAACTTCGATCCCAACCCACACCAACGCTGCTACTGATCCCATCCCCCCCAACATCTGCCAGTGATCCCCCCCCCCCCCAGCATCTGCCAGTGATCCCCCCACCCCCACATCATCTGCCTGTGATCCCACCCACCACCCCCCCAGCATCTGCCAGGGATCCCACCCACCACCCCCCCAGCATCTGCCAGGGATCCCACCCACCACCCCCCCAGCATCAGCCAGGGATCCCACCCACCACCCCCCCAGCATCTGCCAGTGATCCCACCCACCCCTCCCAGCATCTGCCAGTGATCCCAACCACCCCCCCTCCCCAGCATCTGCCAGTGATCCCACCCACCCCCCTCCAAGATCTGAAAGTGATCCCACCCACCCCCCTCCCTCCCCAGCATCTGCCAGTGATCCCAACCACCCCCCCCCCCCCAGCATCTGCCAGTGTTTCCACCACCCCCAG
Organism: Aquarana catesbeiana; assembly: GCF_042186555.1. NCBI lineage: Eukaryota > Metazoa > Chordata > Amphibia > Anura > Ranidae > Aquarana > Aquarana catesbeiana. Next base: position 66,056,465 of record NC_133327.1, read on the forward strand.
CATCTGCCAGTGATTTCCCCCCCCACAGCATCTGCCAGTGATACCACCCCCCCACAGCATCTGCCAGTGATCCCACCTACTACCCCCCACAGCATCTGCCAGTGTTTCCACCACCCCCAGCATCTGCCAGTGATCCCAACCCCCCCCCCCCCAGCATCTGCCAGTGATCCCAACCACCCCCCCCCAGCATCTGCCAGTGATCCCAACCACCCCCCCAGCATCTGCCAGTGATCCCAACCACCCCCCCCCCCAGCATCTGCCAGTGATTCCAACCACCCCCAAGCATCGGCCAGTGATCCCAACTACCCCTCCCCCCAGCATCTAAAAGTGATCCCAACCCTCCTCCCCAGCATCTGCCAGTGATCTCCACCCACCCCACCCCCTCCCCACCATCTGCCAGTGACCCCACCCCAGCATCTGCCAGTGACCCCCCCCCCCCCAGCATCTGCCAGTGACCCCCCCCCCCAGCATCTGCCAGTGACCCCCCCCCCCCAGCATCTGCCAGTGACCCCCCCCCCCAGCATCTGCCAGTGACCCCCCCCCCCAGCATCTGCCAGTGACCCCCCCCCCAGCATCTGCCAGTGACCCCCCCCAGCATCTGCCAGTGACCCCCCCCCCAGCATCTGCCAGTGACCCCCCCCCCCAGCATCTGCCAGTGACCCCCCCCCCCCAGCATCTGCCAGTGACCCCCCCCCCCCAGCATCTGCCAGTGACCCCCCCCCCAGCATCTGCCAGTGACCCCCCCCCCCAGCATCTGCCAGTGACCCCCCCCCCCAGCATCTGCCAGTGACCCCCCCCCCAGCATCTGCCAGTGACCCCCCCCAGCATCTGCCAGTGATTCCACCCCCCCCCAGCATCTGAAAGTGATCCCAACCCCCCTCCAAGATCTGAAAGTGATCCCACCCACCCCTCCCCAGCATCTGCCAGTGATCCCAACCACCCCCTCACTCCCCAGCATCTGCCAGTGATCCCAACCACCCCCTCACTCCCCAGCATCTGCCAGTGATCCCAACCACCCCCTCACTCCCCAGCATCTGCCAGTGATCCCAACCACCCCCTCACTCCCCAGCATCTGCCAGTGATCCCAACCACCCCCTCACTCCCCAGCATCTGCCAGTGATCCCAACCACCCCCCCCAGCATCTGCCAGTGATCCCAACCACCCCCCCCAGCACCTGCCAGTGATCCCAACCACCCCCCCCAGCACCTGCCAGTGATCCCAACCACCCCCCCCAGCACCTGCCAGTGATCCCAACCCCCCCCCCCCAGCATCTGCCAGTGATCCCAACCACCCCCCCCCCCCCCAGCATCTGCCAGTGATCCCAACCACCCCCCCCCCCCCCAGCATCTGCCAGTGATCCCAACCACCCCCCCCCCCAGCATCTGCCAGTGATCCCAACCCCCCCCCCAGCATCTGCCAGTGATCCCAACCACCCCCCCCCCAGCATCTGCCAGTGATCCCAACCACCCCCCCCCCAGCATCTGCCAGTGATCCCAACCACCCCCCCAGCATCTGCCAGTGATCCCAACCACCCCCACAGCATCTGCCAGTGATCCCCACCACCCCCCCAGCATCTGGCAGTGATCCCAACCACCACCCCCAGCATCTGGCAGTGATCCCAACCACCCCCCTCCCAGCATCTGGCAGTGATCCCAACCACCCCCCTCCCAGCATCTGGCAGTGATCCCAACCACCCCCCTCCCAGCATCTGGCAGTGATCCCAACCACCCCCCTCCCAGCATCTGGCAGTGATCCCAACCACCCCCCTCCCAGCATCTGGCAGTGATCCCAACCACCCCCCTCCCAGCATCTGGCAGTGATCCCAACCACCCCCCTCCCAGCATCTGGCAGTGATCCCAACCACCCCCCTCCCAGCATCTGGCAGTGATCCCAACCACCCCCCTCCCAGCATCTGGCAGTGATCCCAACCACCCCCCCCCCCAGCATCTGCCAGTGATCCCAACCCCCCCCAGCATCTGCCAGTGATCCCAACCCCCCCCCCCAGCATCTGCCAGTGATCCCAACCCCCCCCCCCAGCATCTGCCAGTGATCCCAACCACCACCCCCTAGCATCTGCCAGTGATCCCAACCCCCCCCCCAGCATCTGCCAGTAGTCCCAACCACCCCCAAGCATCGGCCAGTGATCCCAACCACCCCTCCCCCCAGCATCTGAAAGTGATCCCAACCCTCCTCCCCAGCATCTGCCAGTGATCCCACCCACCACCCAGCATCTGCCAGTGATCTCCACCCACCCCACCCCCTCCCCAGCATCTGCCAGTGACCCCACCCACCCCCCCCAGCATCTGCCAGTGATCTCCACCCCCCCACCCCCTCCCCAGCATCTGCCAGTGACCCCACCCACCCCCCCCAGCATCTGCCAGTGATTCCCCCCCCAGCATCTGCCAGTGATTTCCCCCCCCCCCCCCCAGCATCTGCCAGTGATTCCCCCCCCCCCCCCCCCCAGCATCTGCCAGTGATTTCCCCCCCCCCCCCACAGCATCTGCCAGTGATCCCACCCTCCCCCACAGCATCTGCCAGTGTTTCCACCCCCCACAGCATCTGCCAGTGTTTCCACCCCCCCACAGCATCTGCCAATGTTTCCACCTCCCCACAGCATCTGCCAGTGATACCACCCCCCCACAGCATCTGCCAGTGATACCACCCCCCCACAGCATCTGCCAGTGATACCACCCCCCCACAGCATCTGCCAGTGATCCCACCCACCACCCCCCCCACATCATCTGCCAGTGATCCCACCTACCACCCCCCACAGCATCTGCCAGTGTTTCCACAACCCCAAACATCTGCCAGTGTTTCCAACACCCCCAGCATCTGCCAGTGATCCGACCCCCCCCCCCCAGCATCTGCCAGGGATTCCACCCACCATCCCCCCAGCATCTGACAGTGATCCCCAAAGCATCTTCCAGTGACCCCCCCCCCCAGCATCTTCCAGTGACCCCCCCCCCAGCATCTTCCAGTGACCCCCCCCCAGCATCTTCCAGTGACCCCCCCCCCAGCATCTTCCAGTGACCCCCCCCAGCATCTTCCAGTGACCCCCCCCAGCATCTGCCAGTGACCCCCCCCCCACCATCTGCCAGTGACCCCCCCCAGCATCTGCCAGTGACCCCCCCCCAGCATCTGCCAGTGACCCCCCCCCCAGCATCTGCCAGTGACCCCCCCCCAGCATCTGCCAGTGACCCCCCCCCAGCATCTGCCAGTGACCCCCCCCAGCATCTGCCAGTGACCCCCCCCCAACATCTGCCAGTGACCCCCCCCAGCATCTGCCAGTGACCCCCCCCCAGCATCTGCCAGTGACCCCCCCCCCAGCATCTGCCAGTGACCCCCCCCCCAGCATCTGCCAGTGACCCCCCCCCCCCAGCATCTGCCAGTGACCCCCCCCCAGCATCTGCCAGTGACCCCCCCCCAGCATCTGCCAGTGACCCCCCCCCAGCATCTGCCAGTGACCCCCCCCCCAGCATCTGCCAGTGACCCCCCCCCAGCATCTGCCAGTGACCCCCCCCCAGCATCTGCCAGTGACCCCCCCCCAGCATCTGCCAGTGACCCCCCCCCCAGCATCTGCCAGTGACCCCCCCCCCAGCATCTGCCAGTGACCCCCCCCCCAGCATCTGCCAGTGACCCCCCCCCCAGCATCTGCCAGTGACCCCCCCCCACCCCCTCACTCCCCAGCATCTGCCAGTGATCCCAACCACCCCTCCCAGCATCTGCCAGTGATCCCAACCACCCCCCCCAGCATCTGCCAGTGACCCCCCCCCCCCAGCATCTGCCAGTGACCCCCCCCCCCAGCATCTGCCAGTGACCCCCCCCCCCCAGCATCTGCCAGTGACCCCCCCCCCAGTATCTGCCAGTGACCCCCCCCCAGCATCTGCCAGTGATTCCACCCCCCCCCCCCAGCATCTGAAAGTGATCCCAACCCCCCTCCCCAGCATTTGCCAGTGATCCTAACCCCCCCCTCCCCAGCATTTGCCAGTGATCCTAACCCCTCCTCCCCAGCATCTGCCAGTGATCCTAACCCCCCTCCAAGATCTGAAAGTGATCCCACGCACCCCTCCCCAGCATCTGCCAGTGATCCCAACCACCCCCTCACTCCCCAGCATCTGCCAGTGATCCCAACCACCCCCTCACTCCCCAGCATCTGCCAGTGATCCCAACCACCCCCTCACTCCCCAGCATCTGCCAGTGATCCCAACCACCCCCTCACTCCCCAGCATCTGCCAGTGATCCCAACCACCCCCCCCCAGCATCTGCCAGTGATCCCAACCACCCCCCCCCAGCATCTGCCAGTGATCCCAACCACCCCCCCCCAGCATCTGCCAGTGATCCCAACCACCCCCCCCAGCATCTGCCAGTGATCCCAACCACCCACCCCCCCAGCATCTGCCAGTGATCCCAACCACCCACCCCCCCAGCATCTGCCAGTGATCCCAACCACCCACCCCCCCAGCATCTGCCAGTGATCCCAACCACACCCCCCCCAGCATCTGCCAGTGATCCCAACCCCCCCCCCCCAGCATCTGCCAGTGATCCCAACCCCCCCCCCCAGCATCTGCCAGTGATCCCAACCACCACCCCCCCCAGCATCTGCCAGTGATCCCAACCACCCCCCCCCCAGCATCTGCCAATGATCCCAACCACCCCCCCAGCATCTGCCAGTGATCCCAACCACCCCCCCAGCATCTGCCAGTGATCCCAACCACCCCCCCAGCATCTGCCAGTGATCCCCACCACCCCCCCAGCATCTGGCAGTGATCCCAACCACCGCCCCCAGCATCTGGCAGTGATCCCAACCACCCCCCTCCCAGCATCTGGCAGTGATCCCAACCACCCCCCTCCCAGCATCTGGCAGTGATCCCAACCACCCCCCTCCCAGCATCTGGCAGTGATCCCAACCACCCCCCTCCCAGCATCTGGCAGTGATCCCAACCACCCCCCTCCCAGCATCTGGCAGTGATCCCAACCACCCCCCCCCCCCCCAGCATCTGCCAGTGATCCCAACCCCCCCCCCAGCATCTGCCAGTGATCCCAACCCCCCCCCCCAGCATCTGCCAGTGATCCCAACCCCCCCCCAGCATCTGCCAGTGATCCCAACCCCCCCCCAGCATCTGTCAGTGATCCCAACCCCCCCCCAGCATCTGCCAGTAGTCCCAACCACCCCCAAGCATCGGCCAGTGATCCCAACCACCCCTCCCCCCAGCATCTGAAAGTGATCCCAACCCTCCTCCTCAGCATCTGCCAGTGATCCCACCCACCACCCAGCATCTGCCAGTGATCTCCACCCCCCCACCCCCTCCCCAGCATCTGCCAGTGACCCCACCCACCCCCCCCAGCATCTGCCAGTGATTCCCCCCCCAGCATCTGCCAGTGATTTCCCCCCCCCCCCAGCATCTGCCAGTGATTTCCCCCCCCCCAGCATCTGCCAGTGATTTCCCCCCCCCCCAGCATCTGCCAGTGATTCCCCCCCTCCCCCACAGCATCTGCCAGTGTTTCCACCCCCCCACAGCATCTGCCAGTGTTTCCACCCCCCCACAGCATCTGCCAGTGTTTCCACCTCCCCACAGCATCTGCCAGTGATACCACCCCCCCCACAGCATCTGCCAGTGATACCACCCCCCCCACAGCATCTGCCAGTGATACCACCCCCCCCACAGCATCTGCCAGTGATACCACCCCCCCCACAGCATCTGCCAGTGATACCACCCCCCCACAGCATCTGCCAGTGATCCCACCCACCACCCCCCCCACATCATCTGCCAGTGATCCCACCTACCACCCCCCACAGCATCTGCCAGTGTTTCCACAACCCCAAACATCTGCCAGTGTTTCCAACACCCCCAGCATCTGCCAGTGATCCGACCCCCCCCCCCCAGCATCTGCCAGGGATTCCACCCACCACCCCCCCAGCATCTGACAGTGATCCCCAAAGCATCTTCCAGTGACCCCCCCCCCCCAGCATCTTCCAGTGACCGCCCCCCCAGCATCTTCCAGTGACCCCCCCCCCAGCATCTTCCAGTGACCCCCCCCCAGCATCTTCCAGTGACCCCCCCCCCAGCATCTTCCAGTGACCCCCCCCCAGCATCTTCCAGTGACCCCCCCCAGCATCTGCCAGTGACCCCCCCCCGGCATCTGCCAGTGACCCCCCCCCCCGGCATCTGCCAGTGACCCCCCCCCCGGCATCTGCCAGTGACCCCCCCCCCCAGCATCTGCCAGTGACCCCCCCCCCAGCATCTGCCAGTGACCCCCCCCAGCATCTGCCAGTGACCCCCCCCCAGCATCTGCCAGTGACCCCCCCCCCAGCATCTGCCAGTGACCCCCCCCCCAGCATCTGCCAGTGACCCCCCCCCCCAGCATCTGCCAGTGACCCCCCCCCAGCATCTGCCAGTGACCCCCCCCCCAGCATCTGCCAGTGACCCCCCCCCCCAGCATCTGCCAGTGACCCCCCCCCCCAGCATCTGCCAGTGACCCCCCCCCCAGCATCTGCCAGTGACCCCCCCCCCAGCATCTGCCAGTGACCCCCCCCCAGCATCTGCCAGTGACCCCCCCCCCCCAGCATCTGCCAGATCTGAAAGTGATCCCACCCACCCCTCCCCAGCATCTGCCAGTGATCCCAACCACCCCCTCACTCCCCAGCATCTGCCAGTGATCCCAACCACCCCCTCACTCCCCAGCATCTGCCAGTGATCCCAACCACCCCCTCACTCCCCAGCATCTGCCAGTGATCCCAACCACCCCCTCACTCCCCAGCATCTGCCAGTGATCCCAACCACCCCCCCAGCATCTGCCAGTGATCCCAACCACCCCCCCCAGCATCTGCCAGTGATCCCAACCACCCCCCCCAGCATCTGCCAGTGATCCCAACCACCCCCCCCAGCATCTGCCAGGGATTCCACCCACCACCCCCCCAGCATCTGACAGTGATCCCCAAAGCATCTTCCAGTGACCCCCCCCCCCAGCATCTTCCAGTGACCCCCCCCCCCCAGCATCTTCCAGTGACCCCCCCCCCCCCAGCATCTTCCAGTGACCCCCCCCCCAGCATCTTCCAGTGACCCCCCCCCCAGCATCTTCCAGTGACCCCCCCCCCCAGCATCTTCCAGTGACCCCCCCCAGCATCTGCCAGTGACCCCCCCCAGCATCTGCCAGTGACCCCCCCCCCAGCATCTGCCAGTGACCCCCCCCCCCAGCATCTGCCAGTGACCCCCCCCCCCAGCATCTGCCAGTGACCCCCCCCCCAGCATCTGCCAGTGACCCCCCCCCCCAGCATCTGCCAGTGACCCCCCCCCCAGCATCTGCCAGTGACCCCCCCCCCAGCATCTGCCAGTGACCCCCCCCCCCAGCATCTGCCAGTGACCCCCCCCCCAGCATCTGCCAGTGACCCCCCCCAGCATCTGCCAGTGACCCCCCCCAGCATCTGCCAGTGACCCCCCCCCAGCATCTGCCAGTGACCCCCCCCCCAGCATCTGCCAGTGACCCCCCCCCAGCATCTGCCAGTGACCCCCCCCCCAGCATCTGCCAGTGACCCCCCCCCCCCAGCATCTGCCAGTGACCCCCCCCCCCAGCATCTGCCAGTGACCCCCCCCCCCAGCATCTGCCAGTGACCCCCCCCCCAGCATCTGCCAGATCTGAAAGTGATCCCACCCACCCCTCCCCAGCATCTGCCAGTGATCCCAACCACCCCCTCACTCCCCAGCATCTGCCAGTGATCCCAACCACCCCCTCACTCCCCAGCATCTGCCAGTGATCCCAACCACCCCCTCACTCCCCAGCATCTGCCAGTGATCCCAACCACCCCCTCACTCCCCAGCATCTGCCAGTGATCCCAACCACCCCCCCAGCATCTGCCAGTGATCCCAACCACCCCCCCCAGCATCTGCCAGTGATCCCAACCACCCCCCCCAGCATCTGCCAGTGATCCCAACCACCCACCCCCCCAGCATCTGCCAGTGATCCCAACCACCCCCCCCCCCCAGCATCTGCCAGTGATCCCAACCACCCCCCCCCCCCCAGCATCTGCCAGTGATCCCAACCACCCCCCCCCCCCAGCATCTGCCAGTGATCCCAACCACCCCCCCCCCCCAGCATCTGCCAGTGATCCCAACCACCCCCCCCCCCAGCATCTGACAGTGATCCCCACAGCATCTGACAGTGATCGCACCCACCCCTCCCCAGCATCTGACAGTGATCCCAACCACCCCCCCAGCATCTGCCAGTGATCCCAACCACCCCCCCAGCATCTGCCAGTGATCCCACCCACCCCCCTCCCCAGCATCTACCAATTATCCCACCCCCAGCATCCAGGCTCTACCAGTGATCCCAACCTCCCCCCCTAGCATCTGAAAGTGATCCCACCCCACCCCCCCAGCATCTGCCAGTGATCCCAACCTCCCTCCCCAGCATCTGCCAGTGATCTGACCCCCCCCTCCCGCAGAATCTGCCAGGGATCCCACCCACCCCCCAGCATTTACCAGGGATCCCAACCACCCCCCCCCCCATCATCTGCCAGTGATCCCAACCACCCCCCCCCTCCAGCATTTGAAAGTGATCCCACGCATCCCTCCTCAGCATCTGACAGTGATTCCCCCCCTCCAGCATCTGCCAGTGGTCCCACCCACCCCCAGCATCTGAAAGTGATCACACCCACCCCCAGCATCTGAAAGTTATCACACCCACCCCCCCAGCATCTGCTAGTGATCGAAACCCCCCCAACATCTGCCAGTGATCCCACCCCCCCAGCATCAAAGTGATCCCAACCACCCCCCCAGCATCTGCCAGTGATTCCAACCACCACCCCCCCAGCATCTGAAAGTGATCCCATCCCCCCTCCCCAGCATCTGCCAGGGTTTCCCCCCACCTTCCCCCCAGCATCTGCCAGGGATCCCCCCCACCTCCCCCCCAGCATCTGCCAGGGATCCCACCTCCCCCCCCAGCATCTGCCTGTGATCCCAACCACCCCCCCAGCATCTGCCTGTGATCCCAACCACCCCCCCAGCATCTGCCTGTGATCCCAACCACCCCCCCAGCATCTGCCAGTGATCCAAACCACCCCCCCTGCATCTGCCAGTGATCCAAACCACCCCCCCTGCATCTGCCAGTGATCCAAACCACCCCCCCTGCATCTGCCAGTGATCCAAACCACCCCCCCTGCATCTGCCAGTGATCCAAACCACCCCCCCCTGCATCTGCCAGTGATCCAAACCACCCCCCCTGCATCTGCCAGTGATCCAAACCACCCCCCCCCCTGCATCTGCCAGTAAACCCAACCACCCCCCCAGCATCTGAAAGTGATCCCAAACCCCCCCCCTCCCCAGCATCTGAAAGTGATCCCAAACCCCCTCCCCAGCATCTGCCAGTGATCCCAAATCCCCTCCCCAGCGTCTGCCAGTGATCCCAAACCCCCTCCCCAGCGTCTGCCAGTGATCCCAAACCCCCTCCCCAGCATCTGCCAGTGATCCCAAACCCCCTCCCCAGCATCTGCCAGTGATCCCAAACCCCCTCCCCAGCATCTGCCAGTGATCCCAAACCCCCTCCCCAGCATCTGCCAGTGATCCCAAACCCCCTCCCCAGCATCTGCCAGTGATCCCAAACCCCCTCCCCAGCATCTGCCAGTGATCCCAAACCCCCTCCCCAGCATCTGCCAGTGATCCCAACCCCCCTCCCCAGCATCTGACAGTGATCTGACCCCCCCAAGCATCTGCCAGTGATCCCACCCCCACCAACATCTGCCAGTGATCCCAACCCCCCCCCCCAGCATTTGAAAGTGATCCTACACATCCCACCCACCCCTCCCCAGCATCTGACAGTGATCCAAACCGCCCCCCCCCTGCATCTGCCAGTGATCCAAACCGCCCCCCCCTGCATCTGCCAGTGATCCAAACCGCCCCCCCCTGCATCTGCCAGTGATCCAAACCACCCCCCCCTGCATCTGCCAGTGATCCAAACCACCCCCCCCTGCATCTGCCAGTGATCCAAACCACCCCCCCTGCATCTGCCAGTGATCCAAACCACCCCCCCTGCATCTGCCAGTAAACCCAACCACCCCCCCAGCATCTGAAAGTGATCCCCAACCCCCTCCCCAGCATCTGCCAGTGATCCCAAACCCCCTCCCCAGCATCTGCCAGTGATCCCAAACCCCCTCCCCAGCATCTGCCAGTGATCCCAAACCCCCTCCCCAGCATCTGCCAGTGATCCCAACCCCCCCCCCCAGCATTTGAAAGTGATCCTACGCATCCCACCCACCCCTCCCCAGCATCTGAAAGTGATCACAACCCCCCTCCCCAGCATCTGACAGTGATCTGACCCCCCCCCAGCATCTGCCAGTGATCCTCCCCCCAGCATCTGCCAGTGATCCTCCCCCCAGTATCTGCCAGTGATTCCAGCCCCTCCCCCCAGCATCTGCCAGTGATTCCAGCCCCTCCCCCCAGCATCTGCCAGTGATTCCAGCCCCTCCCCCCAGCATCTGCCAGTGATTCCAGCCCCTCCCCCCAGCATCTGCCAGTGATGCCAGCCCCCCCCCAGCATCTGCCAGTGATCTAGCCCCCCCCCCCCAGCATCTGCCAGTGATGCCAGCCCCCCCCCCCAGCATCTGCCAGTGATGCCAGCCCCCCCCCCAGCATCTGCCAGTGATGCCAGCCCCCCCCCCCAGCATCTGCCAGTGATGCCAGCCCCCCCCCCCCCAGCATCTGCCAGTGATGCCAGCCCCCCCCCCAGCATCTGCCAGTGATGCCAGCCCCCCCCCCAGCATCTGCCAGTGATGCCAGCCCCCCCCCCCAGCATCTGCCAGTGATGCCAGCCCCCCCCCCCAGCATCTGCCAGTGATGCCAGCCCCCCCCCCAGCATCTGCCAGTGATCCTCCCCCCAGCATCTGCCAGTGATCCTCCCCCCAGTATCTGCCAGTGATTCCAGCCCCTCCCCCCAGCATCTGCCAGTGATTCCAGCCCCTCCCCCCAGCATCTGCCAGTGATTCCAGCCCCTCCCCCCAGCATCTGCCAGTGATTCCAGCCCCTCCCCCCAGCATCTGCCAGTGATTCCAGCCCCCCCCAGCATCTGCCAGTGATGCCAGCCCCCCCCCAGCATCTGCCAGTGATCTAGCCCCCCCCCCCCCCAGCATCTGCCAGTGATGCCAGCCCCCCCCCCAGCATCTGCCAGTGATGCCAGCGCCCCCCCCCAGCATCTGCCAGTGATGCCAGCCCCCCCCCCCAGCATCTGCCAGTGATGCCAGCCCCCCCCCCCCAGCATCTGCCAGTGATGCCAGCCCCCCCCCCCAGCATCTGCCAGTGATGCCAGCCCCCCCCCCAGCATCTGCCAGTGATGCCAGCCCCCCCCCCAGCATCTGCCAGTGATGCCAGCCCCCCCCCCCAGCATCTGCCAGTGATGCCAGCCCCCCCCCCCAGCATCTGCCAGTGATGCCAGCCCCCCCCCCAGCATCTGCCAGTGATGCCAGCCCCCCCCCCAGCATCTGCCAGTGATGCCAGCCCCCCCCCCAGCATCTGCCAGTGATGCCAGCCCCCCCCCCAGCATCTGCCAGTGATGCCAGCCCCCCCCCCCAGCATCTGCCAGTGATGCCAGCCCCCCCCCCAGCATCTGCCAGTGATGCCAGCCCCCCCCCCAGCATCTGCCAGTGATGCCAGCCCCCCCCCCAGCATCTGCCAGTGATGCCAGCCCCCGCCCCCAGCATCTGCCAGTGATGCCAGCCCCCGCCCCCAGCATCTGCCAGTGATGCCAGCCCCCGCCCCCAGCATCTGCCAGTGATGCCAACCCCCCCCAGCATCTGCCAGGGATCCAACCCACCCCCCAGCATCTGCCAGTGATCCCAACCACCCCCCCCCAGCATTTGAAAGTGATCCCACGCATCCCTCCTCAGCATCTGACAGTGATCCCACCCACCCTTCCCCTGCATTTGACAGTGATCCCAGCTACCCCCCCCCCAAGCATCTGACAGTGATCTGATCCCACCCACCCCCAGCATCTGCCAGTGATCCAAACCACCCCCGAGCATCTGCCAGTGATCCCAACCAACCCCCCCAACATTTGAAAGTGATCCCACGCATCCCTCCTCAGCATCTGCTAGTGATCCCACCCCACCCCCACCCCCCAGTCTCTGCCAGTGATCTCAACCCCCCCCCCAGCATCTGAAACCCTCCCCCAGCATCTAAAGGTGATACCTCTCACCTCTTCGAATCATCTGCCAGTGATCCCAACCACTCCCCCCCCCCCCCCCCAGCATCTGCCAGTGATTCCACCCCCCCAGCATCTGCCAGTGATTCCACCCCCCCCCCAGCATCTGCCAGTGATTCCACCCCCCCCCCAGCATCTGCCAGTGATTCCACCCCCCCCCCCAGCATCTACCAGTGATTCCACCCCCCCCCCCAGCATCTACCAGTGATTCCACCCCCCCCCCAGCATCTGCCAGTGATTCCTCCCCCCACCCCCCCCCCAGCATCTGCCAGTGATTCCACCCCCCCCCCCCAGCATCTGCCAGTGATTCCCCCCCCCCCCAGCATCTGCCAGTGATTCCACCCCCCCAGCATCTGCCAGTGATTCCCCCCCCCCCAGCATCTGCCAGTGATTCCACCCCCCCAGCATCTGCCAGTGATTCCACCCCCCCAGCATCTGCCAGTGATTCCACCCCCCCCAGCATCTGCCAGTGATTCCACCCCCCCCAGCATCTGCCAGTGATTCCACCCCCCCCAGCATCTGCCAGTGATTCCACCCCCCCCAGCATCTGCCAGTGATTCCACCCCCCCCAGCATCTGCCAGTGATTCCACCCCCCCCCAGCATCTGCCAGTGATTCCACCCCCCCCAGCATCTGCCAGTGATTCCACCCCCCCCAGCATCTGCCAGTGATTCCACCCCCCCCAGCATCTGCCAGTGATTCCACCCCCCCCAGCATCTGCCAGTGATTCCACCCCCCCCAGCATCTGCCAGTGATTCCACCCCCCCCAGCATCTGCCAGTGATTCCACCCCCCCCAGCATCTGCCAGTGATTCCACCCCCCCCAGCATCTGCCAGTGATTCCACCCCCCCCAGCATCTGCCAGTGATTCCACCCCCCCCAGCATCTGCCAGTGATTCCACCCCCCCAGCATCTGCCAGTGATTCCACCCCCCCAGCATCTGCCAGTGATTCCACCCCCCCAGCATCTGCCAGTGATTCCACCCCCCCAGCATCTGCCAGTGATTCCACCCCCCCAGCATCTGCCAGTGATTCCACCCCCCCAGCATCTGCCAGTGATTCCACCCCCCCAGCATCTGCCAGTGATTCCACCCCCCCAGCATCTGCCAGTGATTCCACCCCCCCAGCATCTGCCAGTGATTCCACCCCCCCAGCATCTGCCAGTGATTCCACCCCCCCAGCATCTGCCAGTGATTCCACCCCCCCAGCATCTGCCAGTGATTCCACCCCCCCAGCATCTGCCAGTGATTCCACCCCCCCAGCATCTGCCAGTGATTCCACCCCCCCAGCATCTGCCAGTGATTCCACCCCCCCAGCATCTGCCAGTGATTCCACCCCCCCAGCATCTGCCAGTGATTCCACCCCCCCAGCATCTGCCAGTGATTCCACCCCCCCAGCATCTGCCAGTGATTCCACCCCCCCAGCATCTGCCAGTGATTCCACCCCCCCAGCATCTGCCAGTGATTCCACCCCCCCAGCATCTGCCAGTGATTCCACCCCCCCAGCATCTGCCAGTGATCCCACCACTCCCCGAGCAGCTGCCAGTGAAACCCACCCACCCCACCAGCATCTACCAGTGATCCCACCGCCCCCCCACCCTAGCATCTGCCAGTGATCCCACCCCCAGCATTTGCCAGCGATCCCACCCACCCAACCCCCCCAGCATCTGCCAGTAATCCATCCCAACCCCCCCAGCATCTGCCAGTGATCCCACCCCCCCAGCATCTGCCACTGATCCCAACCCCCCCTCCCCAGCATCTGAAAGTGATCCCAACCCCCCTCCCCAGCATCTTAAAGTGATCCCAATCCCCCCCAGCATCTGCCAGTGATCCGACCCCCCCCCCCCCCACAGCATCTGCCATTGAACCCAACCACCCCCTCCCCAGCATCTGAAAGTGATCCCACCCCTCCCCAGCATCGGACAGTGATCCCAACTACCCCCCCCCCCCCCCGATATCTGCCAGTGATCCGACTCCCCCCCCCAGCATCTGCCAGTGTTCCCACTCTCTCCCCAACATCTGCCAGTGATCCCACCCCCAGCATCTGCCAGTGATCCCAACCACACCCTCCCCTGGACAGAGATGGAGCTCAGGTAAGTAATTAGGGGGTGCTGGGGAGGCTGCTACACACAAGGGTTTTTTTTTTTTTTTTTCTTGTGATCAGCCGAGTCAATGAAACTCGGCGAGTAAGGGGTCGATCTCGACCCCTTACCACGTGATCATCTGTCAGCCAATGACAGCTGATCATGTGATGTAAACAAAAGATGAGTAATCAGCCTTTTCTGTTTGCTCGTGCTAACAGCGCGAGCAGAAAAAAAAATGCCAATCAATGGCTTTTGTCAGAGGGACAGCGTCTGCTCTCCGCCACGCCCTACACGTTACGTCCCCAGATGAAGTCACGAGCGGTGACATAACGCGTAGGGCGTGGCGGAGAGCAGACGTAAACCGGAAGTCACGTAAGGATGCGCCTCAGATGCCGCTCCTTCTGTTTAATGCTATTTTAACAGTTTTTAAATGTAAGAGACCACTTTTTAGATAATCATAAAGCAGTTCATCCATTATACTACACCATTGGAGGCTTCTTTCTCTTCCCTCCCCCTTTTTCACCCCACCGGGCTGGTGGAGCCTGGGTGGGAAATCTTTTTCAATAGATTATCCTCACATTAATTGAGAAGACAAATCAGCCACTAACAGATGTTAAACCTGGACTACTATCATGCTATAACGCAGAGTGCCAACCAAAAGAAATCCATCGATGCCTGAATTAACTTCTCTTAAGGTGAGAGTTCTGAGAGCCTGATAAGACCGGGACTTTCTATATGAAGATTACCATTAATATCTACAAATTTTCCCACTTATTTGATCCCAGCTGATTCACTTCGCTATTATGAACTTTACACTTTATCATTCATTCAATATCACGATATTTGCATATTTGTCTATTCAGGTGTAATTATTTTCCTTTTACACATATGTATGAGTCACGTTCCACAATACAAGGTGAAAGATTTGATGCGCGAGATCCTTTTATCTTCACGGTCATTAGAGTGTAATGTGAACATTTTTGATTTTGCTGCAGTCTATTTTAGACATCATCACATTTAGTTACTATTATTGCTCACGTTAGATTATTTTTGATATTTTGTTGTCACTATTCCACTATTTCTCGCATTAGCGCGAAGGACATTTCCACTTCTTCTAGTTTGACACCCAAGTATCTGTGCTGCCTGCCAGTGACCACCAGTGGCACCTGCCAGTGCATAGCAATGCCAACCAGTGCCCACCTGTGCAACCTTTCAGTGTCACCTAGTGCCTTATCAGTGCCCAACAGTGCCACCTCATCAGTACACATCAATGAAGGAGAAAAATTAACTGTTTACAAAATTTTATAACAAACTTAGCAGTGATTAAATACCACCAAAAGAAAGCTCTATTTGTGGTAAAAAAAATGATAAAAATGTCATTTGGGTACAGTGTTGCATGACCGTGCAATTGTCATTCAAAGTGTGACAGCATTGAAAGCTGAAAATTGGCTTGGGCAGGAAGGGGTTTTAACCACTTGCCACCTGCTATATAGCAAAACGACGGCAGCAAAGTGGTTTCAATACCCTGACCAGATGTCATATGACATTTTCAGGTTATTAAAATTGTTAAGCCGCTGCGAGCCCCCGGGGACGCGCATTGCGGCGATCGTTGTTGCGCTGTGTCAATCTGACACACCGTAACTCCGATCTAGGTAGTCTCTGACGGATACTCTTTACCATGTGATCAGCCTGTCCAATCACGGCTGATCACGATGTAAACAGGAAGAGCCGGTGATCGGCTTTTCTTCACTCGCGTCTGTCAGACGCGAGTAGAGGAGAGCTGATCGGCTGCTACTCTGACAGGGGGGGTCTGTGCTGATTGATTATCAGCGCAGCCCCCCGAGGATGCCACCAGACCACCAGGGATGCCCACCACTAGGTATGCCACCCTAGACCACCAGGGATGCCAATCAGTGCCCACAATGGGCATCACCAATTGGCAGGCATTATTGTTTGGCACTGATTGGCATCCATCAGTACCATTTCTTAGTGTTCAGTGCCGCATATTAGTTCCCATCATCAGTGCCCATCAGTGAAGGAGAAAACTTACTTATTTACAAAGTTTTGTAACTGAATCAAAAAAAAAAAAAATGTCAAAATTTTCTTTTTTTTTTTTTTTTTAATTTGTTTAGCAGAAAATAAAAACCGCAGAGGTGATCAAATACCACCAAAAGAAATCTCTATTTGTGGGAACAAAAAGATAAAAATTTTGTTTGGGTACAGTGTAGCATGACCGCGCAATTGTCATTCAAAGTGCGACAGTGCTGAAAATTGGTCTGGGCAGGAAGGTGTATAAGTGCCCGGTATTGAAGTGGTTAAAGTGATTGTAAAGGCTCTTATGTTTTTTATTAAAAAAAAAAAAAAAAAAATCATACTTACCTCCACTGTGCAGCTCGTTTTGCACAGAGTGGCCCCGTACAACCTCTTCTGGGGTCCCTCGGCGGCTCTCACGGCTCCTCCCCGCATCAGATAACCACCTAGGAGAAGCGCTCTTCTGGGGGGTTACCTTGCGGGCACGCTCCCGAGGCCAGCATTTGCATCCACAGACACGAATGCCGGACTTGGCCCCGCCCCCCGGAGCCTGCGTCATTGGATTTGATTGACAGCAGCCGGAGCCCATGGCTGCAATGCTATCAATCTATCCAATCAAGAGAGGAGAACCCCAGGCAGAGGAAGAGAACGTCTCCGGTGGGTGAAATTCCAGAGCTCAGGTAGGTAAAATGGGGGGGGGGGGGGGGGGGCGGTCACTGCTAGGTGTTTTTTCACCTTAATGCATAGGCTGCATTAAGGTGAAAAAACACGAGGGTTTACAACTCCTTTTAACCACTTCAGCCCTGGAAGACTTGGCCGTTGAATGACCAGGCCATTTTTTGCGATTCGGCACTGCGTCGCTTTAACTGACAATTGCACGGTCGTGCGGCGTTGCACCCAAACAAAGTTGACGTCCTTTTTTTCCCACAAATAGAGCTTTCTTTTAGTGGTATTTGATCATCTCTGCTGCGTTTTTTATTGTTTGCGCTATAAACAAAAAAAGAGCGACAATTTTGAAAAAAACATAATATTTTGTACTTTTTGCTATAATAAATATCCCCTTTTTTTTTTTTTTGTTTTTGTTTTGTTTTTGGGACTGCAACATTATGGCGGACACATCGGACACTTTTGACACATTTTTGGGACCATTGGCATTTATACAGCGAAGGGGTTAACACTAGGGGGCGATCAAGGGGTTAATTGTGTTCCCTGTGTGTGTTTATAACTGTGGGGGGAGGGGACTGACCTAGAAGAAATGACAGATCGTGATTCCTAGCTATGAAGAACACACGATCTGTCTCTCCTCACAGAACAGAACAGGGATTTGTGTGTTTACACACACATGTCCCTGTTCTGCCTCTCGTGCCCGCGATCACTCGCCTGCGGCGGTCATGAGCATCGGCACCCCCGCGATGCAGTGCACGCGCCCCTGCTATCCCGCTTAAAGTGATCGACGTATAGCTACGATGGTTCGCAGGATCGTGCCGACCTGCCGCTGTATAATGACGGTGGCTGGTCGGCAAGTGGTTAAGTGCCCAGTAAGCAAGTGGTTATTGCACAGAATGCATTAAGATAAAAAACCTTCTGCCTTTACAACTCCTTTTAACCACGCCAACCAACCGCCGCAGTTATACTGCAGCAGGGTGGCTCTATTGTGCGAATCGCTGCACTGGTATGGAGCTTCGTGTAATAGATACAGTGGGCACGTGCACGGCGCTGCCCCAGAGCCAATATGTGTGGCTGGCCGCTGCGATCGCTCCACAGAGATCGCTCCGCCAATTTACACTGGCAGAACAGGGATCTGCCAGTGTAAACAAAGCAGAGCCCCGTTCTGTCAGGGCAATACAGTGTGATCGTCTGTTCCTAGTGATTAGGAACAGTGATCTCTCTCTACTCCAAGTCAGTCCACTCCCCCCATAGTTAGGCTTAATGTACATGGGACATTTTACAACCTCCCCTGAACAATTTAACTTGACAGATGGTAAACGACATTTAAAAAGTCTGTTCTGCCACGTTTACATGCCTCGTTTAGGAGCGTTTTTTTTTTTTTTTTTTTTTTCAAATAGGCAAAAATGTATCTCCATTAAAAAATGCTTGTAAACGAAACGCGGCTAAATGCGAGTTGCCACGTTTACAAGCTGTTACAGGCATTTGGCATTTCAAATGCCTTTGAACATCCGTCCTGAAGGCATTTTTTTGCATTCCAAAAAATGCTTCTAAACTCAACTGCCTAGAAACGACTATAAACTATAAACGAACATAGAGGAGACTTCAGAGGCAGCTGAAGAAAAAATGCCCAACTGCTCCTAATAGTCCGTTTATCAGCAGCAGTGTACATGAGGCCTTAGAAACCCTTCCTTCACACTTAACCCTTTGATCACCCCCTAGTGTTAACCCCTTTCCTGCCAGTGTCATTTATACAGTAATCAGTGCATTTTTATAGCACTGATCGCTGTATTAATGTCCATGGTCCCCAAAAAAGTGTCAGAAGTGTCCGATCCATCCATTGCAATGTCGCAGTTCAGGAAAAAAAAAAACGCAGATCACTGCCATTTCTCCTCACCACGATCATGGGCATTGAGTCCGCAGGCGCGCACGCCCACTATCCTCCTTGCACAGAGTCACTCCCCCCGGCACAGCCGGCGTCTGTAACCATGAAAATGGCTAGCGGCATGCCTCTGATAGGACTCTTTAGCAATGTTTTTCCCCTTTATGGACATACAGTATATTTCTGTTATTTTTTATAGTAATAGATAATACTTAATAAATATGGAATACATATACGCTAATGCCGGCTGTGCCTTCCTCCTGAGGGGAGACTGGTCATTGGAGGAACGAGCAGAAGTTGTGCACCTGGCAGTGGGAAATACTGTGTGCCTGGCTGTGGGGGCTGCAACAAGGGAAGATCCTGGAAAGTACTAAAGGCTCCTACAGGAGTAGTGCTACAAATTTAAAAGACTGTTTCCAGTGAGTGTATGGAGACTCTGGACTTGTAGAGAAGAACTTTATGGTGAAATAAGCCACCAGGACACGGTAATTATTTCGTAGTATTTGGAGACAGAACGGAGAGATGAAGCTTTGCTCATCAACCTTAACCGTGTAGATATCCAACTTCTTAATGAGACACGAGTTTGTGACCAGTTGCTTGGGATCAACAAAAGGTTCCTTGATGGCTACATCTTGATACTCAACATGTCAAAACCATAGACATTCTCCCACCATCTTGTAGCCCTTGTACTGTTCATCTTCTATAGCAGCTGCATAAAGTGTTGCACGATCAGAAAATATTAGCCAATCAGGTGTCAGCCATTTGCTCCGTAACCGTGTTGAGCATTGTTTCATAGAGCAGACAACATCCCATCCATTCCAGTGGTGTATTTAGGTTTTGTGCTGCCCTAGGCCTGACTAAGCTTGCGCACCCCCTAATTTAAATATGACCCACCCCTTCCTGTCAAGGCCACACCTCTTCCTTTTTAAGATCCGCCCTGTCATCTTCATGGGAAGAGGACAGAGGGACACCACAGGAGGAGGACAGAGAGGGATGCCGCATTTTTTCATTTGGGCGGTAAGGGGATATGTGCTGGGTGCTTTGGGAGAGGAGGATCAGAACCCCCCCCCCCCACTAGCACATATCCTCTCCCCTCTCAAAGCACCCAGCACATATCCCATTACCCCCCCTCCCCTCATCCATGTGTGCATCTGTTATCTGCCCCCCTTCCTGGTTACTGTGTCCCCCTCCACTGTAAACTATACACAGACCTCAGACCGGCAGCGTGGCTTTTGCACTGAAGTCGTGTCCCTCCTCTGTGGCTCCTCCTCCTCCTGACTGTGTACACTAGAACATTAGAGCCGAGAAGGAGGAGGAGCCGAGGAGTGTGTGTGGCTGAGAGTGGGGAGAGAGGTGGTGGCTGCTACGAAAAGCTGATCGGTGCTTGTGGGACCCCGGGTGGCAGATGTCCTGGGTGCCCACGCTAGCGCACCCTGTATGGCCAGTTACCGAAGCTCAGTGCCGGAACTTGTTGTGAGCTCCGGGACAGTGGCGTCACTAGGTGTGGTGTCACCTGGTGCGGTAAAAATTGTGTCCCCCCCCCCTTAATTTTTGGACTGGAGGCCCAGCGTTGGAGCTCATTTTGGCGTAGAGGATATCAGGTTAGGCACTTCCTAATGGCTCAGTCCCTGGGAACAGTAATGGATAATGGCCAACAGGCTCTCTTACCAGACCCGGTGAAACTGCAACAGTGATCCCTCCGGCTGGACGTTCGCTCACTCTGGGTTGCCCAGGCTGACTCTAATCAGTAGTGTAGCATGTCTGTACCCCGGCAGTCGCTTCATCTTTCTCCCCCTCTGGTGGTGCAGATACAGCGTGGCTCTCTCTTTGGTGGTGCGGGAAAAGCGTGGCTCTCTCTGGTGGCATGGCTCCCTGTCTGGTGGTGCAGGTACAGCGTGGCTCTCTCTTTGGTGGTGCGGGAAAAGCGTGTCTCTCTCTGGTGGCGTGGCTCCCTGTCTGGTGGTGCAGGTACAGCGTGGCTCTCTCTCTGGTGGTGCGGGTACAGCGTGGCTCTCTGGTGGTGCAGGTACAGCGTGGCTCTCTGGTGGTGCAGGTACAGTGTGGCTCCCTCTCTGGTGGTGCGGGTACAGCGTGGCTCTCTCTCTGGTGGTGCGGGTACAGCGTGGCTCTCTCTGGTGGTGCGGGTACAGCGTGGCTCTCTCTGGTGGTGCGGGTACAGCGTGGCTCTCTCTGGTGGTGCGGGTACAGCGTGGCTCCCTCTCTGGCTTCCCCCAGCACAGTACTCTCTCTTTTTCTCCTCCTGTAACACCCCCTAGCAGAGTGCATGCATGCTGGGGGCTGTAGCATGTTTGTGGACACACAGGGGCCGCCACTCTTCAGGGACTACTTTTCCCATGATGCCCCCAGAGTCTTCTGATTGGCCCTCTGCTGTGGCCAATTATGGGGAGGGAAACAGCGGGCAGGAAGCTGGGCGGCAGCGCAGGGAAACCAATTAGGGCCGCTCTCTCTCTCTTCGGCTGACAGAAAGGGGAGGGGGGGCGAGCGGGGGAGATACACAGACAGCCGCATCTCTCCTCTCCCTGTCACAACGCTGCTGCTCAATTTACCAGAGAACTCCCCCGCTCGCCCCCCCTCCCCTTTCTGTCAGCCGAAGAGAGAGAGAGCGGCTCTAATTGGTTTCCCTGCGCCGCCGCCCAGCTTTCTGCCCGCTGTTTCCCTCCCCATAATTGGCCACAGCAGAGGGCCATTCAGAGAGAGAAGCAAGGCTTCACAGGGGCGGCTTGACGGCTTTCTGGCTCCCTCCGCACATGCAACGCCACTCCTAAGCTGTACTCCTGGTGGCCCTGTTGTGCGGGAAGAGGGCGCAGGTGCCGTTCTCGGGGGTGGGGGCGGCCTTTTGCCGCCCCCCCCCCCCCTCCCGGAAAGTGCCGCCCTAAGTCTAGGCCTTGTTGGCCTAGGCCAAAACACAGCACTGTTTAAATCTGGAGGACCAGGATATGCCTTTTTGTCTGGGCCATCACCAGAGACATTCCCAGCATTGGTGGAAAAACTTAATGCTGCATAGTTCTCAGGATTATTTGACTACAGTATTATTTTCCTATGTATATGTTCGACTCAAACTATCCTCCACAGAACATGTGTCTGTGTGAGATTCTTGATGTAATATATATCATTTCTGCCACAGCAACAGAGGTCAACAGGGGGAAGAATAACTTCAAAATGATGATATTAGTGCCAGGGAAAATTCACCAGGGTAATTCTTGGATAGAATTGTGTCCTATTATCAGTGTCAGGGGAGTGAGAGGAATGGTGCCCCATCTGTGTCAGTGGGAGGAAATTCTTGGTGTCATTGGGGGAAATTATTGCTTCTTTGTGGGTGTCAATGGGATTAGGAAACACTCCAGCATTAACGTTCACTGGTCAGTTACTTACCTTTGTATGTGCCACATCTCCTTTTCTGCTCCTCTTGATGTAAAGCTGGGCAGAGGCGGCTCTAGACTTTGTGAGGCCTTAGGCAAAACTTAGACATGAGGCCCAACTAACTCCCATAATGGGAAAAATAATATAGGTGATAAAAAATAACTGTATTAATGCATATATTAACAGCCTTAAATCCTACGAACTCACAATTTCTATAATTTTCTCTGACCAATTATCCTATGTTTAATGATATTTGAATAAAGAATATCTCTCATACACACACACACACACACACACACACACACACACACACACACACACACACACACATTATCCTCGGTGCTGTCTCTTAAATGTGAAATAAATTTGTCAACAAAGTATAAAACAAAAAGAAAATCATTTTACAACATATTCTTGCACATAACCTGTTTAATGTAACAACAAGCATGCAACAAGTGATGTTTCTTTACAAAAATGTAAAACATAAAAACAGATAAATATGTAACTTTGTATATTTGCTCAGTAGTGCATGGAACATAAGGAGGTATAAAGTGCAATATTTTTCAAGTAACATAACATAACTTAGCTTCTTGCACTCTCCAGAAAAACTTCAATAAAAAATAAATAAATAAATAAATTTGAACTTTAATCAGAAAATGAAGTCCTGCTAGATCCCTTCAGGCCCCTTTTGCAGGTATAGCTATGAATTTTTTTTTACAAATGAGTGTCTATACTGTTTAAAATTTAGTAGTACACTGTCTCACCCTGCTTTGCACATGCTTAGTTGCTCTCCATTTTTAGACGCTGCCGAGTTTGTAGAGGCAAATCTGCCGACAGCCTTAAAGTGGAATTAAACTCTCCTATCCTTTACAGCCAAGGAAGCTGCTTCTGTTTGATCTGCAACTACCATGGTGCTGCACCAACAAATGCCTGTCAATTCTGAACAGGTGTTCGTTTAGGGTGCCTGCAGGAAAACAGCCTGGTGTAAGGGTGTCCTATTAGCATAGACTTATGCCTGGGTCCTTTCTGTGCAGACAATGATACAGGAGATGGTCCGAGACTGTGTGTGTGTGTGTGGACAATGATACAGGCAATGGTCAGAGACTGTGCGGACAATGATACAGGAGATTATTTTTGTAATGACAAGCAAACTCTTACCTGGCTGACACGGTAACAAACGTTTGAGCCACAGACAGGGTGCCGACAGACAATCACACCACAAAGATGCGGGAGATGGTCAGAGACTGTGCGGAAAATGATACAGGAGATGGTCAGACAATGATACAGGAGACGGTCAAAGACTGTGCAGACAATGATACAGGAGACGGTCAGAGACTGTGCAGACAGTGATACAGGAGACGGTCAGAGACTGTGCAGACAGTGATACAGGAGACGGTCAGAGACTGTGCAGACAGTGATACAGGAGACGGTCAGAGACTGTGCAGACAGTGATACAGGAGACGGTCAGAGACTGTGCAGACAGTGATACAGGAGACGGTCAGAGACTGTGCAGACAGTGATACAGGAGACGGTCAGAGACTGTGCAGACAGTGATACAGGATGCTGAGGGGAAAACAACAGAATGAGCATAATTGTGAACTTATCAATGTAAGTAATGCTTCTTCATTATCAGCAGGTTTAGGGAGAGGGTAAATAACACTGCTGTATTTGTTAACTGTAATAGAGAAGGTGGTGCACCATTCTGGCTTTACTGTCTGGCAGAGTAATATGAATCACAAAAATGGGTGCACATAATTATAAATTTTTTGATAGATGAAAAATTGCACATATGTGTATGAATAGCTGTTTGCCTGACGTTCATTTTGAAAGCAGAACTGCAGCAAGAAAAATAAAAAAAAAAACACATTAAAAATAAAATTAAGCCCTCCAGTTTGAACGACAGCCAGCGTCATTCAACGGCCTTCCTCAAAGCCCACACTGGAATGTACATGCCCTCAGCCTGTCATTCAAGTAAGGAGAAGCAGCACAATGATGATCCCATCCAGTGGCGGCTGGTGCTCAAAATTTTTGGAGGGGCGCAAAAAAAAAAAAAAAACGAAAAAAAAAAACCTCAAATGCAGCCTCACTGTGCCCCATCAAATGCAGCCTCACTGTGCCCATCAAATGCAGCCTCACTGTGCCCATCAAATGCCACCACTGTGTCCCATCAAATGCAGCCTCACTGTGCCCCATCAAATGCAGCCTCACTGTGCCCCATCAAATGCAGCCTTACTGTGCCCCATCAAATGCAGCCTCACTGTGCCCCATCAAATGCAGCCTCACTGTGCCCCATCAAATGCAGCCTCACTGTGCCCCATCAAATGCAGCCTCACTGTGCCCCATCAAATGCAGCCTCACTGTGCCAAATCAAATGCAGCCTCACTATGCCCCTCAAATGTTGCCAGGGAACAAAGTACATGCAGCCGGTCTGAAGAGTCACCGGCTGCTTATGGTGGCGCCAGCCCCTCCGGCCAAGCATGCCCATAATATTTACAAGTGCATACTACATACAACTACATACAGCAAGCCGGCTGCCCGCCTGCCTACCTGGGCTGTATTTGTGCAGGAGGTGACCGTGGGAGCTGGGACTCGGGATGATTTTTTTTGTGCGGGGCGACTTTTTTGCTGCCCCTGCAAAGTGCCGCCCTAGGCCTGGGCCCTGTTGGCCTAGGCCAAGACACAGCACTGAGACGGTACAGACCGTGAGACAGACAGGGCACTGGGGACAGACAGGGTGCTGGGGACAGACCGTGAGACAGACAGGGCGCTGGAGACAGACCGTGAGACAGACCGGGTGCTGGGGACAGACCGTGAGACAGACCGGGTGCTGGGGACAGACCGCGAGACAGACCGGGTGCTGGGGACAGACCGCGAGACAGACGGGGTGCTGGGGACAGACCGCGAGACAGACGGGGTGCTGGGGACAGACCGCGAGACAGACGGGGTGCTGGGGACAGACCGCGAGACAGACGGGGTACTGGGGACAGACAGGGTAAAGACCTTGATCATGAGACCATAGAAGACAGGGTGTTGGGGACAGACCGTGAGACAGACAGGGTGCTGGGGACAGACCGTGAGACAGACAGGGTGCTGGGGACAGACCGTGAGACAGACAGGGTGCTGGGGACAGACCGTGAGACAGACAGGGTGCTGGGGACAGACCGTAAGACAGACAGGGTACTGGGGACAGACCGTAAGACAGACAGGGTACTGGGGACAGACAGGGTACTGGGGACATACAGGGTAAAGACCATGACCATGAGACCATAAAAGACAGGGTAACGTACAGACAGCATTTAGTAGAGATGTGAGTGTACAGTACACTATACCTGTTCCTAGGTCCCCTATCCTTCTAAAGGCAGCATGAGAAGCTGGACAGGTGATGTTTCTTCAAGCTCCCTGCAGGCTGCAGTGCAATCTGGGAGTTGTAGTCTCTGCACAGCACAGGCACCAGAGAGGGCCAAGCCTGTTGTCTGTGCTGTGAAAAACTACAACTCCCGCTGCCATGCACTAGGGGGGACAGGCTAAGAGGACGGCGCCGCGGCGGTGGAGCATGCAGCAGCCTGAGCCGAGAGCCGTCTGTGGAGGCTCAGAGTCACACAGGCGGTGCCGGCGGCGGCATCAGTCGTGCAGCGCTCGGCTCTCTCACCCCACACTGCCGGCTTGCATTGTTCACAACACGGTCGCGGTCATGGGGGTTATTTCCTGCGCTCCCGAGTCCCATCTTGTCAGGCAAATTAGGCAGCTGCGGCCCGCGAGGCCCTTGTGGGTGCGAGGCCTAAGGCAATCGCCTAATTTGCCTAATTAAAGAGCCGCCTCTAAAGCTGGGGCTATGCAGACACCAGTGGGTAGGAGTTTGCTCCACCAAAATATTCTAGGACACAGGCAATATTTTCACAGTGAGAGGATTTCCCATGTAATGATATGTTACTATTATGCTTTATGATGACACATGCATTTTAGCTCATTCCATAACACACATTATTATTGAAGGTACTTATATAGCACCATCAATTTACACAGTGTTTTACATATACATTGTACATTCACATTGGTCCCTACCCTCAAGGAGCTTACAATCTAAGGTCCCCAACTCACATTCATATACTAGGGCCAATTACCTATATGACATAATCTCTCCCCTGTCCTGTCCTGACCTGGCCACTTCTGTCTACAACAGTTCACTCTCATCATCACTAGATGCACTTGCTCCCCTAACCACACGCAGAATTAGGCCCCGACCGTTACAACCCTGGCAAACTGACAACACTAGAAATCTCAAGAGACATTGCCGTGCTCTTGAACGACTGTGGCGTAAAACCAAATGCCTGCAAGATTTCACCCTATATAAATCTGCCCTTCTAAAATACAATTCATGCCTCCATGCTGCCAAACAAGCCTACTTTGTCTCTCTTATTAATTCCTTGTCATCCAGTCCCCGTCGGCTCTTCTCAACCTTTAACTCTCTGCTTCGTCCACCACCCCCTCTACCCACTAACTCACTCACTGCCCAAGAGATTGCCAATCACTTCAAAGACAAGATCAATGCAATTCGTGAGGACATCTCCACTGTGCGTACATCTTACCCACCCATCATACCTTGCCCAGCAGCACATTCAACCCTCTCCTCTTTTGAATTGGCTACTACGGAAGAGGTTACAAAAATTTTCTCGAATGCCCACCTAACCAATTGTCCCTTGGATCCTGTTCCCTCACAACTACTACGGTCACCCTCTTCTTCTATCCTATGCTCCCTCACCCACATCTTCAACCTCTCCCTTTCTAGTGGCATTTTCCCCTCCCCTCTAAAACATGCACAGATCACTCCCATTCTTAAAAAGCCCTCACTGGACCCTACCGACCTGAACAACTTAAGACCCATCTCATTACTCCCATTCACCGCTAAACTTCTAGAACGCTTAGTCTACAACCGTCTTAGCTCCTACCTCAATGAAAATAACCTTCTTGACCCCTTACAGTCTGGCTTTCGCTCGCAGCACTCCACGGAAACTACCTTACTAAAACTCACTAACGATTTACTAACTGCTAAAACCAACAGCCAGTACTCCATACTCCTACTACTTGACCTCTCTGCGGCCTTTGATACTGTTGACCACCCGCTCCTTCTCAATAAACTACATTCCCTTGGCCTCCGAGATTCTGCTCTATCCTGGTTCTCTGGCTATTTATCACAGCGCTCCTTCAGTGTCACCTACAACTCTGTCTCCTCCTCTCCATTGCCCCTTTCTGTGGGGGTCCCCCAAGGCTCGGTTCTTGGACCCCTTCTCTTCTCTATCTACACCACCTCCCTTGGTCACCTAATAACTGCCCACGGCTTCCAATACCACTTATACGCTGATGACACCCAAATCTATCTGTCTACTCCTCACCTCACTCCTTCAGTCTCCTCTCGCATTACTAACTTACTAACTGACATATCAGCATGGATGTCGCACCACTTCCTTAAACTAAATCTCTCTAAAACTGAGCTATTAATATTCCCCCCCGCCCGTGCCCCCCTCCATGACTTTTCCATCAAAATCAACAATGCAACCATCAGTCCCTCCCCTCACGCCAGGGTACTAGGTGTAATCCTAGACTCCGACTTGTCATTTCAGCCTCAAATCCAATCATTGTCAAAAGTTTGTAGAATTCACCTCCGTAACATCTCTAAAATTCGCCCTTTTTTAACAAATGAAACCACCAAGCTCCTCATTCACTCCCTTGTTATCTCTCGCCTTGACTATTGCAACTCCCTTCTCATTGGCCTACCGCTCCATAGGCTATCCCCTCTTCAGTCTATCATGAATGCTGCTGCCAGACTTATCCACCTTACCAACCGCTCAGTGTCTGCCAACCCTCTACTTCAATCCCTACACTGGCTCCCAATCACCCAGCGAATTAAATTCAAAATTCTAACCACAACATACAAAGCCATTCACAACTCTGCCCCAAGCTACATCACTAATCTTGTCTCCAAATATCACCCAAATCGTCCTCTCCGCTCTTCTCAAGACCTCCTGCTTTCAAGCTCTCTCATCTCCTCCTCCCATGCTCGTCTCCAGGATTTCTCCAGAGCCTCTCCCATCCTCTGGAACTCGCTACCTCCATCTATCCGGCTAGCCCCTACTCTTGCTACCTTCAGGCAATCCCTGAAAACTCATCTCTTCAGGAAAGCCTATCACGTCTCCAACTAATCTCCTACCACTTCCACCAGCTCATTCCCCACAGTTACAACCTTTTGTACCACCTGCCCCACCCTATTAGATTGTAAGCTCTTCTGAGCAGGGCCCTCTTAATCCTATTGTATTGTATTGTATTATATTATAACTGTATTGTCTCCCTTTTATATTGTAAAGCGCTGCGTAAACTGTTGGCGCTATATAAATCCTGAATAATAATAATAATAATAATAATTTAGACAGAAGCCAATTAACCTACCCGCATGTCTTTGGAGTGTGGAAGGAAACCAGAGTACCTGGAAGAAACCCACGCAGACACAGGGAGAACATGCAAACTCCAGGCGGGTAGTGTCGTGGTTGGGATTCAAACCAGTGACCCCTTTTTACTGCTAGGTGAGAGTGCTACCCACTACACCACTGTGACATCAAAATGCAAATGTGTTAATAGGGTCTTAGAGGAGTTTTTCTTTAATGGCAAGACCATGTGCCTTATTTGTCCCAAGACCGTTAGGCTAGGTTCACACCTTTGTATTTTCGTTTTCATTTGTTTAATATGTTTTATTTGCATGCTTCTTTTATGCGTTTTCATGCACAATGTGTTTTTTCGTGTTCGCCAGCTTTTATTGTTTAGGCTTCTACCAGAGGTTGAAAATGCACAAAAAAAAAAAGCATCATACATGCATTGTCATGGATTACTATTGACTTCCATGGAACTGAAAATGCGTGAAAGCCTTCATGAGCAATTTTCAAAATGTGTTTTAACTCATTCCGTTCTGTTTAAATGCAAACAGTGTCAGTGATACAATATGAAGATCACATAATCTGGGTATGGTGTTCTGTCAATCACCATGATGTAGTAGGGGGGTAAACACAACAAACAATATGATTAGATCCAAGGCTGCATTTTAGCTCCTTTCTCATTGCAAGATAAGGGCATCAACATGCAGGTTTTTTGATTTTGGCTTATTGGAAGACTATCTTGATTTTCAACTTGAGAGCAATTTCCATGTAATGATGTGACCAAAACACACAACCTTTGAATTACTACATATCCTAGAAGTCCAATGCGCTATCCATTGCACCACAGAGCCAGGTCCCTCCATTTTTTTGTAATAACTTATACCACTTACATTGCTTGTGAGCACTTTTGCTAAAGGAAGTTTTAGCTGTGTTACAGCCTATGAAGTATATCAGCATCTTTGCTTATGCTATGCAACCTTTTTTATATTATTTAGTTGCATCTCGTCAGTTAATTGAACAGTTACCTGAATTATTCGACTGGAGGGTGACAAAACCAGACCAACCCTTTCTGTAATGCCAGGAAAACTAGAACACTGTCTAAATACTTACAGTGAGGGAAAAAAAGTATTTGATCCCCTGCTGGTTTTGTAAGTTTGCCTACTGACAAAGAAATGATCAGTCTATAATTTTAATGGTAGGTGTTTTCTAACAGTGAGAGACGGAACAACAACAAAACTATCCAGAAAACACATTTTAAAAAAAGTTTTACATTGAGTCGCATTTTAATGAGTGAAATAAGTATTTGGTCCCTAATCAGCAAGATTTCTGGCTCCCAATTTTCTTCTATACAGGTAACAAGCTGACATCAGGAGCACTCTCTTAAAGGGAGAGCTCCAAATCTCAGATTGGTACCTGTATAAAAGACACCTGTCCACAGAAGCAATTATTCAGATTCTAATCTCTCCACCATGGCCAAGACCAGAGAGCTGTCCAAGGATGTCAGGGACACGATTGTAGACCTACACAAGGCTGGAATGGGCTACAAGACAACGATTATTCGCAAATAAAAGAACCGCATAATAATTGTCAAAATCCCTCAGTCTGGGGCTCCATGCAAGATCTCACCTCGTGGAGTTCCAATCATGAGAACGGTGAGGAATTGGCCCAGAACTACATGGGAGAATCTTGTCAATGATCTCAAAGCAGCTGGGACCATAGTCACCAAGAAAACAATTGGTAACACACTACGCCGTGAGAGACTGAAATCCTGCAGCACATGCAGGGTCCCCCTTCTCAGGAAAGCACATGTACAGGCCCATTTGAAGTTTGCTAATGAACATCTGAATGGTTCAGAGAAGAACTGGGTGAAAGTGTTGTGGTCAGATGAGACCAAAATCGAGCTATTTGGCATCAACTCAACGTGTTTGGAGGAAGAGGAATGCTGCCTATGACCCCAGGAACCCCATCCCCACCATCAAACATGGAGGTGGAAACATTATGCTTTGGGGGTGTTTTTCTGCTAAGGGGACAGGACAACTTCACCGCATCAAAGAGACGATGGACGGGGCGATGTACCATCAAATTGTGGGTGAGAACATCCTTCCCTCAGCCAGGGCATTGGAAAAGGGTCGTGGATGGGTATTCCAGCATGAAAATGACCCAAAACACAATGCTGCTGTTTTATTCAATGCGCTTTTTTAACCTTTTTTAAATGTAAGCTTCCATTTGTCTTTCAATAAATCTTTGATTGTTTAAATAGACTACACTATGGGAG
Organism: Aquarana catesbeiana; assembly: GCF_042186555.1. Classification (NCBI taxonomy): domain Eukaryota; kingdom Metazoa; phylum Chordata; class Amphibia; order Anura; family Ranidae; genus Aquarana; species Aquarana catesbeiana. Next base: position 66,087,388 of record NC_133327.1, read on the forward strand.
GCATTTATTAACTTCCCACATGTCATCTGGAATCCTGGGGGGGAACATCAAGAGCCGATTGCCAGGAGTCTGGAAGTAGGGGATCACCATCACCAGCGTTATCCTTAAGGATGATTCATCATTTTATGGAGGTGAGAGCTCTGTGAGCACTGAGCAGTTGTGTGACGTTTTAGCATCACTTGTTTTTGGTGGATCGGTTTTGAAGGACTATTTATTTACTCACTCGATTTTGGATGAACGTTTTTGGACTTTTTATTTTAACCACTTTGCACTTTATCAGTAGTGACATTTTTGAGTTTGTCACTTTTCAATATTGAATGTTTATATATACATATTCATTTTTTCAATATTCACTTGTTTTTCATGCTGAGATTTGCAATATCAGAGAAATTTTTGTGTAGTGGTGTGCTACTACTATGGTTTATGTGTGTACCCAAAATAAGACTCTGGTGGCACTAAAACCTACAACCTTTGTGTAGCGCCCTCTTAGGTAAGTGCTAGAGTGAGTGTATATAGCTTTTGGTTTCTCTGCCTAACAGAGAGACAGTGATTGTTTAGCAGAGTCTGCTCAGTGTGCTCTGGTGCTGCTCATGCTGGCTTGGAAGTTTCACACTGGTCTAGTAGCTATGGAATTTATTGGACAGTGGAAACCTGCAGATGAGAGCATGAATATCCATACAGCCCTGGCCAATTAGAAGGGGAAGTGCCCCAAAGCATGCTGGGTGACTGTATTTATATCTAAAGAGCACATGGGCTCTGGGTCTTCCTCTACAGAGAGAGGTCCAGGTGGTGAGGGAGCCTGCTGCCCCTCCTCAGGCACAGGCTGCCATGCGGCCTCAAGTGGGCGACCTGGGGGCCTGAAACGTTAGGGCTGAAACCAAGAGCTTTCCTGAAAGCTGACTGAGGGAGGATGTCCATGGATCCCATCCAGTATTGCGGAGGAAGGCGACCTGCGGCCAGGGCCTTGTGAGTACAGACCCCCTAAATAGATCCTAGAGACTTGTGTTGCTAAATCCCCCTCTGGGTACTAGAAGTCAGCATACTGAATGTAAGCTAAAGGGGACACTGGCTACTATCTTAAAGAAGCAAGGTCCACTAAATTCCTTCTGCTACAAATGGATTTGCTCTATTCTGTCCAGCCTGTTATACAGTTCTACCGACAGTCTGCTATTCAGTTCTACTGACAGTTTGCTACTCAGTTCTACTAACAGTCTGTTACACAGTTCGACTAAGAAAGTTGTCCTCGCATGTGAATAGTTAATTTGAATTATCCTTTTAAATCCCTTCTCCTATCCAAGTTCTCAAAATAAAACATAAAAAAAACGAATCCCCTAGACTGGTCATTGGAGATAACAAGCGTAAGAGCGCCTAAAAATACCCTGTGTCTGGCTGTGGAATAATCAGTGGGAGACCCAGGCAAACAAGAATTCAAGCGGCTTCTGTGGACAGCGTTTTCATGCATACTGTGTTTTTTCATGCTGACCAATTAAAAACTATTTAAGCTTGTTACCAGGGGTTGATATGCAGAAAAAAAATTGTACATGCATTGTCATGGATTGCTATTGACTTCCATGGAAAATGCATGATAGCCGTTATGACCTATTTTCAAAATGCGTTTTAACTCATTCCGTTCCATTACATTGCAAACAATGTCAGTGATACAATAGGAAGATCACATAATCTGGGTATGGTGTTCTGTCAATCACCATGATGTAGTAGAGGGGTGAACACAAACTCAATATTATGATCAGAGCCTAGGGTGCATATTAGCTCCTTTCTCAGTGCAAACTAAAGACATCAACAGTTTGTCGATTTTGAGTTATTAGAAGATTATCCTGATTTTCAACGTGAGAGTGATTTCCATGTAATGATGTGACCAAAAGCCAACTCCGGTGGGATTCAAACCCGCAACCTTCAAATTGCTATATATTCTAGAAGTCCAATGCACTATCCATTTGTAACCGCATATACCACTTTTGTTAAAGGAAACTTCTTATTACTCTGCAGTGCTTCAGCTTATGAATAATATCACCCTCCTTGCTTAAGCTATGCAACCTTTATTTTTTTTATTGCTTAGTTGTGTTTTGTCATGTAATTAAACAGTTACCCAAAATATTTGACTGGAGGGTGACAAATCCAGATCACCCCTATCTGTAACATCAGGAAAACTAGAAATCTGTCTAAATACTTACCATCATTTTCCTTTTCTGGCTCCGATCCATGGCAGTATACTAGCAAGATGTAGCAATTACAGGTTCTAATATCAGGGGTAGCATTTAGTGTCACTTTAATGCTGATATCATTTTCCATATTTGTCCCAAAAGTTAGCACTTTTTAATGCATTTTCTTACATCCTGCGTTTTTCATGTTAGCCAATAAAAAACAATTAAGCTTGCTATCAGGAGCTAAAATATGTAAAGTTTGATTAGGCTTAGGAGAAGCAATGTAAAAGGGAGAGATAGGTCATTTTTTTTCTTTCAAGAAATAGCAGAGTGTGATATTTCAAAGACAGCAGCCATAAATATTGTATGGGCTCTCTGCACATTATGCCAGAGCCAGAAATATTTCACTCATCTGCACTCTCCAGAAATCCAATGCATTGCATCACAGAGCCAGTTTACTGCCCTATTATTTGACCTTTGGAAGTGATTTACCTAATCTATCTGATGTTTCAGTTGGAATTCTAGGCCATTACATAGCACAGCTTTTTAGCAAGATGTATAAAGTTCCCTGCAGTAGAAATGTCTTTGCCCATGTTGACTCCTCTCACATCGGTGTCATCACGTACAAGCTCAAGAAATTAAAGTGTCAGCAAGTTGAATTCAGCTTAGTAAATTACTATCCTGCTTTTTTATGAGCTCCAAAAGGCTGTGTGGAACATTTTAAACATGTGGCTCTGTGGCACTATGGACTTAGAAAGTGACTACTTTCTCCACTCCTCTGTGACCTGCCTCTGGATGCCACCCTGCCTTGCTAATGTTGTACCTCTCTGTCACTTTCCTCCCCAGATATATCTGGCACCCTGCTCATCATTGGACCCAACATAGTAGTAGACTACAGCTGCAGGAACATCTGCTCTGATTGGTTTTCCAATCCTGTTGTCACCTTCCTCCATGCTCCTATTGCTTTCCTCCTTAACCTCAGATGCAATGTATATGCTACTCATCATCTTGCATCAAGTGGCTGAGTTCATGCTGAAAGAACTCAGTTGACTCCTCTATGTCAGTTGCAAGGCGATGGCAAGTGTACCTGTGATTGAGAAAGCATAACAAGATGCTATAGATGCTGCTGATGATTTCATCATCCTCCCCTGTCTCCTAGGCTCAGAATAACTTGAAGGCTTGGTTAGCCACTCCATCACTTCCTTCACGTGCTCTAGGTGTATAGCATGCCCACTGCCTAGGGATGCTGCACCTCAACCACTGCCTTGGCTTGCAGAAACAGAAGTAGCTATCAGGGGGTGAGCAGAATCTGTCTCTCCCCTTGGGCCTTCCGGGCATGCTTTTTAGAAGCAAGAGCTTTATGTGGGAGATGTGGTGCATTGAGTGCACTGGAAACTGTGGTGCTTTAGTAGAATGAATAACTCAGACATTTCTATATTAATTCAAACTGAAAAAAAAGCTATTAGGTTTATTTTTAATAACGTGATGTTTGAAATGGAAAATTGCAACATTTATTGCTATAATTAATGATTCTTATAGGTTATTACCCTGTTTCCCCGAAAATAAGACCTAGCCTGATTGTCAGTGATGGCTGCAATATAAGCCCTACCCCCCAAAAAAGGCCTTCCCTGTTTCCCCGAAAATAAGCCCTACCCTGAAAATAAGACCTACAAGGACTTTAACTAGGGCTTATTTGGAGGGTAGGGCTTATATTGCAGCCATCACCGACAGTCACGATAGGTCTTATTTTCGGGGAAACAGGGTATGTTAGATGAAAGCCCTTAGCAAGGCTTCATATTGAATGTTTTTGTGGTGCACTCAGTAAGGAGACTGATTTCTTCTGTACTAGCAAGAAGTAGCCTTTGTAAGTTCAAATCCCAGCGACTGTGTGTTTTCAAATGCTATATCAATGTACACAGATATTGAACTTATTTGGGAAAGTTAAGAGGCTGTATAATGTATATGAATTATAGTTTTCATCACTGTCATGCCTTATTTTTCCAAAGATCCACCTCTTATAGTATTTTTTTTTTTGGTAAAACACCTTATTGTGGTTCCATGATAAAGCTGTTAAAACAGTTTAGCATAGTGGGTGAAAGTGAACATTACAACTGACATGTTTAGCATAGAATACTGACAAAATATGGTGTGGAAAAAGTTTGTTGATTTAGTTGATTTTAAGACTCAGGGGGTCCGTAGAGCAAAACATATAAACTGCAATTAAGGAGTAAATCAAAAACTTAGCTGCTTGCTATGGGGGCACTCATGCAGACTCGGCCCTGCCCCTTGCTCCAACCTCACTGACTATGTTTGAACGTAGAAGGAGCTAATGGCTCCCACTCCTGTCAGTGAGCTGAAAGAGAACAATGATGCTGCTCTTGTGCACAGAACCAGATCAAGATCTGGCTCATTTAAGTAGAAGGGGAGGCTGCAAACTGCATTGAGGTACAAAAACTTCTGAGAATGTGTTAAGGAAAAAAACCTTCCTTTAGAACCACTTTAAGGCTGGGTTCACACAATTGCAAATTGGATGCGGGTTCCCCGCATCTAATTCTCAATAGCAGGAGATTTTGACCGGCTCCATAGAGTCTATGGAGCCGGTTCACATATCTCCGCTGCAGCTCGGGTGCGAATTTGCACAGGAGTCCTGTACGTGTTTTGGTCAATTTCAGGTCCAAATTCAGCCAAAAATTTGGGCTGAAATCGGGCCTGAAATGGTGAACCAGGATACACCGGACCCCTGCTACAGTACCCACTGTAATTGCAGACAGCTCGTCACCTGTTTGAGGATATCATGAGTGTAATTATGTGCTATTACTATAATTTCTGAATAAGACCCAAAACACAACTCTGGCTGGACTCACACATTCTCTCATCACTCATAGAATGCAGTCTCAAAGCAGGAGTCCGGTGCGTCTCCATTCACCGTATCAGGTCCGAATTCAGCCAGAATTTTGGGCTGAAATGGACCAAAAGACGCCCAGGGCTCCTGTGCAATTCACAACAGAGTCGCTGCAGAGATGTGTGAACCCGCTCCATAGAGAGCTTGTCACAATCTCCTGCTATGCAAATGATTCCCCGCATCCAATTTGCATAAGTGTGAACCCAACCTCAAACCCACAATCGTTGGATTGATGCATTCTCCAGATACCAAATTTATTGTATCACAGAGCCAATTTACTGTCTCCTTTTGTTTGATTGATTTCTGGCCATGGGTTGCCTAATCTTTCTAATGCTGAAGTTTTAAGGTCTAGGTCATTATATAGCAAATCTTTTAAACAAAGTGTATGAGTTCTCTGCAACACAATCTTCACATCTGACACATTTCCATATATATCAGATTCTTGGTTCCCCACTCCATGCTGTACTTCCCTGAGCTGGCCATTACATCACTGCTGTGTCCTGTAGTGATGTAGGGCAGTAGAACAGGTGAGCATCTTCTATGGTAGGGAATGTTTAACTGTATGTTTTAAAAGGTGACTTTATATTCAATTCAAAGAAAACTTGTATTTTCTTGCAATGCTACAGCCCATTAAATATGTTGGTATTTAGCTTAGGCTTTGCTTTTTACAGGGGTTATGGTGTTAACCAAACACCTAGCTTTAAATCTGGAGGACCAAGATATGTCTTTTTGTCTGGGTCATCACCAGAGACATTCTCAGCATTGGTGGAAGAACTATATACTGTATAGTTCTCAGGACCATTTGACTACAGAATTCTTACCTATGGGGCTGATTTACTAAAACTGGAGAGTGCAAAATCTGGTGCAGCGGTGCATAGAAACCAATTAGCTTCCAGGTTGTATTGTCAAAGTTTAATTGAACAAGCTGAAGTTAGATGCTGATTGGCTATCATGCTCAGCTGCACTAGATTTGGCACTCTCCAGTTTTAGTAAATCAACCCCTATGTGTCAATATTTGGCTCAAACTATTCTCCACAGAACATGTGTCTGTGTGAGATTCTTGATGTAATATATATAATTTCTACCACCGCAACAGTGGTTAGTGGGACGAGGAATATTGTCCTATTGTTGGTATCAGTGCCGCCAGGATACGTGAACCACGGTAATTGGTGGTATCAGTGGACGGAACCACTCATTGGTGTCAATGAGAGGAATTGTGCCCCATCAGTGTCAGTGGGAGGATTAGTGCCCTATTTTGGGTTTCAGTGGGGAAAATTATTACTTAAGTGTGGGTGTCAGTGGGATTTGTAAACCCACCCACAATTAGTGTTCACTTGTCACTTACCTTTGTATGTGCTACATGTCTGATTCTGCTCCTCTACTGGGTTCCAGGGTTGCCAACATCCCGCAGCATTTTTTACTGACAAAACATGGAAAATTTACTGGCGGAGCACTTTTTTTTTTACTGGCAAACTTAGAAATTACTGAACTCCTATTGAAAACTAACACAGTGAACATTTGAACAGTATAAACATGATATGGAAACACTGACAATACCTATACCAAAGTAATTTGCTTGATTTACAAATATCAGCCCCTGATATTTACTGGCAGTTGTAAAAAAAAAAATCACAGATTTTTACAAACTGTCAGTAAATTTACTGGCGGTTGGCAACCCTGCCTGGCTCTTGATGTGAAGCTGGAACTATGCAGGCACCACCGGGCAGAAGTTTACTCCACCCAAAACTTCCAGTGCACTATCCTAGACTGAACATTCAATCTTTTCACAATGTAAACTAAGGACATCACAGTGCCAGTTAGCTAATTTCAGCTTATTTAAATACTAACCTGCTTTTCAAAGTGAGAGGATTTCCCATGTAATGATATGTTACTATTATGCTTTATGATGACACATGCATTTTAGCTCATTCCGTCAAATGCTATTAAAATGCAAATTTGTTATTGGGGTCTTAGAGGAGTTTTCCTTTAATATCAAGACCATATGGGCCTTATTTGTCCCAAGACTAACCCTGTTAGGCTAGGTTTCCACCTTTGCATTTCTGTTTTCATTTTTTTATGTTTTTCAATACATAATCATTTATATGCACTGACTTGCTTTTTTAATGCATTTTCATGCAGCCTGTGTTTTTTCATGTTGGCCAATTAAAATCTACTTAGACTTGTTAACAAAGCTGAAAATGCAAAAAACTAAAAGCATCATACGTGCATTGTCATGGATTACTATTGACGTCTATGGAACTAAAAATGCATGAAAGCTGACCTGACCTATTTTCATAAAATGTAGTCCAACACAATACACAGATGTGAACAGGCCCTATCTATAAGGCCACTTTCACACTGGGGCGGTGGGTGTGTCGGCGGTAAAGCGCCGCTATTTTTAGCGGCGCTTTACCGTCAAATTTGCGGCGCTATTCAGCCGCTAGCGGGGCGCTTTTACCCCCCCCGCTAGTGGCCGAGAAAGGGTTAAAACCACAGCAAAGCGCTGCTGCAGCAGCGCTATGCCGGCAGTACAGCCGCGTTGCCTCACTGATTTCAATGGGCAGGAGCGGTGTATACACCGCTCTTTCACCGCTCCAAAGATGCTGCTAGCAGGACTTTTTACCGTCCTGCTAGCACACCGCTCCAGTGTGAAAGCCCTCGGGGCTTTCACATTGGAGAGACAGCAGCGGCTCTTTCAGGGAGCTTTGCAGGCACTATGTTTAGCATTATAGAGCCTGCAAAGCAACCCAGTGTGAAAGGGGTCTAACATTACATTTGATGACACATGCATTTCAGCTCATTCCATTGCTTGCGATAAATGTGTGAACAAGGCCTTATACTACTTTTAGGTGTGATTATTTAGGTAGATTATTTACATTTTTGTTATTAATTCGATTATTTAAAATTTTTACAAAAACTGTGTCAATGACACAATACATAATCTGGGTATGGTGTTCTGCCAATCACCATGATGTAGTAGAGGGGTGAACACAACACAATCTTATGATCAGATCCTAGGCTGCATATTAGCTGCTTTCTCAATGCAAACAAAAGACATCAACATGCCAGTTTGTTGATTTTGGCGTATTAGAAGACTACCCTGATTTTCAACATGAGAGTGATTTCCATGTAATGATGTGACCAAAATATGACTCTGGTGGGACTCTAGCCCACAACCTTTGAATTGCTACCTATTCTAGAAGTCCAATGCACTATTCATTGCGCCACAAATCTCTTTGCATTTATAACCACTTATATGGCTTGTGAGCACTTTGGCTAAAGAAAACTTCTTATTGCTCTGTAGTGCTACAGCCTATGAAGTATATCAGCCTCCTTGTTTAACCACTTGACAACTGGGCACTTAAACCCCCTTCCTAACCAGACCAATTTTCAGCTTTTGGTGCTCTCACATTTTGAATGACAATTACTCAGCCATGCAACACTGTATCTATATGAAATTTTTGTCCTTTTTTTCACACAAATGGAGCTTTCTTTTGGTGGTATTTAATCACCGCTGGGTTCTTTATTTTTTGCGCCGTAAAAGAAAAAAGACCGAAAAATCTGTAAAAAAATGCATTTTTCTTCATTTCTGTTATAATATTTTGCAAATTAGTAATTTTTCTTCATATATTTTGGCCAAAATTTATACCGCTACATATCTTTGGTAAAATTAATCCAAATCGGTGGATATTATTTGGTCTTTGTGAAAGTTATAGAGTCCAAAAGCTATGGTGCGAATATCTGAAAATTGATCACACCTGAAGTACTGACGGCCTATCTAATTTCTTGAGACCCTAACATTCCAGAAAAGTACAAATACCCCCCAAATGATACCTTTTTGGAAAGAAGACATTCCAAGGTATTTAGAAAGATGCATGGTGAGATTTTTGAAGTTGTCATTTTTTCCCACAATTCTTTGCAAAATCAAGGTTTTTTTTTTTTACTTTTTTTTTTTCCCACAAAATTGTCATATTAGCAGGTTATTTCTCACACACCACATATGCATACCACAAATTACACCCCAAAACACATTCTGCTATTACTCCCGAGTACGGCGATACCACATGTGTGAGACTTTTACACAGCGTGGCCACATACAGAGGCCCAACATGCAGGGAGCACCATCAGGCGTTCTGGAGCTCCCAGGCCAATTCTGACATTTCTCTCCTACATGTAAAAATCATCATTTATTTGCTAGAAAATTACATAGAACCCCAAAACATTATATATATTTTTTTTAGCAAAGACCCTAGAGAATACAATGGCGGTTGTTGCAACTTTTTATCTCGCACGGTATTTGCGCAGCAATTTTTTTAACGCGTTTTTTTTGGGAAAAAAACTGTTTTGTGCTTTACAAAAACCAAAACAGTAAAGTTAGCCTAATGTTTTTGCATAATGTGAAAGATGAAGTTATACTGAGTAAATAGATACCCAACATGTCACCTTTCAAAATTGCACGCGCTTGTGGAATGGCGCCAAACTTTGCTACTCAAAAATCCCCATAGGCGACGCTTTAAAATTTTTTACTGGTTACATGTTTTGAGTTACAGAGGAGGTCTAGGGCCAAAATTATTACTCTCGCTCTACCGATCGCAGCGATACCTCACATGTGTGGTTTGAACACGGTTTTCATATGTGGGCGGGACTTACGTATGGGTTCGCTTCTGCATGCGAGCACGCAGGGACAGGGGCGCTTTAAAATTTTTTTATTTTTTTTTATTGTTCATTTTACTTTATTTATTTTAGTTTGATGCTTTTTTCCAAAAAAAAAAATTTTTGACCACTTTTATTCCTATTACAAGGAATATAAACATCCTTGTAATAGGAATATGGCATGACAGGTCCTCTTTACAGTGAGATATGGGGTCAATAAGACCCCACATCTCACCTCTAGGCTGGGAAGCCTGAAATAAAAAAAAAAAAAAAAAAAAAAAAACGATCCTGGCTTCGATCGTAGCGGTGAGTCGGTAGAAGCGCGGGAGGGGGGGACATCCCCTCTCGCCTCCCGTAAGAACGATCAAGCAGTGGAACAGCTGCTATGATCATTCTCATGGTGTAGGGAATCGCCGGCTGAAAAAGCCGATATCTGAATGATGCCTGTAGCTGCAACCAGCATTCAGATATCTCCGCACAAAGTCAAGGACATTGTATGACGGCCGGTGGGCGGGAAGTGGTTAAAACGCATTTTTTTTTTAACACAAAGTTGTCCATTTATACAATATTTCTACCACATAACATGTACATACCAAAAATGACACCCCGAAATAGATTCCCCTGCTCCTCCTGAGTACGGCGATACCACATGTGTGAGACTTCCACAGCTTGGCCACATACAGAGGGCGAATACAGCTGAGCATGGCTCGGTATGGCGGGGTATTGCGGAGTATGGCGGGGTATTGCGGAGTATGGCGGGGTATTGCGGAGTATGGCGGGGTATTGCAGAGCATGGCGGAGTATGGCGGGGTATTGCGGAGTATGGCGGGGTATTGCAGGGTATTGCAGGGTATGGCGGAGTATGGCGGGGTATTGCAGGGTATGGCAGAGTATGGCGGGGTATTGCGGAGTATGGCGGGGTATTGCGGAGTATGGCGGGGTATTGCGGAGTATGGCGGGGTATTGCGGAGTATGGCGGGGTATTGCGGAGTATGGCGGGGTATTGCAGGGTATTGCAGGGTATGGCGGAGTATGGCGGAGTATGGCGGGGTATTGCAGGGTATTGCAGGGTATGGCAGAGTATGGCGGGGTATTGCGGAGTATGGCGGGGTATTGCGGAGTATGGCGGGGTATGGCGGGGCATGGCAGAGTATGGCGGGGGCATGGCAGGGTATGGCGGGGGCATTGCAGAGTATGGCGGGGGCATTGCAGAGTATTGCACAGCATTGCAGAGTATTGTGGGGGCATTGCAGAGTATGGCGGGGGCATTGCAGAGTACTGCACAGCATTGCAGAGTATTGTGGGGGTATTGCAGAGTATTGTGGGGGTATTGCAGAGTATTGTGGGGGTATTGCAGAGTATTGTGGGGGTATTGCAGAGTATTGCACAGCATTGCAGAGTATTGTGGGGGTATTGCAGAGTATTGTGGGGGTATTGCAGAGTATTGTGGGGGTGTTGCAGAGTATTGTGGGGGTGTTGCAGAGTATTGCACAGCATTGCAGAATATTGTGGGGGTATTGCAGAGTATTGTGGGGGTGTTGCAGAGTATTGCTCAGCATTGCAGTGTAGTGGGGATGGCTGAGCATGGATGGATGGATGCCTGGATGTCTCTGTGCAGCGCTGTGGGCACTACACATACAGCCCACAGCGCTGCAGACATCCATCCATCCCCCTCCCCGCTCACTGTGTACCGATCGGTACACAGGCGGGGAGGAGAGGAACCAGCGTCATCAGATGACGCCGGTCTGTTTACATGTGATCGCGCCGTCATTTGACGGCGCGATCACATGGTAAACGGCCGCGATCAGCGGCCATTTACCGGGATCCGTGATGTGCCGGGTCCTCCGGACCCGGCGGTCACGGATGTGTTCGGGTGCGCGCCCCAGGGGGCGCGCGAGAGGGGAATTCTGGGAGGACGTCATAGTACGCCCTCCCAGAGTTATCCAACCGCCCTGCAGCCGTCATTCGGCTATGGGCCGGTTGGTAAGTGGTTAAAGGAGAAACCCAGCCTGAGCTTTTTTGGCTGTACTTCTCCTCTGGATCACAGGGGTGCAATTCGTTTTGCACTCCTGTGACCCGTTTTCAACGGAGAGCGGTCTGAAGTCTGCTCTCCGCTCACAGGACTGCCATCAGTCGAGGCAGCATGTCATCTCGACTTCCCAAGTCTGGATCCGCCAGCTGCCTTGATTGATGGCAGTCTCAGCCCGCCCCTCCACAGCTCTTTGCTCCAATGAGCATGGAGGATCAGAGCAGGAGAGATTCTGACTGACAAGCAGCATCTCTCTGCTCAGGGAGGAGTAGGAACCGAGCCATCGATGGTGTTGGGTGGCTCGGTTCTCAGTGCAGAGATGCCGTGGGACAGCTGCAGCATCGGTCTGATGCTCCATCCACCGAGGTAAATATAAATAAAAAATTTTTAAAAAACGAAAACCCATATTTCTCTTTTAAGCTATGCAACCTTTATTTTTTATATTACTTAGGCTACTGAAAAACAGACGTGACCGGCCACAGCCAGCGCCTACACGCCTCCATCCCTAAATACGTATGTGTCAAAAGTAAAGAAAAATTGGTGGGACTTTACTTGAGGCGTGTCTATGCATTTAATAATTGAAATGAACGGTATATATTCTGTAATGGTATTTAACCACTTGCCGCCCGCCCTATTACCAAATGACAGCGGCAAAGTGGTTTGATATTCCTGACCGGACGTCATAATCGCGACGATCGTTGATGCGGGGTGTCATTCTGACACCCTGCAACACCGATCTAGGTAAAGAGTCTCTGACGGAGACTCTTTACCACGTGATCAGCCGTGTCCAATCATGGCTGATCACGATGTAAATAGGAAGAGCCAGTGATTGGCTTTTCCTCACTCGCGTCTGACAGACGCGAGTAGAGGAGAGCCAATCGGCTGCTCTCCTGACAGGAGGGGTTTGTGCTGATTGTTTATCAGCACAGCCCCCCCTCGGATCCCGCCCAGTACCACCAGGGAAGCCATCCACACTGGACCACCAGGTATGCCCCTAGACCCCCAGGGAAATACCACTATGTGCCCAGGCAGCTGCCAATCTGTGCCCAGGCAGCTGCCAATCAGTGCCCACTCCAATGCCTGCCAGTGCCACCAGGGATGCCTATCAGTGCCGCGTATCAGTGCCCATCAGTGCTGCCTATCAGTGTCGCCTATCAGTGCTAAGCAGTGCTGCCTTTCAGTGCCCATCTGTGTCGCCAATCAGTGCCAACCAGTGCCACCCATGAGTGCCCAGTGCCGCCTATCAATGCCCATCAGTGCCGCCTACCAGTGCCCATCAGTGCCGCATATCAGTGGCCATCGTCAGTGCCCATCAGTGCCCGCTCATTGGTGCCACCTCATTGGTGCCGCTGTATCAGTGCCTGTCAGTTCTGCCTTATCAGTGCCCATCAGTGAAAGAGAAAACTTACTTATTTACTAATTTTTTTAACAGAAACAAAAGCAAAACTTTTATTTTTTTCAAAATCTTCTGTCTTTTTTTATTTGTTTAGCAAAAAATAAAAACCGCAGAGGTGATCAAATACCACCAAAAGAAAGCTCTGTTTGTGGGAACAAAATGATAAAAATGTAGTTTGGGTACAGTGTAGCATGACCGCGCAATTGTCATTCAAACTGCGACAGCGCTAAAAGCTGAAAATTGGTCTGGGCAGGAAGGTGTCTAAGTGCCCTGTATTGAAGTGGTTAATAATGATATGATGTAATGCAATAGCTTCGCAGATTAATGCCAAGCCACCGCACACATCAGACCAGTACACGTATGTTGTTTGATTAAGATAGTCAAGAATTGATAGCGGTAATGATAACAATAATACATCACCACCAATGATGTTAATACTCATGATAATAATAATAATAATACTTATAATAATGATAATAACATTAGCTCTAGTATCAATATGCTTTAATCAAAAACACGCCAATTCATAATCAAATAATAAAAGGCATTGTTTGTACAGAAATGAAAAATTGATAATCAAAAGAGAACATATATAGACATGATCAACAAAGCAGATCCAGAATAGCATGGTACATCCAATATACACCTCAGTATACAGTATTAATAAAATATTGTATTAAAGTTCATGATTATGACGAGCTTGTCTGAGCACCCTTGTTGTACACTCTACGCGTTTCATAGCCTAAAGCTACTCATCAGGAGTGGGATGCAGTGATTGTACTATAATTAAAGAGAGGACCATTAGCATACAGTGTCCTCAAGGGGACACGACTATGAAAAAAGGGCTAACATTTAACCACTAAGCCACCGCCCACCGTCATATGACGGCGGGACGAGGCTTCTGTTGTTCTGGGAGGACGTCATATGACGTCCTCGCCCTCCCGAGCCACTAGGGGGCGCACGCACGTGCCCGCTGCGTCGCTCAGGACCCGGTGCGCGTGCCCGGCGGCCGTGATGTCCGCCGGGCACCCGCGATTGCCGGGTAACAGAGCAGGAGCGTGGATCTGTGCATGTAAACACAGATCCACGTCCTGTCAGAGAGGAGAGGAGACCGATGGCGTGTCCCTTGTACATAGGGACAGCGATCGGTCACCTCCCCCAGTCAGTCCCCTCCCCCCACAGTTAGAATCACCTCCTTAGGTCATACATTAACCCCTCGAGCGCCCCCTAGTGTTAACCCCTTCCCTGCCAGTCACATTTACACAGTAATCAATGCAATTTTATAGCATTGATCGCTGTATAAATGTGAATGGTCCCAAAAATGTGTCAAAAGTGTCCGATGTGTCCGCCGCAATATCGCAGTCACAATAAAAATTGCAGATCGCAGCCATTACTAGTAAAAAATAAGTAAATAATAAAAATGCTATAAATCTATCCCCTATTTTGTAGACGCTATAACTTTTGCGCAAACCAATCAATATACGCTTATCGCAATTTTTTTTTACCAAAAATATGTAGAAGAATACATATCGGCCTAAACTGAGGAAAAAATTTGTTAAAAAAAAAAAAAATTGGATATTTATTATAGCAAAAAGTAAAAAATATTGTGTTTTTTCAAAATTGTCCCTCTTCTTTTGTTTATAGCGCAATAAATAAAAATCGCAGAGGTGATCAAATACCACCAAAAGAAAGCTCTATTTGTGGGGAAAAAATGATAAAAATTTAATTAGGGTGCAGTGTAACATGACCGCGCAATTGTCATTCAAAGTGCGACAGCGCTGAAAATTGAAAAATGGCTTGGGCAGGAAGGGGGTGTAAGTGCCTTGTATTGAGGTGGTTAATCAGAAACTTACAGTTCCGCTCATGGACCATGCCCAATTCCGAGATGGAATTTTTTTTTTTCTTTTATACATATACATACATCCTCACAACCTATCTATATATCTATATATCTATATATCTATATATATATTTATTTCATTTCACAGGTTCACCACCTGTTACAGCACGCATTTGACATACACATGTGGGGTTTGTTGTGGTGTGGTGGTCACAGATCTCTAGGCTGCTCTCCCGGGTCAACATCTGAATTCCCCCCCCGACCCCATATATCGGGGGAAGGGGGTGGGGGAACCCCCCTGTCTCAACTCCGGGTGAGACATCTGCCTGGGTCACTCATCAGGCAGTGATAGGAACTGCAGATACCAGGATGCCTTGAAGGGGCCTGAAACTTATGCATGTATTTGCAAAAGTGTGCAGACTAAATTCCTGTTTTTAACGCATACTGTTAGGTTGATTCGGTTGTCCGCGGGCTGGTCGGTACGTAAGCTTGGATCTTTTCCTTGGATTTATCCTTGGCCTTGTTCATATCTAATCTCAGTGGCAGCGTCTCTAAATACTCCGACAATGTAGAAAACACTTCAGTTTACTTGGGCGGGGAAGACATTCAAATATATAGTTTAGTGTCACTTTATTGATGATATAATGTTCCAAATTTGTCCCAAACTGTAGCACTTTTTAATGCATTTTCATACATCCTGAGTTTTTCATGTTAGCTAATAAAAAACATAAGGCTTGCTATCCAGAGCTGAAATTGTATGTAAAATACATCATACATGCATTACCACTGACTTTTTGAGACAAAAAAATTCATGAAAGCAGACAAAAATACAGACCTGAGCTATTTCCAAATGTGAAGGGCTCTAGCTAAAACATTGCCTTTAAAAATACAAATATGTGAACAGGGCATTACAGTACATTTATTAGATGTGATTATGTAATAGATTTTATACATTTGTAATTAAAACAGTGCCATTGATACAATAGAAGGGTCACTCTGGGTATTGTGTTCTGTCAACCATCCTTGATGTAGTGGTGGGGCAGGCACAGACACTATATTTTGAAACTCTCAGATCCTAGACTACATAATTTCTACTTTCCCAGTGCCAGTTTCTTGATTTCAGCTTATTAGATGAATATTCTGATTTCCAATATCAGAGGAATTTTTATGTAATGATGTGCTACTACTATGGTTTATGTATGCAGGGCTGCTGTTAAAAATCATGGGGCCCGGTACAAACTTTGAATTGCTAAATATTCTAGTAGTCCATTGTGCTATCTATTGCACCACAGATACATTCCACAAGAGATCTTCCACTTGGATCCAACTATACAGAATATTCTCTCAGGGATCCACCAAACCACATTTTTTCAACAGGGACGTATGAGCAGGATACTACAGGTTTGGAGGAGGGAGCAATGGAATTGGAGGTTTCAAGAGGGATCTCAGGAGGATCATTTTGGGAGTCCAAATTATTGAAGCACTAACAGAGGGGGGATGGGGAGACAAGTTACGAGGATTAAACACCAATTACAGGAGAGAGGTGTCAGAAAGGGGATGTAGAGGAAGTAGAAATCAAGAGAAAGTGAATTTTAACACAGGGATTTTTAACCTTAGTAACAGTAATCTGACTTAAAGTGGTAGTAAACCTCAGTCATGAAATCTGAACAAAGGACATACATCTGTGGTATTTACTTGTCTATCCCCAAAGCTCTAAGTGTAATTTCTCTCTGGTGCTTTGTTTCTCTGTTATCAGCATGTGCTATTTCTGACAAGTTTTCCTGCCGCATGAGATAAATTTGTGACGGGGCGCACAGCTTGTCTATTCAGAACACAGTTCTGCATCGTTACTTTGTTCCTGTGTGAAGGTGGGTGTGTCCTTTTCCTCCAATCAGCTCTCACACATTGCACAAAAGCTCTAACTGTAGATCCCCACCCTCTTCTCTGTGATACCGACAGATGATGAGGAAGGATTTTATTTAAATTCAGCACTTTTAAATGAATGCAGAGAAGAGGGGTTGCAGATAAACAAGTAAAACTTATGTAGGAAGATTTGTTTCATCCGTGTGTATCATCTGAGGCTATTCACTTCACTGGGTATATGTGAGGGTTTACAACAACTTTAACCGCTTGCCGACTGCCTCACGCAGATATGCTGCAGCAAAATGGCACGTACAGGCAAACTAACGTACCTGTACGTTGCCCCTTAAGAGGCGGCCTGCAGGAGCGCACGCCCGCGGCAAGCTCCATGAGTCGGGTCGTGGGTCCTGCAGACTCGATGTCCGCGGGGATATTCGCGATCGTCTCACGGAGAGGAAGAACGGGGAGATGCTAATGTAAACAAGCATCTCCCCGTTCTGCCTAGTGACAGTGTCACTGATCTCTTCTCCCTGTGTACGGGAGCAGAGATCAGTGACGTGCCACACACAGCCCCTCCCCCCACAGTTAGAATCACTCCCCAAGACACACTTAACCCCTACAGCGCCACCTAATGGTTAACCCCTACATTGCCAGTGTCATTTACACAGGAATCAGTGCATTTGTATAGCACTGATTGCTGTATAAAATGACAATGGTCCTAAAAACGTGTCAAAAGTGTCCGATGTGTCCGCCATAATGTTGCAGTCACGATAAAAATCACTGATCGCCGCCATTACTAGTATAAAAAAACCTATTAATAAAAGTGCCATAAAACTATCCCCTATTTTATAGACGCTATAACTTTTGCGCAAACCAATCAATAAACGCTTATTGTGATTTTTTTTTTTTTACCAAAAATATGTAGAGGAATACATATCAGCCTAAACTGAGGAAAAAAATTTTTATATATATTTTTGCGGGATATTTATTATATCAAAATGTAAAAAATAATGCGTTTTTTTTCAAAATTGTTGCTCTTTTTTTGTTTATAGCGCAAAAAAGAAAAACCGCAGAGGTAATCAAATACCACCAAAAGGAAGCTCTATTTGTGGGAAAAAAAGGGCGTCAATTTTGTTTGTGTGTAACGTCGCACGACCGCGCAATTGTCAGTTAAAGCGACGCAGTGCCGAATCGCAAAAAGTGCTCTGGTCAGGAAGGGGGTAAAATCTTCCGGGGCTGAAGTGGTTAAGGATGCTTGACTTAGGATTGAAATATGCTCCTAAAAAAGGACTCAATATATCTGATACTTTTATTGAATTTCAGAAATTTCCTAGGAAACCGAATATTAGGAAATAGTTTGTTACCAACTTTATAGACTATCAGCTATAAGAACACAGAAGTCTCTGTCATTGTTTCCATGGAGACAGATCACAGCGCTCCACACAGGGACAGCATAGTTGCCAACATTGAAAAAACAAAATATGTGGGACACTTTTTTGGCTGTAGGCGGAGCCGTACAATAATTAGGGGGTGGGACATTCGTTTGCAGGCGTGGCCTAGCAAAAAATTATAATCGAAGCGTGCTGCTGCGAAAAATTGGTGTGGCTTATGTGAAAAGTGGGCTTGGCTTACGTGAAAGTGGGCGTGGCTTAAATGGGCATGGCTCAAGAGGGTGTGGTTAGAGTCTGAGATGAATAAGGGATGGAGAGGGAAAGGGGGAGAGGGAAATGATGGGACAGCAGCCCCAGATCCTACACAATAGAAATATGTGTATTCTAGAAAGTTTAACAATCAGCAGATAAAGATACTCCAAACGCCTGGTGTTAACGCTTCAATCATCCCAGCACCATGGTTGTTATGGTGTCAGGATGATTGAAGCGCATTATTTCTATTATTACATTGTAATATAAAATTAAATCATTCAACTCACCATAATGCCGAATCAGTGGGATCCCTGAGCGTGTCACTAGCCACGTCGCCTGCCACCAGCAGAGTCTTTCCTTGCATCAGGTGCCCCCGGCAGAGTCTGTCCTTGCATCAGGTGCCCCCGGCAGAGTCTGTCCTTGCATCAGGTGCCCCCGGCAGAGTCTGTCCTTGCATCAGGTGCCACCGGCAGAGTCTGTCCTTGCATCAGGTGCCACCGGCAGAGTCTGTCCTTGCATCAGGTGCCCCCGCCAGAGTCTGTCCTTGCATCAGGTGCCCCCGCCAGAGTCTGTATAGACCCCCTCAGTGCAGACCCCCTCCATCAGTGCAGATCCCCTCCATCAGTGCAGCCCCCCTTCTATTATTGCAGCCCCCCCTCAGTGCAGCCCCCCTCTATTAGTGCAGACCCCCCCTCAGTGCAGCCCCCCTCTATTAGTGCAGACCCCCCTCAGTGCAGCCCCCCCTCTATTAGTGCAGCCCCCCCCCAGTTAGTGCAGCCCCCCCCTAATGCAGCCCAGCCCCCACTCAGTGCAGGAGCGGCCGGTGTTCTGCAGAGAGTTCCCCTCGGCAATGGAGGATCCCCTGTACTGCGCAGGCGCAGCGGTTGCGCAGTACGGGGCTGGCCAACTTTCAGCAAGACACGGCGACGGCGCCGTGTCTTCTGCTTGCTTCAGTGGAGAGGGGAGGGGCCGTGCAGCTAAAGAAGCCGCTTCATTGGCTGCATGGATCGAGCCCCCTTCCTCTCTCCACTCAGCACTAGGGGAAGACAGAGCGGCGGCGCCGGCCACCATTTTGCTGGAGCCCGCTGCTCCAAAAACAAAAAAAACAACATTCCCGATTTTCCTTATGGAAAATCCCGATTCGGGACAGCCTCCAATCGGGACGAGGGTCCCAAAATCGGGATTGTCCCGGGAAAATCGGGACTGTTGGCAACTATGAACAGTGTCAATGATACAATACGTAATCTGGGTATGGTGTTCTGCCAATCACCATGATGTAGTAGAGGGGTGAACACAACATAATATTATGATCAGATCCTAGGCTGCATATTAGCTTCTTTCTCAATGCTAACTAAAGGCATCAACATGCCAGTTTGTTGATTTGGGCGTATTAAAAGACTACCCTGATTTTCAACATGACAGTGATTTCCATGTAATGATGCGACCAAAACATGACTCTGGTGGGACTCGAACCCACAACCTTTCAACAGCTATCTATCATATCATATCTACCCCTTCATCCCAGAAGAAGACAAACCGGCAGTTGTGGGAACAATCATCAACTCCCGACTCGACTACGCAAATTCGCTCTACATAGGACTACCCCAATATCAGCTTGCGCGCTTACAACTCATTCAAAACACGGCGGCAAGACGGATTTCCAGGGTTTTTTTCCTGTTAACAATTTCACCATCCCTAAAGTGCCTACACTGGCTAACCGTAAAGAATCGGATCAAATTCAAGACCCTCTGCCTCACCCACAAATGCATACAAGGAAACGCTCCACTATATCTTCAGGAGAAAATAAAACACTACACACCCAATCGCAGCCTTCGATCAGCTAACCAAAACCTCCTCATCATTCCAAAATATCGCTACAAAGCTAAGGGAGAACGAAGATTCGCAGTCCAAGGACCTCGACTATGGAACGCTCTTCCGACCCACATCCGCATGGAAGAAAACCATCAGGCCTTCAGGAAAAAACTAAAGACCTTCCTTTTCTAAGAAGCTGGCAACAGAGAACGCATTCTAGCGCCTTGAGGCGATTTAGTTCGCATTTGCAGCGCTCTACAAATCCTTCATTCATTCATATCATGCCTACAGAGCCAGCTGCCTTTCTGCTTTTATAACTACTTATACCACTTACATGGCATGTGAGCACTTTTGCTAAAGGAGACTTCTTATTGCTCTGCAGTCCTACAGCCCATGAAGTATATCAGCTTGCTTGCTTAACCACTTACAGACCGGAAGATTTTCCCCCTAATGACCAGGCCATTTTTTGCGATACGGCACTGCGTCAATTTAACTGACAATTGTGCGGTCATGCGAAGCTGTACCCAAGCAAAATGAATGTTCTTCTTTTTCCACAAATAGAGCTTTCTTTTGGTAGTATTTGATCACCTCTTTTTATTTTTTGCGCTATAAACAAAATAAGAGCGACAATTTTGAAAAAAAAAAAAACAATATTATAGCAAAAAGTAAAAAATAAATATCCCCTCCACAAAAACTCTGGTGCAACTTGAACCCACAACCTTTGAATGGCTACATATGTCTAGAAGGCCAATGCACTAGCCATTGCATTACACAGCTCAGCAGTTCTGCTTTTGTAACAACTTATACCACTTACATAGCTTGTGAGTACTTTTGCTCAAGGCAGCTTCTTATTGCTCTGCAATGCTACAGCCTATGAAGTATTTTAACCTTCTTATTTAAAGTATGCGATCTTTATTCAATTGACCGCCAAAACACAACTAAGTTTTATAAAAAATAGTTACCTGAATTGTTCGACTAGAGGGTGACAAAATCAGACCACCCCTGTCTGTGTTGCCAGGGAAATTTGAAAATTTGTGTAAATACTTACCATAATTTCCCTTTCTTGTTGTTACAGATTTTCCCTCACTTCTGGTAAAATCATTGTCTGTCTGGTCAGTGGGTGGAAAAATGTTCCAGTCGTCTGTGGGTGGCCCTGCAATTGCAAGAAAACCCCATCCCCATATTGAAGTGAATAGGTGGTTGTTCACATTACAAATAAATGGGCATCCAGGTTGGCTAGCAATCCAGCTGATATCTAAGATAAGTTCATATAAGCATGTATACAACATAGTGACATTACTAAAATACATGCACAGTTGCACATGGTCATATGTAGAGATATACAGTATGATGGATACTGCTGATAAATGTATATTAAATGACATGGAAGCAAACCTTTAAAAAAAAAACAAAACAATCAGACCATGTAATATACTATATACACACACTAAAAGAAGAGTTTCTCTTTAATGTTGATATCATTTGCCTTTTTAATCCCAAGAGACAGTTGTTAGGCTAGGCTTACATCTTTGAGATTCTGTGTTTATTCTACCGTGTTTCCCCGAAAATAAGCCCGGGTCTTATATTAATTTTGACAACAAAAGAAAGAGTAGGGCTTATTTTTGGGGTAGGTCTTATCATGCCATGTGCCTCCCTGCCTGTCACGAATCCCCTGTGTAAAAGTGCTTGTAGAATGTTGGTATCACACAATGCAAAACTGCTGCATGCTGAGATGTAGTGCCACATACCTTCTTATATCGCTTGTGACACGCCGGAGGTCTGCAGAGGAAGGGGGGCCCGAGATCCCCCGCTGACATCTCGGAGAGGGAGAGATTAGCTGAGCAGCTCATCACTTCCTTAACCCGCCGGAGCTCTGCACAGGGTGGGGGGCCGAGATCCCCCGCTGACATCTTGGAGAGGGAGAGATTAGCTGAGTGCAGCTCGTCACTTCCTTAGCCTGCCGAACCTCTCCTCCCTGCTCCGAGCACTGTAGGGGTGCAAAATCCCCCGCTGACAGCTGGGAGGAGAGGAGCAGATCAGCTGATCGCAGAGTGGCTGTATTCCAAAGGTACTTGGCACAATTGACACACACAGTCTACACTATACACTACTGTAATGGAGTTAGTGTATACACTATTCGCACAAGCACTCTACACTAGGGCTTATTTTCGGGGTAGGGCTTATTTTGCAGCCTTTCCCAAAAATTGCAGTAGGTCTTATTTTCGGAGTAGGTCTTATTTTTGGGGAAACACGGTATTGTAGCCCAGTGTTTGGCTGGCAAGAAAGAATCAGATACAGAGACACTGTGCTGCTACTGCTCTGTGTGTGTCCACACAAGATATCCATACTGATATAGCCAACGCTGTTCTGCTTAGAGTCCACCAGAGGTAGCCTGTTTGATATGAATTACCAGAGCGACTCTGGTGCAAGGTTATAATGGATTGTGGGATTTTTAGTTCACTGGAAGGACTTGGCTGTTGCTGTAGATGAGCTGAAGGACTACTAGTATTCCCAATGGTGGGACATAAAGGGGAAGAGTAGATATAATTTTTCTCGAGCTATGAAATTAAAAGCTCTCTTTCTGTGTGAAGACCAGAGCAGAGAGAGTGGGACACCATTATCTAGAGGGACACTATCCTTGGGTCTTGGACCTTGTCATTCACGACCTCTCCTCCTTCCCCCCCGCTGCTCTCTGGGAGACACACAAAGGTCCCAGAAGACAGCAGAACCATTCAAAAAGTGCAGTGCGACTCGCACATGCGCAGTAGGAAACAGGCTGTGAAGCCGCAAGGCTCCTGCACCCGAAGCTGATGAATGGGTCGGCTTCGGGTGCCGACATCGTGTGCTCCCTGGACAGGTAAGTGTCCTTATATTAAAAGTCAGCAGCTACAGTAGTTGTAGCTGCTGATTTAACTTTTTTTACTACAGGTTGGAACTCTGCTTTAAGAGATTATTTACATTTGTATCTGCAACAGTGTCAATAGGAGAGTCACATAATCTGGGTATGGTGTTCTGTCAATCACTATGATGTAGTGGAGGGGTGGACACAAACACTATACGAAACCTTTGGATACTAGACTGCATTTGCTCATTTCTCAATGCAAACTAAGGATGTAAAAGAGCCAGTTGGTTTCAGTTTAGCAAAGATTTTCAATATGAGAGGAGTATCCATATAATAATGTGTTACTACTTTGATTTATGTATTTGACCAAAACACGACTCTGGTGGGACTCAAACCCACAACCTACATGTTCTAGAAGTCCATTGCACTATCCATTGCGCCACAGAGCCAGCTACTCACTTGCTGTTGTGACCAGTTCCTGGGCCTGATCTCTCAACTTTTCAGAGGCTACAATTTAAATGCTAAGCTAATATATAACACAAACTACAAGCAAGTTATACAAAACTTCACTTTAGTTAAAGGAAGCTTCTACTTACTCTGCAGTACTACATCCTATGGAGTATATCAGCCTCCTAGTTTAGGCTCTACAACCTTTCTTTTTTATTACTTAGTTCTGTTTTGTCCGTTTTTTGAACAGTTACCTGAATTATTCCACTGGAGGTTGATAATACCAGACCACCTGTTTCTGTAACACCAGGAAAACTGGGAAATTGTCTAAACAATTAGCCTCGGTTCACACTAGATGTGGTACGAATTCGCAACAAATTTGCTGCAGATTCTCACCGCATCAAAATTGCAAACCAATTGCGTAGTGTATGTTAATTTAACTAAACCCCCCAGAAATCAGTTTGCCAAACACAGTGCAATTTGCAGAATCAGATCGCATGGGTGTTCACACCCATGTGATCCAATTCTGGTGCGGACAAAAAAAGGGTCCCACACCAGTTTGGTGCAAATGTGGTGTGATTTGACATACAAATCCATGGCTCAAATTGCACCCCAGAGACACCACATGCAATTTGCACAGGAATGTGCTGCGATTCCTGTGCGAATTACATGGGGTGTCTCGCACCACATCAATGAGAACACAGGCTTACTGTCGTTTTTCTTTCTGGCACCATGAAGGGCCCCCCTGACCCCCGCCCGGGGCCCTTCCCACTGATCCTGGGGCCCTTTATTCCCGTCAGGGTGGCCCTTGCTTACGGCCCCGCAGTGGGACCCTTTTACGTGTTCTTCTCTGAACCCCTTTCCTGCCATCTTGGGGCCCCCTCACAGAGGCAGAACCCCAGGTCCTGGTCGAAAGTGTGACCTTTGTGACCCTGGTAGTTCCACCAATGGTGTCCGTTTTTATTTTTCTTATATGCAAAAATGCATCCAGAGTGTGTTTTTGTGGTGTGAACTAGCCCTAAATCACTGTGAGCACATGGTCAAAAAAGGTCTGGTATGAATATTACCCACATCAACAAGCTAGTTTACTGATTCTAGCTTTTTGAAAGACTGTCCTGATATTTAATACGAAAGGAGTTTCTATGCAATGATGTGCTATTCCTATGATTTACGTGTGTGACCAAAACACAACTCTGGTGGGACTCAAACCTACAACCTTTGAAATGCTATATATTCTAGAAGTATAATGCACTATCACTTGTGCCACAGAGCCAGCCACATCACATCACATCTGTGACCTGTGATATGAGACTTTTTATGGTGGGATGGGAAGGAACCAAATATTTATCCATTCTACCTGTGAGAAGTATAATAAAGCATTCTCAAAATGATTTTGTCTGGGTATACGGTCTCCTAACCTGGTCATGCATGAAGAGAATTTTATCCGGTTCCTGATAAACCAGCAAAAATTCACTCTGTGGGTGTTCCTGGCAGCACTCATCCATCTGTCCTTCTTTGGTGACCAAATCCCTCTGGCCCTCATACAGCTTCAATTGTACCTCTTTTTGGTCTGATAGCTCTATACCAAATGTACTATTTTACTTCTGAAAGTGTTATTTTCACTAAGCATTTTATCCAGCATCAAATTATATTACAGCATTTTTTATTATGAAAAGTTAATAAAAAAACAAAAAGGTAGAAAAATGCTAGTGTGGCCTAGCCAATTATTTTCTGCATATTAGATCTTTGTTGTATGTTTAACCGGGGCCGTGGTAGGAATGTGTCCTTTGTCAGACATTTTTTGCTCAACTTTCTGAAATGATAAAGAGGGACATCTTTTAGCACACAGTATGTAGGCAAAGCGCTGCTTCACACCACAAAAACACCCTCCAGATCCATTCCAGATTTATTTTTGCGTGCGCATTTTAACATGAAGAAAATATTACAGCGCACACATGCAAAAAAGACATTTACCTCAAGCGAGGCTAGTTTAAAACACCTAAGCATTTCTAGAAAAACATTTTCAAAAAATATGGGGATTTGGTCACACCATATTGCTATATGGTGCTAAGCCCACTTACTGCGACAAATTACCCCATAATCAGTGGGTCCTACGCTATCCATGGAGTGGGAGAACCTGCATCTCTGAACCATGAGAGCATTGCACTCTTCTAAATGGGAGAATCATAAGGTCTCCACCCATGACACAAGTGGACACTAATTAAAGGTACTTATGTTATGTAGTGAGGTGCTCCGCACCCAAAAGGATTTGGTCAGAATCCATACAATATACAAACAAGATATTTGGGGGGCACACTCTAAAAAATGCATTAAAGATGGTGCAGCCATAAGACCATACAGTAGAAGAAAATATTACAGTGCACACATGCAAAAAAGACATTTTCTTCTACTGTATGGTCTTATGGCTGCACCATCTTTAATGCATTTTTTAGAGTGTGCCCCCCAAATATCTTGTTTGTATATTGTATGGATTCTGACCAAATCCTTTTGGGTGCGGAGCACCTCACTACATAACATAAGTACCTTTAATTAGTGTCCACTTGTGTCATGGGTGGAGACCTTATGATTCTCCCATTTAGAAGAGTGCAATGCTCTCATGGTTCAGAGATGCAGGTTCTCCCACTCCATGGATAGCGTAGGACCCACTGATTATGGGGTAATTTGTCGCAGTAAGTGGGCTTAGCACCATATAGCAATATGGTGTGACCAAATCCCCATATTTTTTGAAAATGTTTTTCTAGAAATGCTTGGGTGTTTTAACCCCTTCCCGCTGACCGTACGCAGATATGCGTACTCGGCTTTCCGGGGTTATACCGGGATGATGCCCGCAGCTGCAGGCATCATCCCGGTACCGTTGTTTACAGCGGGCGATTGGCTACCCGTGTATAACAACCGATGCAGCTAAAAGCCGCTCGGCTGTTATACCGGAGGAGCGGGAGGGGACATCCCCCCCTCCCGCCGCCGTTACCGGGCCTCCCGTGCGATCGGGAGGCCCGGTGTCCATTCGGCTGCCTTCGGCGGCTGGGGGCGGGCTGGAACGAAGCTGCGAGCGGCTTCGTTCCAGCCTTCTCGTTGTAAACGCGGAAGCGACGTCATGACATCACTTCCCGTTTACTCGGCTGCCAATGGCGCCGAATTTAAAAAAGTACACAGTATTCAGAATCGCCGTTTTCGGCGATCTGAATACTTTGAAGTGTAAAGGAGGGATGGGGGGTCTTTTAGACCCCCCATCCCTCCATAAAGAGTACCAGTCACCACCTATTACTGTCACAAGGGATGTTTACATTGCTTGTGACAGCAATAAAAGTAAAAAAAAATATAAATTGTGTTTAAAAAATTTTTTTTAAGTACAAAAATAAATAAAATAAATACAAAAAAAAAATTTTAAAAATTTTTTAAAGTGCCCCTGTCTCCGCGAGCTCGCGCAGCGAAGAAAATGCATACGGAAGTCGCGCCCGCATATGTAAACGGTGTTCAAACCACACATGTGAGGTATCGCCGCGATCGTCAGAGCGAGAGCAATAATTCTAGCCCTAGACCTCCTCTGTAGCTCAAACCTGATAACCGTAAAAAAATTTTAAAGCGTCGCCTATGGAAATTCATAGGTACCGTAGTTCGTCGCCATTCCACAAGTGCGTGCAATTATAAAGGGTGACATGTTTGGTATCTATTTACTCGGCGTAACATCATCTTTCACATTATACAAAAAAATTGGGGTAACTTTACTGTTTGGATTTTTTAAAATTCATGAAAGTGTCACTTTTCCAAAAATTTGCGTTTAAAACACCGCTACACAAATACCGTGTGATAAAAAATATTGCAACAATTGCCATTTTATTCTCTAGATTCTCTGCTAAAAAAATATATATAATGTTTGGGGGTTCTAAGTCATTTTCTAGCAAAAAATACGGATTTTAACTTGTAAACACCAAATTTCAAAAATAGGCTTAGTCATGAAAGGGATAAACTAGCCTTGCTTGAGGTAAATGTCTTTTTTGCATGTGTGCGCTGTAATATTTTCTTCTACTGTATGGTTTTATGGCTGCACCATCTTTAATGCATTTTTTAGAGTGTGCCCCCCAAATATCTTGTTCGCATTTTAACATGTTCTCGTGCATTTTTGATAGACGTGCAATTTGTTTGGTTCCGAAATTGTTTTTAACAAATTTTGACAAACTCGTTAATTTACGAATATACAAAATTACGAATTTAGAATTTTTTAATATGCACATTTACGAATATTCGGAAAACAGATTTTCGTTGATTCAGATGTTTCCGAATTATCAGTAGTAGTAGTATCATCAGCATATCATTACACTGGGCTATTCTTTCACCAGGCAGTTAAAAAAGTATATATTTTTTTATTTACAATGTAGGGAAAGGCTACACCCCCACACCCCCATAAGATTTTGTCTTGACACTTTTAAGCCAATAACCAAAAATACACCTATAGCCGTCTACATTGTAACTTCTCACACTTTTTTCATTGTCTTAAATTGGGTATGAGCTGAGCATTCCCAGGTTCAATCTGATCCTGAACCCCACTGAGGTTAATAGGAGCTGAATCTTTACAAATCAGTAATAGCCATTTTCTGTGCTAATGGGCAAGGGATTACCTGGGGGCATGGGGAGCTAAGCAGTGGCCGGGGCATATGTACCAATACATTTTTGTAAAAATGATTATTCAGGGAGGAGAGGGTCTTTTTAAGTGGCTTAAAGGTGCAGCATTGAAAAGACAAAATTTCTTCAAATTACATGCCATATATTTGTATGTGGTTTCACAGAACATTGAGATTCTCTGGGACAGCTCCAGAGACACTGTATTGTGGTATTACATAATATGCATGTGTAATAATTTTGTTTATTTTTACATTATTCATTGGCTTACATACAGCAGCAACAGCCCAAAATGATTAACTTCAAAATAATAAGGCATAATTAGGTACAATGATTGTTTGGGGCAGCAACAATAGACCACGAATGTGCATTGGAAATAGCAGGAAAAATATAGCTAATATTTATTGCAACATACAGTATTTACTCCTGTCTCATGGAGCTCTTCCATCCGGCGGAATAGGATGACTACTTCTTCCACTCCTCTGTGACCTGCCTCTGGATGACACCCTGCCTCGTGATGTTGTACCTCTCTCTTTTTCCTCTTCTGCTATATCTGGCGCCCTCCTCATATCTTCATCATTCTAGCCAACTTGGCAGTAGACTACAGCTGTAGGAACATCTGTACCAATTTGTTTTCCAAGCCAAACCTTCCTCCATGCATCTACTGCTTTCCTGCTCAACCCCATATGCAATTAATTGCTACTCATCATCTTTCACTAAGTGGCTCTATCATGCTGAAATAACTCAGCTGACTCCTCTATGTCAGTTGCGAGGCAATGGCCAGAGTATTTGTGGTTGAGAAGGTATAACAAGATGCTAATGAGGATTTCATCACCCTCCTCTGTCTCCTAGGCTCAGAAAAGCTTGAAGGCTTGGTTAGCCTCCCCACAACTTTCTGCACATGCTCTAGGTGTATTGCATGCCCACTGCCTCTGATGCTGCACCTCTACCACTGCCTTGGCCTGTGGATAGCGATGCTGCTCACTCACTGATAGCTACATCTGCTTCTCCCCTTGGCCCTTCTAGGTGTGATGTTAACACGGGGCTTATTTCATACTTTTTTGGCATCTACAGCAAGAGCTTTATGTGGGGGGTGTGGTGCATTGGTTGCACTGGAAACTGTAGTGCTTTTATGGAACAAATTGCACCACAATAATATATTGTGCTCCCCGTATTATTCTACGTTCCACTATAAAGCAATAAATAAGCAGACGTAAAAGCTTATATATGCATATATATGTATATGAAATACCTCAGACATCTAAATATTAATTCGAATGGAAATGCACTGGAAACTGTGGTGCTTTTATGCACTAAACTTCACAATAATATGCTGTTCTGCTCATATTATTCTACATTATATTTTAAAGCAATACATGTACAGCTGTACATGCCTTTATATACATATATATGATTAAATACCTCAGACATCTGTATATTAATTCAAATAGAAACAGACATCTGAACATTTTCAGAAAAAAAACTATTAGGTTTACTTTTAATAAAGCGTTATTTGAAACAGAACATTACAACATTTATTGCTATAATTAATGAGTCTTATATGATACTGCACGATATGTAAGTCCTTAGCAAACCTACTAAGCAAATGTTTCTGTGGTGCATTCAGTAAGGTGATTGCTTTCTACTGTTAGGACAAGATGTTGCTGTTGCAAGTTTGAATCCCTGTAACATTGTGTTTCTCAAATAATGTAAAAGGAGCTTGAGGAAAAATATTAGCCATCAAAGCCATGTGTATGTTGCACATAAAATAGAGATTTCCATCAGTGTCATGCCTTATTTGTCCCAAAATCCAGCTCTTCCAGTACTTTTTTTCATAAAGCATTTTATTGTATATCCATGATAAAGCTGCTACTACAACAGATCAGCATAGCGGATAAAAGTGAACATTACAACTGACATGTTTGGCATAGAATACTTACAAAATATGGTGTGGACTTTAAAAAAAAAAGTATGGCTCTGCAGACCCACTGTCTCTTCAAATCAAACTGAATCAACAGACGTCTTTTTTTAAATAAATTGCACCAAAAACTTCACATCCAACACATTTCCAGATACCTGCTCCCCCACCGCATGCTGTTTATTACTTATTAGATTATTTAAATTTTTAACTAAAACAGTGTCAATGATACAATACGTAATCTGGGTATGGTGTTCTGCCAATCACCATGATGTAGTAGAGGGGTGAACACAACACAATCTTATGATCAGATCCTAGGCTGCATATTAGCTGCTTTCTCAATGCAAACTAAAGACATCAACATGCCAGTTTGTTGATTTGGGCGTATTAAAGCCTACCCTGATTTTCAACATGAGAGTGATTTCCATGTAATGATGTGACCAAAACATGACTCTGGTGGGACTCGAACCCACAACCTTTCAATAGCTATCTATTATGCCTACAGAGCCAGGTGCCTTTCTGCTTTTATAACTACTTATACCACTTACATGGCATGTGAGCACTTTCGCTAAAGGAGACTTCTTATTGCCCTGCAGTCCTACAGCCTATGAAGTCAATTTAACTGACAATTGTGCGGTCATACAACGCTGTACCCAAACAAAATTATCGTTCTTCTTTTTCCCCAAATAGAGCTTTCTTTTGGTAGTATTTGATCACCTCTTTTTATTTTTTGCGCTATAAATAAAAAAAGAGCGACAATTTTGGAAAAAAAACAAAACAATATTATAGCAAAAAGTAAAAAATAAATATCCCCCCCCCCCAAAAAAAAACTCTGGTGCAACTTGAACCCACAACCTTTGAATAGCTACATATGTCTAGAAGCAGAAGAACAGCTCAGCAGTTCTTCTGCTTTTGTACCCACTTATACCACTTACATAGCTTGTGAGTACTTTTGCTCAAGGCAGCTTCTTATTGCTCTGCAATGCTACAGCCTATGAAGTATTTTATGAACCAAATATTTAATCCTATAGGTCGATCCCCCACCTAGTGGCCAAGACAGACACATA